>NC_133004.1:46897104-47197104 GCF_048564905.1 Vicugna pacos
TGAGGGTCGCCCAGGCCCCGGCCCCGCCTCACCGCGACCCTCGCCCCGACCCGCGGCAGGAGCTCACCTGCCTCGCGCCGCCGCCGCCGCCGCCGCCACCGCTGCCCCAGGCCTCGTCCGCGCCGCCCAGGCCCGAGAGACCGTGCCTCCTCCAGCCAATCGTGCGCCGCGTCTGGGGCCGGGGGCGGGAGCAACGCGGACGTCCACCAATTCCGAGCGCGCCACTTGAAACTCCTCGGCCAATGCGAAGGCGGCCTACGTAGGGGCCCAGCCAATCGCGAACTGAGGCCGAGCCGCGGGGCGGGAGAAGTGGGCGGGACTCCGAGGCGGTGCGCGGCGGGAGGGGGCGGGGCAGGAGGGCGGGAAGGAAGGCCTGGGGCGGAGGGGACTCTCGTCTCGCCGAGGGTCCTCGTCTAGAGAAAGACCCCCCCGACTCGCCGGCAGCAGCCAGGCCACCCCGCGCCGGTCCGGCCTCGTGGCCAACCTCCCGGTCTCCACCGTCCCTGCACCGCCCCTGTCCGCTCCCACCTTACCCCCGTACCTGTGCGGTCCGAGCGCCGCCCACGTCCCAGGTGTGCGCGCTGGGCCGCAGGTGCGCCCCTCCCGCGCTGGCAGAGCAGGCCCGGGCGCCCCCCGCGTCCGCTGTCGCCGGTCCTGCGGCCGCCCCGGAGCCTGTCGGTTACACCTGCGCCTTCCTGGCCCGCAGGCTCCTCCACCCACGAACCACACAGGTAACCACAGGCCGCTCTTGTGTGGGGTTTTGAAGTGTCTGAGCCCTGCCCTTTACTACCTTACCGAGTTTCATAACTGTCCTGCCAGGTAGATAAAGAAACTATTATTATGCCACTTTACAAAAGAGGAAACGGCTCCAACAGGTCAGAGGGCGGGTGCGGTCTGGGAGGAGGCAAAAGAGTCCAAATCGAGCCGTTTCTTAAAACCTGTTCCTTCCAGCGAGTCACGCTGCGCCGTCGGAAAAAGACTCCCACCGCTGCAAGCAAGCAAGCAAACAAAACAGTTGCAAGGGCCGTTTTAATGAAAGCATGTTCATTAACGGCCACGGCAGGGGGCTAATGCAACGTTAGCTCGTTAGCTCGCTGTCTGTGTGGATGTGCAACCATCGCTTTTCTTCGCTTTTACACTCACAGCCCGTGGGCCGTGTCGAGGTGAGCTTGAGGAAGTCTCATCCGTGGGATAAATTTTACAGACGTCACTTCATAAGCGGGGTGGGTGTTGGACCGGAGAAGTGGCAGAGAGAGGAGCGAAGGCTGTGTGTTTTCAGCGCTGCCTGGGCGGGTGGGGGTGGATTGAGGGGAATGAAGATCCCCTAGAAGTACATCTAGGATTAAGCCTAAACCTTCGTTGTCTACAGTAGCTACTGGCCACGTGTAACTATTGACCACTGGAAATGTGGCCGGCCCGAATTGAGACGCTGTGCATTATAAAATACACAGAATTTTGAAGACCAAGTATGAAAAAGAAAGTAAAATATCTCATTAATATTTTGAAATGTTGCTTGTGTGTTAATAAGTTGTAATATTTTGGATATGCTGATTAAATAAAATATGAAATTAATTGCATCTGTTTCTTTCCACATTTGTAATGAAGCTACTAGACAGTGTCAGATTTCAGAAAGTGGACAGCGGTGCAGACGTTAGCAAACCCACGTGCCACAAGGCCACAGGACACAAGATTCCAGCGGGGCTCAGGGGACCCCCAGTAGGTGCCAGATAATGAAAGGGAGCCCACAAAATCCCGAGAGGCCTAACAGATAAGACCCCACCCACCCAGTTTTAGAGGAACATCGGAGGGTGACAGGCCTGGGAAAGCCTTTGAGAGCAGAAGCCCCTGTTGCCATCCAGAGACGTGGTGGTGCCCAGGCAAGGCCGTGGCCCCAGTCCTCTCAAACCACTTAAGCCCCACTACTCCCACCCCTGCTCGGGATTCCAAACACCACTTTGGCCCCCAGGCCTGGGAGTGGGAACCAGAGGATGGGGTTATAAATGTTCCTGGCAAAAAACAGCACAACCGGCGCTTAGAACACTCACCACAAAAGAGAAAACAAGTGTCCAGGATGCCCTGAGGGAGGGAGAAGCAGCTGACAGCAGGGCTGAGCGGCCACCCCACCTGCATGTCCAGCGCACTTTGTGACGTGAGGAAACTCAGGCCCCCCATCCTCTGTCTCCTCCACCTGCCACGTGGGGGAGTGCACAGGCCCAGCACAGACCCACTGGTGCCGGCTCAGGAGAGGCCCCCAAGTTCTTCGCTGGGGGTACCTACATCTGCCCTGACTGCCTTCCACCTAGTATGTGTTGGTGTCACCTGGATTCCGCTGGTCCGTACTGGTCTGCACCAGTGGATTGGTTTGAATGAATCCACCTGGCACCGACGCTACTCAAGGCCCTTCAGCAAACACCGGAGACTTGGAGAACACCTCGCCTGCTCCTCAGGAGGGGACCCGTCTGTGGGCCCTGGCAGGGCCACGGGACCCCTCCTCCCCCACCCCAGCTCCCCTCAAGCCGCCTTCTCTCTCCCTCCGGCTGCGGGCCTCCTACTCCACGGGGTCGTCCCCACTTGCCTGGCCCACCTGTGCCCCGTATTTCACCCCAGCGCACTCACCTGGACAGCTTCCTGGGCGCTTGCTCCCAGTCTTTTCTCCTACTGGGCTCGCAACCAATGTAACATGTCTATCGGATGCCTCCCGTGTGCCAGGTGCTTAGTAGGTGCTAGGAGCCACCCCCAAAAATCAGACTCACTGCCCACCCAACACCCAAGTTCCTATGGGAAGAGCCAGGCAGGGACAGGCACGTGTGTTTGTGTGTGTCTGGTGTTTACAGCGTGAGATTCACTATTCGAGAAAGCAAAACGGGGAAGCTCTGGTTTCTAGATGGGGGAAAAAAGGATTCTTCACGTGACAGCTAGTCAGGGCGAGACGGTCACAATGTGGGAACTTGACCCTGAAATCTGATGTCTTACAGGGTTAAATTATGAGAGGGACAGACACCTCCAAGGACAAGGCTAGTTCTCCCTGAGAAAGAAAACAGGCCTCATAGTGTCACGTATGTGCAGAGACCAGGGCATGAAACATACTCAGGAGATGACAAGTGTAGACGCTGTATGATTCCAAGTGTGTACAGACACCTACACACACACACACACACACACACACACACACACACGGCACAGAGAAACATTACCAGGGATTCTTCCCAAGTGGGGGCATCGTAGGTTGTTTTCCTTTTCTTATTTGACTTTGCATTCTGCACAAGATACTGAGAAATTTTTAGTTTAGAATCTTAAAGTATGTTAAACTGTATTACTACAGTAGTATGCATCTTGACTCCAGCATTTGAAATTAACTACTGATATTTTGTCATGTTTTCTCATTGAAATTTTATTTTTTAAAGAAAAATCCTTTCAGAGAAATGAAACTACATTCCAGATGAATGAAAACCTGAATGAAAAGGAACACTATGATGTCTGAAGGAGACAGTGGAGGAGGCTCTCTATTTCCCGGGGGTGGATGAGGGAGGGAGGATTTCTTAAAACGAACCTCAAAAGCCCAGACCCTATGTCGAAACACTGATGGATCTGATTAAGTTAATAGGAAAGATGCCTGTTCAACAGAAGTTACCACGAACAAGCCAGCAGACAGATGATAGGTCAGAAGACATCTGCCATCTTGGAAACAGACAAGGAGTTCCTGATTAGAGCAGACAAGAAGCTCCTGCAAATCAATGAGAAAGAGACAGGAGCACAACAGGAAAATGGGCAAAGGAGGGGAACAGGCAACCCACAGAAAAAGAAGGCTGAATGTGGGACAAGAATGTAAGAAGTATATAAATACAAACACACACGCTCATTAGCAATCAGAGAAATGCGAATTCAAGTGCCTCCATGACGCTTCGTCCCCATCAGGTTGGCAACGTAGGACAGTGGATGATGGCAAGTGCTGGCAGGGACACAGAGGACACAGGGACACTCGTGCCCCATGACCTCGCAAACCTGCCCCCAAGCCCCATGTCGGTGGGCCTCCTCCAATCCGTTGAAGCCGGAATAGAATAAAATGTTGGGTGAGAAAGAATTCTGTCTTTGCCTGACTGCTTCCAGCTGGGACGTCCATCTCCCCCATCTGTGAACTCAGAGTCTGACTGGAGCCCTGCTAGCTCCCCTGGGTCTCCAGCTTGCTGGCTGCACGTCTCGGATTCCTCAGCCTCTGTAATCGTGTGAATCAGTTGCTTGTAATGTATAGATACACAGTTTACATGTATATATCATGTTGGTTGTTAACCTGAAACAGTAAAACAGCCAGTTATTTTACCAGCAAAATGGGGTTGTTTGAGAGCAGCAAAGAGCCGCAGTTTGGGACGGATAACCATGTCAAACTACGTGTAAGACCAGTGAAGCAAAGGGGAGGAGACTCTTCCACAGAGGAGACGGGGTTTGGAGGTGCTGTTATGCACAAAGAATCCACTGGAGGAAACTGGGAGTTGAAGTGAAGAGGCTTTACGTTGGCCGAGTTGCGGCAGTCTCTCATTGGCTGAGCTGTTGCTGGGCAAGGAGAAAGCCTGTCTTCCTCCTGCTGTGTAGCAGAGTTGTATCACTTTCTGCCAGAGATGCAAGGTACTCCCTTCCCGTGGGGATCTGTACGGACACGGAGGGGTACACCTGTGAGAGCTCCCACTTCTGGCCGGCTGACTCCATTTAAGCAAGGTTTCCCTTTATTGCCACAAAGTAAATGAGTAAACCCCCCAGCCGTGCTACACGTTTTGTAAGGACACTCACAACTAGACCAGACATGCAATAGGCTGCCTGTGGGGAAGGGGAGGGCAAGGAGCGGGAAATGCCACAGGACAGTACATCAATGAACCGAGGAGAAGTCGGCTCTGATCGGGTGCCAGAGAGAAGTACACTTACTTTTCTTTTTCGGTGTTCTGGTTTTTGGAGTTTTTAAAATCTTTTTTTAGGGGGGCCCATTAGGTTTGTTTGTTTGGGAGGTACTGGGGATTGAACCTAGGAGCTCGTGCCTGCCAAGCAGGCACCCTACCACTGAGCTACACCCTCCCCCAAGAAGCACACTTAACTCCACCTCCCGTACACGCTGGGGAGGGGAGGGGAGAGAGGAAGAAAACATCACACAGACAGATGACACACAAATAGGTGAAGGTAGATGCCAGACTGACAGATGATAGAGCTAAATCTCTCTCTTGCCTCCTCAGCCCGCAATGTCTGCTCCCAGCCAGGGAGCTGGTGGGCAGCTTTCCAGCCCCACCTTATCCTCTTGCACATGAGCAGGGATCCAAGGATGCACAGTGTTACAGTCCCACGCAGCTCCGCTCCCAGCTTTTCCCCTCACATTAGCTTTTGAGATCCAGCCCCACAAGACGGATGAATCTATTTCATTGCTTGCATCGGCTGGGTCACGCTCGGTAATAAGAACAAACTAAGTCTGACGCAGCCATTCTCATTCTGACGGACTTTCAGACTCCCTCCTGGTTCCTGTCGTGGACAGCACCGCTGTAAACACCTGAGGACGTGTCTTCCGGGCAGCAGCTCCTACAGAGCACCACCCAGAACTGGCATGTCTCCGTCACAGAGACTGCACATCACCAATTTCAGATAAACACAAATTATAATAAATCTTTGACTTAATGTTTTATATTGACATTATTTTATAATATATTTTAAATTTTCTCTCTTTTTAAAAAATGGAGGTACTAGGGATTGAACCCAGGACTTCATGCATGCTAAGCGTGTGCTCTACCACTGAGCTATAGCCTCCCCCCTAAAGTTTTCTTTTTAAAACATAAGGAAATATATATTATGTATACAAACAGTATATGTATATATCACATAGACCTCTACATGGGTCATGTAGATACATTGGGCTAAATTTACTTATGTACCACATAAACGGGCCAAACTAATTTATTTACTTACGACTAAATAAACGCTGAAGAGTTCATGAAGAAGAACACAACAGATTTAAATCAAGGCAGAAAAGCAACATACTCAAACTTTCTCTACCACTTTCTCATGCTTTGGAACTAAAAATAGTTTTTCAAAATGAGTAACCTCACATCACTTTAAAAAAAAAAAGCCAAGTGATTCCATTTGGCAGTGCCTTAATCCCATGGGCGTGGAGTAAAACAATGATGGAAAATTCCAAATTGGCTATTTTCCCAAAAAGGCTCAGTGGGAAGACCGTGGACTGGAGGGGCAGACGGGCCTGGCCTCGTCCCCCGAGCGCACCGGCTGCAGCTGCACGAGGCTGACCACGTCGCTCATCGTGGGAAGCTCTGGGAGCCTGGCTCCGGCCCTGGGCGGTGGCTGCCCTCCCACAGCCAAGTGAGACCCCATCCTCTGGGTGTTCCTGCCCACGTTGATCCTCTCACCCGTTCAGGGATCCGCAAACTCTGTAAAAGTGCCAGAGGATGGTGGTTTTAGACTTTGCAGGCCATGCTGTCGCAGCACAAGTGCAGCCACGGCTGTTCCCTGAGAGGAAGAGCGTGGCTGGGTCGCAATAAAACTTTATTAACACAAACAGCTGGCGGGCCATGCTGGGGGCCAGGCACGCAGACCCTGCACTGGTTGCTTGGCGCTCGCTTGTCTCCGGTTTGGGGCTCTGACCACTCGCTCCATGGAGTGCCTGGTCTCTGTGTGGATGGTTCTTTGTGTGTAGACGTTTGGTTGTGCCACCTATTCCTCACTTTTCTCTCCAGGATGGTTAGATACATGAATTGAGGGTTACGAGTTTCTTTCTAGAGTATTAGCTATCATAGCCTTGACGCTGTTAAAACCTCGAATTCCATCTGTTGTTTAAACCGTCAGGTCTACTTTGGGGAAGGAGTCTGACCGACGGTCGAACCAGCTCTGCGCCCAGAGCCCACTGCCTGGGCTTCTCGCTTGAGAAAAGGGACAGTCAAGCACAAGGACCTGCCTCCTCAGTGTTGGCCTCATCCCCTCCCACTAGAGGGCCTCCCTCAAAAGCACACGCTGACGGAGGAGAAGAGGGGCAGGCAGGGCTGGGCTGCATGCCTGGGTGGCCCCCAGAGCACAGCCTGGTCTGTGTCACTCCGCCTGGGGACGCACAGCCGCTGGATACAGGTGACACGCTGCCCCTCCCATCCTGGTGTCTGTCCCCAAGCCCTCTGTCTTGTCACCACTGCATCACAGTTGGGGACCCTGGCAGGAGGCCAGCAGCCTGGCTGGAGGGGACCTGGGGGCAGCGGCCAGGGAAGCATGCTCACTTCAAGGCCAGGGATGCAGACCCAGGGCAGAGGATGCCGTGTGGCTCCTGGACCTGGTGGCACCTCTTCCCTGTGAGCTCACGCGGCCAGCTTGGCAGCAGGTTCTGCCTTTCAGCTGTAAACAGAACCCGACCCCCGAGAGAGAGGTGAGAAGGGCCGTCTGGGAAACCTGAGCCAGGCTTGTGCATCGAGACGAAGGCGCTAGCAAGACATTGGAAGGCAGGGCGGGCGGGGCCCAGCGGAGGAGAGTTACCCCGAGCCGCACCCCGACTTGACTTCTCCGCTCGCCGGTTCTCAGCCTTGATTGCTTCTGGTTCCTCCCTTCAAGGGTGAGGAGCCCCCATGGAGGAAAGTATCCTGCTGCTGTGGGGGTGCCCCCCTCGACCAGCCACGCCGCCTCCCGGGTCCTGAGCGGCTTCAGGGAGCGTGACTGCAGGGAGCTGTGAGGGACACGGCAGGGTGGCGACAACCCCTGCTCGGGCCAGCTTGTCCACAGTCCAGAATCCAACCAACCACGTGGGGATGGGCTCCCTGTCGGCGAGTCGCCATCTCTGTTTACTCCCCCTCCTCAACCCCGAAGCAGAAGCAGCGTCGGGAGCTGTGAGGGCTGCCAGACGGCTGAGCTGGCGGAGCTCAGACAGGCTCAGGGGAGGGTCCCGGAGGAGTCAGAGTCACAGGGACAGAAAGGAGAGGGTGGGTGTCCGGGGCTGGGGGAGGGGAGTTAGGGTTCAGTGGGGATGAGCCTCAGCTTAGGAAGATGGAAAGTTCTGATGACAGAGGGGTGACAGATGGGTGACGGCTGCACAACACGGTGAATGTGCTTAAATCCCCTGAACTGGGCACTTTAAAAAAGGTTAAAATGGTGAATTTTAGCACAGTTTTGTGGGCCACCTGGACAGCAGCCCCAACCCCCCTTCTTTCCATGGATGAAACCTTCCCTCTGATGATAAAATCCACCTGCTTGGGGGCCTTAATCTGCTCTTAGGAAAAAGGGCAGCTTGAAAAGAGTGACCAGGAGCCTGGTGGGTGAGAACGAAGGCCCCCTACTCCCTGTATGGGCGGGAGGGGCACGGATGCAGGTGCTGGGCCAAGGCCCCCAACGTGGCGACGGTGACACCCAGGAGTCCAGGCCGGGGTCCACGCAACCAGAACCACAAGTGCAGATTCAGCTCCGTGGGGCCTCTCCTCTTCCCTCTGCAGCCCCACCCCCATTTCCACCCTTGTCCTTAACCCCTGGAAACCACTAACCTGCCCTCTTTTTCTAAAATTTTGTCATTTCAAAGTGTTGTAAAAGTGGAATCATACTGTATATAACCTTTTGAGGCTGGTTTTTCAAACTCGGCAAAATTCCCTGGCGAATCGCCCAAGTTGTTGTGTATCAGTGTTTTCATCATTTTCGATGTAAGACTTTAAAGAGAGGCTGTAAGCACAGGAGGACTGATCAAGTGGGTTGTGATGTCCGCCTTTCCGTCTGCAGTTCATTAGGGTCTCTAACCCCTCAGAGCCCCTGGCAATCCCTCTCTGGGCTTCGGGAGATCCTTCTCTCGCCCAGCGGAAGGTGGGACGCAGTCAAATGCACAGTTCACGCTGACTCAGCTCTGTTCTTGGCAAGACGCCAACGCGCACTCCAGCCTCGGTCCATGCAATGGTGACTTTCTGGCGGGATCGGGCCTTCAGACTTGTGAGAACTCGCTCCCTCTCCCCAGACGACCGTCCACCTGGGGCTGCATGTGCAGCACGTGGGCGGCCAGCTGTTTACACATCAGGTCCTTTGCATCTGTAAGTTTATCACGTAGGCTCCCGTGTCTCAGACGACCGTTTTTCAACACTACGAACATATGGAAGTCACCATCTGCCAAACCTCTCTTCCCCAGGGACGTGGTTTAAAAGCTCAGAGGTAACTGAGACTGGAAATCGAAAGTGGATTTCAAAGAAGTTCGAGTTTTAGTAAAGGAATGAGAAAGTCCTGTTAAGCTCTGCTGCCCTTTCCTGGTGATGTTCTTTTAGTTCTGAAGCAGGTTTATTCTGAGTTTTCTGGTTTTCACTCCTGTATCAGTTGCTGTCACAACCCACCTGGAAATCTAACAGCTCAGGTGCAGTCAGTTCACCCTCTCGTTGCTTCTTCGAAGCTCCTCAGACGGCCCTGAGAAAAGCACACACACCTGGATTTCCCTGAAATCTCCGTCTCCGTTCTCAACCTCGAGGTAGCTCCGGGTTAGAGAAGGACGCTCCTCTCGTTCCCCACTTTGAACCACGAGGATTCACGGCAGCCCGGCATGTCACCACGCTTCTAGGGCTGGCGACGAGACGCCCTGCAGGAAGCTTCGCAGAGGCTTTCTCCTCCCGTTCCTTTTATTTCTAATTCTTATTTTTTCTTAATTGAAGTGTAGTTGATTTACAATGTGTTTCAGGTGTACAGCAAAGCGATTCAGTTATGCGTTTACATACTATATATTTTTTTCTTCTCACAGTCTTTTCCATTACATGTTATTTCAAGAAACTGAATATAGTTCCCTGTGCTCCGCAGTAGTACCTTGTCTCCTTCCATTTCTAAAAAGTCAGAAATCTAAGGAGTGAAAGGTGACCCAAACCTTCCCTGTGAAAACCCCAGTATCTCGGGTGGGCAGGGCTTACTGTGCTGGCAAGGTGTGTGCCGGGCTGGAGGACACTCAGCAGGTAAGATCTTTACCTTTGGTCACAAGAGAGAACCGGCTGCATCGAGTTTGCCAGAACTTACCTCTGCATCGACACCAAAGCCACAGGTGGATGAGCACAGTCATTTCCTCTTCAGACAAGGTCTCGACAATCTTTATTTTATGCTTTCTGCAGTCTTATTAGAAGCTCCGCAGACATTGAGAAGATGATTAGAAACTCCTTTCTTCCACTCAAAGCAGCAAAGAGCTGCAGGAGCACTGCTCTGTGGCTGGGAGGGGGTGTCACCTCGGGAAACAGTCCACGTGCCATCGCGAGAGATCTGACGGCCGCCCCTACACTCTCTCATCAAAACCTGAGTTCTGGCCTCGAGTGAGCAAATGTCACTTTATTCAGCTGAGAAGGTGACGGAGGGACAGTGCGTCCCCGAGCTACCCAGCGACCGGGGTTTGCGACAGAACATCTGTGGCTTCTGGGAGACAAGAAGTTGTGGCTGGTTTAGAAGGACTTTCCTGGCACCTGCCTTCACCCCCCCCACCCCTCCCCACGCCCGCCCTCACCCCCTCAGCCTGGTCCCCAGTTCTCTTATGCACATTGTGCAGGACGCTGTTGGGGTTGCTAACCCCCCTCATCCAGATGTGTGTGTCCTTCCATGGCGAGTAACGCTCCTTCATCCTCCTCTTCCAGGACGTCTGGATCACTGTGGGGCTGGTATTGTCAACGTTCTCCTTTTCATGATTTGGACTCTTAGAAACAAGGCCACCATCTTCAGTAGGTGAAAAATTAAGCCCTGCCGTTCATGTATAACTGAAACATTGTGCTCTACACTGGAATTTGACACAACATTGTAAAATGACTATAACTCAATAAAAAAAGGTTAAAAAAAAGAAAGAAAAATCAAGCAGTGCCATCTTCGCACAAAGCACAACAGAGAATCCACAGGTAAAGCTAGGACTGCAAGAACGCGTCGTGCACATCTCGGCAGTGCAACAGCAGGGGACCCGTTACTGAGGGCCAGGGATCGTGGTCTCGCCATCAGGGCAGGACTGTGGAAGCAGACGGTCCCGGCCCCAGCTGTCGGGCACTGAAAACTGCGGGCACACAGGCATGGTGTACTTTCCCAACTTCCACACCTGCCAGGACACCCGGCACTGTTCGCATCCCCTGTGGGTTTCCTGGGACTCGGGACTCGCAGAAGCGGAACCGGGCAGTCCCGAGTAAACCACGATGGTGGCAGTCCTGCTCATCGGCATGGAGATGTGCTGCGTGAGTGAAACAGGCATCAGATTTTGAAGACTTGGTGTGAAAAAAAGAATATGATATATCTCAATTTCATACTGAAGTGAAATAACTTGTATACGGTGGGTGAAATAAGGTGCATTGTCCACCTGAGTTTCCCCTGTTTCTTTCCAGTCTCTAATGGAGCCATCAGAAACACTCAGGTTCCACACGTGGAGTGTGCAATGCTAACTCTTCTCGGCAGTCTCCAGAGCCCGGTGCCCCCCACAATGAGCCGCTCTTTCCACAGTGGCCGAGCCGTCCAGCTGCCGCAGCACCTGTGCAGTCTCCCCGCCCCGGGAGGGTGCCCAGAGAGCTGTTAGCCTGCAGCTGGACCATCTCAGTTGTTTGCTGTTTGGTTTTGGTCTTAAACAAAAAGAGCAGTAACAGTGGATGTCTCCCGAGCACTGTGTGGCCCTGGGCGCGTGTAGCCTCACTGCGCCCCAGAACAGCTGTTACGGAACAGAAGTCCGTGTGTCCAGCACTCCATGAGGCCAAAGAGAAAGGGCGGTGTGTGGAGCAGGGAAAGGGTCACTGCAGGGCCAGGCAAGGAGGACAGGCGGCGTGTGCTCAAAGGCCCGAGCTCCCCATGGTTTTGGGGAGAAGTTTTGTAGGAAAATGTGGACTGAGGGCTGCTGGTGTGTGACTTCCTACTGACTGGCTGGTGGGGAGGTAACCGGGCAGGGCTCCAGGAATCTGTGCTCAGCCTGAAGTCAGCACCCTCCACCAGGGGTGGGGGCTCAGTTCCTGCAGAGGAACCAGGACCTGCCCCAGGCTGCACTGTTTCCTGACTGGTCCTCCCTGGTCTCTGCCTCCCTCCCTTCCCTGAACAGCAACTGTCTGAATCTGCCCTTGGAACTCGGGGAAGGCCAAGGAAGCTGCATGAAGTCTATTTCCCACGAATAAGAAACGGGGGCTGGGAAAGGACTTGTACCAGAGAGGACCCCCCCAGGTCCTGCTCTGTTTCACAGCCCCAGGCGACGAGGCTGCTGTGGCGGAGAGATGGCCGGTCCAAGCCGGCCCTGCAGGGAAGCACTGGTCTAACACCTGAAAACTCAGAACCAGGCCGGCTCCAAGTGACTCCACGACCGGGGGCTCGGCCACTGAGCGGACCGCCACACTCGTCACCCCGTGTAGAAAATACAAGACAGTGTTTTAGAAAATACAAGACAGTGACCCACAGGTCACTTCAATCCCACCCACCTCTGAATGTCTACTCCGGCGCCTTCTCTGTCCACGGTGGCTGTGGCCACCATACACGCTGTCCTGTCTGCTCCTCCGGCTCCACGCCTGTGGAGGTCCCCATCCCCACAGACAGAGCCAGGGCCTCAGTGTGGGAGAGGAGCTGAGCATGGCCAGTTCCTTCTCTTCTCGCCTGAGGCTGGGGGACGGGGTGGGGGGCAGGAGGAGGGGCATCAGCAGAGGAGAGAATTCCGCACGTGGGGAGGGAGGGGAGCATCCAGAATAGGCACGGGGGGCCGGGAGGGGTCTGTCCTGAGGTTGCAGAGGCTCAGACCCGCAGGCTGGGCGTGGGCTGGCACTGCGGGATTACCTGGAGCTCAGGCTGAACAACTGCTCCCGCCTGCACCCAGGTCACAGAGCAGCTGGCGCTGGCTCTGCCCCCTGGTCCAACAGCCGGCTCTCTCTTGTCCAAAGAAGTCAAGCAAATGGCGTGGGAGGGCTTCTAGAGCAGGTCTGTGCTCTCCGAGAGGTTCCTTTCTTGGTCTGGCTCCTGGGAGGGTCTCCAACAGCTCCTCCCAGGAAACGCAGCCAGGCACCTAGTCAACTCCCCCTGGGGACAGGGTGCTCCTGCCAACCTTTCTATGTGGGAGAGAGGCCTGCCAAGGGGACTGAGCTACGGGGAAAATCCAGTGAGTTCTGACCACGTCAGGCGACACGAAAGCTTCGACACAGGCAGGACTCCCTCACGTTCTGGTGGGAGTGCCAGATGGTACAGTTACTTGGGAAACGAGGCAGCCATTTACTGCGTAATTCAACATATGATGCCAGGTGATCCAGCGGGTCCACCCTTGGGTGTTTGCCCAGGCAAAATGGAAACCTGTCCACATGGAGACTTGTACACGAATGTTTGTAGCAGCATCATTCAAAACCGAACTGGAAACCCCAAATGTCCCTCAACTGACGCAATGAGAGAATAACTGTCACATATCCGTGCAACGGACTCTGACTCAGCAATAAGATGGAGCGAACAACTGAGACATGAAGAAACGCGGACAAGCACAGAAACACTGCTGCGCACGGCAATCCAGAAATGGCGCTCTAACCGGAGCAGCACAAGCAGGTCAGTGGCTGCCCAGGGCCCGGTGTGGAGTGGGGTTTGACTGGGGAGGGCGCCGGAAGCATCCGGGGCTAGGGGGAATGTTCTGCATCTTGAAGTGGTGCCAATTACACAGCTGTACATACTTGTCAAAACTCAGCAAAATACACACTAAAAATGGAATCATTTCATTGCACATAAATTAAATCTCCAGAAAGTCTGTTTAATGAAACAGAGACTTAAAAAGTAAAAGGTAGAAATAAAAAGGTCAGTAGAAAACTTAGACAATATAGCCAAGTAAGTCTCTCGGGACATAGAAAAGAGGACCCAACAAGAAAAGGAGGAGGAAGGGGAGAAGAAAACAGGTGAGAAACTGCCCAACTCGCCGGGGATCTGTCCATGGTGCTCAACCTCACGGACACAGAAGGTTCAGAATCAAGGAAGAGAAAACAAAGAAAGTTCGTGAAGACAAAAAGATCGTATAAAATGGAAGGGCCCCTCAAGCACAGAGAAGGGTGAATGAAGAAAAAGATCCCCATCTAGATGTGTTACTGTGAAATTTCAGAGTATGAGGAATAAAGAAAAGGTCTTAAAAGCATCTAGAGATACAACTTGTGATTCCTCCAGAATGGCCATCAAACTGCCCCAGCAATTTAATAACAGAGCTGTGCCTTCCACATTCTGAGGACAAATCCAGGATCTAGAAGGGCGGTGCCCAGCTACGAGGGCAAACCTAAGGCCTTCGTAGACACGCAAAGACATCGCTTCCCAAGGGTGTGCCTATCATGCCTTTGGCACACGCGGAGGGAAACCAGGAATGGAGTGTGGGACCAGTGGGCCGGGGCCGGGCTGGAGGGTGGTGGACAATGTCCGCTGGGCTGGCCAGCAGCGGGCCAGGACAGCAAAGGGGCCAGGGCTCCAAAGCAGACAATTCCAGGGGGAAAAGCTGGCCTTCTGGGCTCCTACAATCTACAAGCAAATCAATCTACAAGCAAAGCATGACAAAGTCAGTATTTTCAACCCGTTCTAATGATCAACAGCAACCTTGACCATGTTTAAGCACAAGTCTAGGTGACGTCGGCTGGGCGTGGTGGGAGGGGGAGAGGCAGAGGACAGACGGGGTCCCTACTTTCCACGGTGGGAGAGAACAGCGACGCCATCCGAAGCTGCTGGGACAGGACACAGAGGGTTAGGCACTGTGTACTGTTTCATGCTACATGGGCACACGAGGAAAACCTAAAAGAATAACAGGATTATATTAAATGGAGGTGGGAGGAGACGTGGAGGCATAGGAGATACCCTCTCTACCCTCCTCACCGGATGTGGTCCTGAAGCTCTGGCTTCTGCCATCTGTCCAAACCCTCCTCCACCCTCCCCTAGCTCACCCATCAGCAACCTGACCTGGCCTCCTCGCTGTTCCTCCAACTTGCCAAGTTTGTCTGCTCGGGGCATTTGTGCCCGCCAAGCCAATACAGACAGGCTGGGGCTGCTGAGGTACCACAAAGGGTGTCCACCTGAGCCTGTCACTAGCCTGCTCCTTTCTGAGACTCAAGAGTCAGCCTCGTTGCTGAAGGTCCCCTGCTCAACCAGCCCGAGGGAGGTGAATTCACCCTAGTGCACTTGTATTTTGCAAAATAATGTAGGGGTTTCCTGCGTACCCTTTGTCTGGTTTCTCCTAATGATGCTATGAACATCAAAGCAGGAAATCACTTCTGGCGCAATACTGTCCTAGTGCATTTGGGTTGGTGTAACGAAACAACACAGGCTGGCGTCTGACAGACATCCGTTTCTCACAGTTCTGGAGGCTGGAAGTCCAAAACCAAGGCATCAGCGGATCTGGTGCCTGGGGATAGCCCACTGCCTGGCTCACAGGCGGCCAAATTCTGTGTCCTCACTGTGGTGGACGGGACAAGCCAGCTCTCTGTAGTCTCTCTTATTAGGGCACTGATCCCATTCACGAGGGTTCCACCCACATGACCCAGTCACCTCCCAAGGCTCCCGGCTCCAAATGCCATCACACTGGGGATTAGATTTCAACGTACGAATTTTGGGGGGACACAAATGTTCAGCCTGTATCAAACACCATCAACTAAACTACAGACTTTATTCAGAGTTCATGTTTTCCCACTCATATCTTCTTCCTGGTGCTGGTCAGCCTAGAATCCCACATTGCATTCAGTTGTCACATCCCCTTAGACTCCTCCAAACTGGGACAGTGCCTCAGAATCTCCTTATCGTTCAGGAGCTTGGCATTTTTTAAGGATACTCCTCTGTTGTGTTGTAGGATGTCCTTGTTCGGGTTTGTCTGAGGTTGTCCAATGATTAGACTGAGGCTGTCCCTTTTTGGCAAGAGAACCAACGAGTCTTTCTCAGGGCATCGTGTCAGGGGTACATGCTGTTCTTATACCTTAACCACTCGGTCAAGGTGTTTGGGTCAAGTTCCTCCACTACGCAGTCACTATTTGTCCCCTTGGAATTGATAAATATCTTGAGGGAGATACCAGAAGCAACAAAATAATCTGTCTCAAAACTCTTGCCCACTCATCTCAGAACCCATCAGCAGACCTTGTTTTCGACAATCATTGCTGTAGTGTTCGCCTGATGTTGCTCTTCTGTTTCCCTCATTCCTATTAAACCTACTGGAGTATTTCTGTAAGAGGGCTGCCCTTCTTTCCCCACTTACCTGTTTTCTCTGTATCACATGAGCTCATGGATATTTATGCTTTTCTCTAAGTCACAATACAATAGTATTTTTATTTTGTAAAATTTGTTTATTTATTTTTAATTTTGGGGGAAAGGTAATTAGGTTTATTCATGTATTTATTTAACGGTGGTACTGGGGATTGAACATAGGACCTTGGGTGCATGCCAAGCACACACTCCACCACCAAGCTACACCCTCCCCTCTATAGTATTATTATTAATTTTGCTGCTCATACTGAGACAGGAAGGGGACAAGGCACAGCCATTCAAGGAATGATGCAGCAATTAACATCAAAATGGTGAAAAATTCAACCCCCAGTAGGCCTTGAGGCTCAAGATGATGAGAGATTTAACTTCTAGCAGATCTTGAGCTCCATTATATGCCCACTGTAATATATCAGCATGGTAAATAACATGCCTGCAGGCGCCATGGCAGTCCCAAGGCTAGACACAGAAGGTCAGAGTGGGAAAAGGCCAACTTCCTGGGAATCCCAGCTCCTTCCCCAGGCTAGACTGGTCCTTTCATTTATTAGCATATGAAGCCACTGAGCCCATAAAGACTGGCAACAGCATGCTTCCCAGAGGCCACCCTCTCTCGGCCTTTGGAGATGGCCCGCACTCTGTGGAGTGTGTACCTACTTTTACTCTGATCTTAGCACCCAACCCCTATACCTCATGGGTGGCCTTTCTCTTGCGCTTCAACATATCTTTCTAAATAAATCTACCTTTACTCAGCAGTGGCTTGCTCTTGAATTCTTTCCTGGGTGAAGCCAAGGACCCACACTTGGCGGGGCACGTCCCAGGGGCTCAACTGAAGCCTGGGACACGGCCCTCCTCATGCCCCACGTCTGTTTTTCCTGCATCAATAGTGTTTCAGCTTTGGCCATTAGGAGCTCCTTCAGGTTGGCTCCCGAGTCCCGTCTACACGCCTCGTTCTTTTTTGGAGCAATTCCTTACTGTCTAGCAGCACAGAACATTCCAGGCTCATCTCCTCTTTCTCCCTGCCCTAGCCCTGGAACCGGCCACTTCTATAAGACGCCCGTTTACACGCATTGGCTGGCCTGGGGCACTTTCTACAGCAGGCAAGAGGGAAGGGAAGGAGGGCGCGGCGAGGAGGGGCACTCCCGCCCTCCTCTCCCACCCCTGGTCTCGGAGAAAGGTTCTCCCCGTTCCCCACTCCTCCCTGCAGGAAGGATGCTGCTTACAGCACGCAGGGTGGCCTCTTTGTGCCAGGACTCCCCGGCGGTGCTGGGGTGCAGAGCCGGTGCCGGGGTGCACGGCGGGCCTCAGGGCGTCACCGGAGGAGGGGGGACTCGTCGCCAGCGGCAGGGGCTGCATTTTATGAGCACCGCTCCCCTCCCTCCCCACTCGCGGGCACCGGTCCCTCCCGTCTCCGGAGAGAGAAGGACGGAGGGAGGGGAGCCCCAGCCAGGGGAAGGGGCGCTGGCCCCCGCGGCCCGGAGGCCTCCCTGCTCAGACACACGCTCAGCTATGACACGCGGGTTCCGCCCCGGTCGGCCGGGTCGGTACTTGTCGCTGTTTCCATTCGGACGCAATCTGTTTTGCAAGTTAGAGAAGGCGCCGCTCAACGGGCTTAAGCAGAACAGGTGTCAGCGACTCAGTTGAAAAGACTGGGTGGCCCGCGGGCCCACGTGACGACGGCTCTGGCTCCGCTCCTCACCCGGAGAACAGCGACACTGTCGTGCGCGGACAGGCCACTCGCGGCCGGAAGCGCGGCGGCTCGCGTCGCGGCGGGAGGGGCAGCCGCGGGCCGCGGCCACGTGACCCGAGCCCAGCAGTCAGGCCCGCCGGGCGCGCACCGCCGCGGGCGCTTCTGCGCATGTCCGCCCGGGCGGCTGGGAGGGCGGCTGGCCGGGCCGGCTCGGGCGTGTGCGCGCCTCGCTTTCGCGGCCGGGCGGACCGTGGGAGGCCGCCGGCGGCTCGGAGGCGGGGAGGCGGCGCCAGGAGCGGTCCCCGACGAGGGCGCCCGCCGGGCCCGCGGACGCCGAGAGCCGCGCTTCCTGTTCGCGCGACGGCAGGCGGCGTCTGCGGTCCGGGGAGGCCGCGCGCCGGCCGTGCGGGCGGGAGCGCACGGAGCAGCCGCCTGCGGGGCGGGCGGCCGGCGTCTGAGGAGCCCCGGCGCCGCGCCGCGGGGAGACGCGGACCCCGCTCCGTGCTTGTGCCGTCGGTGCCGTCAGGCGCTCGGAGCGGTGTGTGCGTGAGGCGGCGCCTGGTCCCAGCGCGTTAGTAACGCGGGCGGTTCAGGCCGGAGCGCGTCCACGCGCCGTGGTGCTGCCGACGCGGCCGAGGCCGCGTCGCAGGGGGAGCGAAGCCCTCGCAGGAGGGTCGTTCCGGCGGGTGGCGCCGAGCGGCGGCGCCGACGTGCGTGCTGTATCAGACCCAGCGCGACTGGTCCTGAGGATGGACGTGCCGGCGGCGTAAGTGCCGGAGACCCCGGGAGCCGGGGGCGGCGCCGGTGCCCGCCCGCTGTCCGCCCCCCACGCCGCCCCCGCCCCGTCTGCATCGCCGTGTTCACCCCTTGTCTTCGCTCTCAGCCTCTGCCCAAACCACCACTCACTCCTGAGCAGTGGACGTAGGAAGGGAGTAACGTGGAGTCCTGGAGGGTAAAAGAGCCAGCAGCTGGGCCAGGAGGAGAGCGCCTTGGCTCCTGCGTAGGATCTTCGTCTTCGGTTACCGTCTGTTGCCAGCCCACAACGGGCGCTACTTTGCCTCTTCGAATTGCGCTTTCCAAGGCTAAGAAAACCCTGCGCAGACGCCTGAGGACAGACGAGAAGGTGTCTTGCCTTTGGGACGGGTTCCAGGCCTCAGTGTCCCAGCCAGCTCCTGAAGCCACCACTTGCTTACAGGAAAGAGGCTTTCACCCCCCGGGGGGGCGGTCAAGGTCAAGGACGTGCTTAGGTCAAAGGAGAGCGGCTGAGTGGGTAACTTGTGAGTGGAGGCCACAGCCTGCCTTCTGAGATACTGATTAATTGTTGCCTGTACAGCACTGCCTGTGACCTCTAAAAATGCGTCTAAAATCAGGAATGACTCAAGTCTGGAAAATAGAAAACAAACCCATAGCCCCTCCACCCCCCACCACCCTGAGTCGCATCCAGTCATTTCTTCTCTTGTCTGACATCACATAAGCAATGCCTGGGGGTCTGTCGCTGGCTGTTTAGAGAATCCTGGAATGTGGGGGCATATCAGGAAGAAAAATTTGTCTTTGGAGAAAATTTAATCTTCCAGTTTAGTCGTAAGGCGACTGATAGTCGAGAGGCCAGCCTTCAGTGAGGCGACACCACTCTCCCTACTCTTGCCTGGAGGAGTCTTAGCTTTTGCCTTCCAAACTCCATCAGTGATTGTTTTTGATGTTTTGATACTTTGAATTATGGAAAAGTTCACACAAAATTCACAGCAGGTCCCTAAATATCTGTGACTGATTCAGTGATGCAAAAAGAACCGTGGAACAGCTTTGCCTGTTCTAGAAGTGCACGTAGAAGGACTCGTATGGTACGCCCTCTGACGTCTGGCCTCCTTCATTCAGCCTGGTGTCAGAGCCGCTCCCGCTGCAGTGCGGTGCCGTCGTGTGTGTACTGCAGGTTTGTCCATTCATAATTGCTGATGGACATGTGGGTTATGTCCAGTTTAGCACTGAATAAAGCTGCTGTGAACACTTGGATACGAGTCTCTGCATTGTCATTTCTCAACAAGACGACCTGTCGGTAAAACTTCTGCTCTGACACCCTGAGCATCCCTCCCTGGAATGGGGCTCCGGTTGTATAGAAGAAACAGGTGTGCTCACTTAGGCGCCAAGACCATCACCCTGTGTCAGTCGGGCCCCTGACCTGAGAATTAGTCTCAGCTGAGTTGTGTTACTGACCAGGTGGTATGTGCACAGAGGTACCAAAAGACACAGCCTGACTTCCCACTCTGGCCCCTCAGTCACACAGGTCCCCCCTCCAGAGGCCACCACTCTGTCCAGTTGCTTTTGTAACCTAGAAATATCTCATGCATATAAAAGCAAGTGGGCCGCTCCCTCTCTCCTCCTTTGATACATGGTGCGTTCTGCACACAGTGCAGTGCTCCTTGTTGTCTCACCGTTGTTGCCTTAATTTAGAGACCATTCCTTACCAGCACGTTTAGGGCCGTCCTGGGCTGTTGAAAGGGGGTGTTTCATCTTCCACCAGCCAACTACCCTAGGACCTTGTATTTTCACTTACGGTACGGAAAGGAGATTTTAAAAGGAAGTAAAACTTGCTTTTGAACCACAGCATGGGTAGGGGCAAATAGAGAAATTGTCTTTATGAAAATAACTTTGAGCTTCTTAAATTCAGGAAATGAAACCTTGGGTTGTGCAAAAATTTCTTAGATACCGCACTGAAATCACAATCCATAAAAGAACAAATTGAAAGACTTTTTCAAAGCTGAAAAACTTATTCAAAAGACATTGTTAAAAGAATGAACAGATAAGCACCAGGATGAGAAAAGATTTGCAAATTATATATATGATAAAGGACTTGTACCCAGAATATATGAAGGTTTCTTAATATTCAGTTAGAAAACAGCCCCATTAAAAAGGTGGTTAAGAGAGTTTAAAGATATTTCACCAAATGAAGGTATACAGATGGCAAATAAGCACATGGAAAGATGCTCAATATCATTAGACATTAGGAAAATACAAATTGAAGCCATACTGAGATAGATACCACCATGTGCCCAGTAGAATGGCCAAAACTAGAAAGACTGGTGTATCAAATGTTGGCAAAAATGGGAGGAATTGGAACATAAAATGGTACCACCATTTTGGCAGTTTTTAAAAAACATACTTCTACTGTAATGGCTACTCCACTCCCAGATACGTACCCAAGAGGGATGAAAACATACGTCCATATAAAGACTTGTGCGTGAATGTTCTAGGAAGCTTTGTAACAGCCAGAACCCAGGAACATCCAAATCGTGGTTATGTCCATACAGTGGCATAGGACCCACCGAGAGAGGGATGAACTACTGATGGGCATGGCCACGTGGATGAATCTCAATTTTGCTGAGTGAAAGGAGAATTTATTGCATAAATTCATATATATGTAATTCAAAAAGTGCAAGCTATTGTGTAGTGACTAAAAGCAGGTCAGTGTTGCCTGAGCATGTGGTGGTGGAAGGGGCGCGGCATGGGGAGCACTGCAAAGGGGCAGGAGAGAACCTTGGGGTGTGATGGGGGCTTCTCTGACTTGACTGTGGCAGTTTCACAGATGTATACGTGTGTTGAAACTTACCAAATTGCCCACTTTTTAGTATCAGCAGTTAATCATAGGTTTTAACGCGTACCTCAATAAAGCAGTTAAAAATAACAATGAATGAATGAAGCAGGGACTACAAACACGTATCGGATGGGACCTGGTGGTTTTGCCCCGAGCCTTCCACCGCAGAGCACTGCAAACCTGACCGTACGTGTCACGAAGCTCAGAGCAGTTTTATTCATTATAGTCTCAAACCACACAACCCAGATGCCCATCAGCAGGTGAAGGGTAACAGAAGAGTATTTGTGGCAGGGACCGTGGTTCACGAAACTTAAATAGTTACTATCTGGCCCTAGAGATTGCTGACCCCTGAACTAATGAATAAAGAATCAACCTCAAAACCTTTACGCTGTCTGAGAAAAGCCGGACATGTAAGACCACATATCTGGTGCCATTTATGTGAAGTGTGTAGAACACACAAAACCAGAGGCAGAGCAGGTCAGTGGGCGCCTGGTTTCGGGCGATGGAAATGCTCCCTAAAGTCATCAAAACTCACCCGACTGCAAAGCGTGGGTGAATTTTACAGTGTGTAAATTATACCTCGATGATGCTGTCAACTTCAGGGACTGCATTTTACACACCCCTCTTCCCCGCCACCTGGGACGTGGTGTTTAAACTCCAGAAATGTCTGCTGACCAGACTAACTGCCGAGCTCACAAGCATCGCAGAGACAAGTGGAGAGGGGCCTCCTGCTCCTCAGGCGTCCAGGCTGCTGGCCCTGCAGGGGTGGAGTTCTCGTCTTTCTCTGAACACACACACCTGTTAACCTTGTGCCGGGGGCGCCGACTCACCGCGGTGCTGCCTCCGAGCGTTTCCCTTAAAGATGGACAGAAACTCAAGGCCACCGTCGATGTGCCCACAGCAGGGCAGCTGCGGGGCTGCTGGGCTGGACGGAGCTGGGGCGGCACCGACCCACCCGCCTCGCACAACAGGCAAGGGGGAGAGAGGAGCAGGGTAGGAGGTGTTGAACACGAGTTGTGCTCCCAGCCGAGCTCTCTGCCACCTACTTTCGGTTCCTGTGACACTTGGTGGCGGGGCCTGGGCTGCAGTGACCTGGCCTGGGGTGCGGATTCAGTTCCCAGCCCGTCTCCAGGCTGGTCCCCTGCCCTCTCCCACCATGAGCCCTTGGGAGCCCAGCCACGTGCTGCCCTGACCCGTGGAGCTCCCGCCACCTGGCGTCCAGTGCGGGCACTGCAACGAGCTGAGGGAGCCCCTGGGTCCTGAGGCCCGAATTCTCCAGGCTGGGACCACTGGGACGATAAATCCAAGTGAAAATGAGTCATTCCTGAAGTCTCCGTGAATTACCAGAACACACCATGACAGGCAAACAAAATAATTACAATAAATATTTTAATTACATTCTCAAATACCAAAGCATAAATGTTAATATTTGATTTTTGGAAAATACACATAGCATTTTCTTCCTTGTGTTAACACAAATATATGGCTATGGAAATAATACTCACTTAAAATGAAACCTTTCAGGCACTTGGGTGTAGAAAGTTCAAGAGAATAAAATGCAACTTTACTGCTTCTTACAAGAGAGCAACCAAAACTATGTTTGATTAAATGCCCTACTTCCAGAGTCAGCATCACTGACCTAAGAAAAAACAGTGACCAAGTACATCCACGGAGCATCGCAAGTTCCAGTGTATCTTAAACGGGAAAGGCTTCATCGATAGTAGTTCTTAAGATCTGAAGCTCTTTTCAGTCTGTTCACTGAGATACTAAGTTTTAGTAGACAGAACCCAAAGAAAGAACATTTCTTTTTAATCACTTTGGCTCTTTCCTTTTTAAGTAGTCAAGAACTTTCTTGGTGGGCATTTAAGCAAGAAAGCAGCAACGGTCCCTGAACCCAGCGGAGCACGCAGCCCGGGCTGCCCGTGTGAGTAGATGACAGTCTGAAGTCAGCTGTCGAATTCCGGCAGACCTCTCAATGAATTGTATGAATTAGACGTAAAAATACAAAGCCACTCAGTGAAAATTATTTCAGAAACTGCTGGGTTTGAAGCACTGTCCCAGGAGACACCAGGCGCGCTGTGCAGAGAATCCCTCTTGCTGTCGCGCCTGAGTGTCCCCGGCCGTTGTTATGAGACTTGAAGGCCACACGTCCCGGTGCAGGTCAGGATGAGGGCTCCATGCCGGGCTCGGTCACGGAGCGGGCGGCAGGGTCTGCAGGTGCTGCAGCAGCTGCTCACAGTAGGTCGGGGAGCGATGCTTGTGGAGCACCGCCTCCGTCTCTCGCACCAGGAGGTCGGGGAACAGGGCACTGCCTGCTTTGAGGGCCTCTGGAAAACAGGAAGACAGCTTCACATGCCAGAAAGAAATAGTAAGCCAACCCTACCTTCACATCAAAGTCACAACAGCTGAGAACAGAGCAGACTGCAGGGCCGCGGAATCTGGGGGCACGCATCACGACGGGGGGCCGTTCTCCCAGACGACACCACGGTGCTTGACGTGTTTGCGCCCGCAGCAGCGTGTCCGACTAGCGCAGCAAGACTGACAGCTGTGAGATGGAGGACCCGTGGTGGGGAGGGGGCACCGTCAGCCCTTGGGTACCCAGGCGCAGAACACACCCTCTCCCACGCTCCCAAGGACAGTCACCACAGCAGACCCGGATCAGGGCCATAAAACACACTTTGCAAATTAAAAAAGGGAGAAATCACACAGATGACGATGGAATTAAACTGGAAATCAGTAGCAGAGACAACTGGAGAATCCCCAGTATCTGAGGTTAACAACACAGTTCTAAGCAGCACAAAGGTCAAAGAAAAAATCTCAAGAGGAACTAAAGAATATTTTGAACTACACGAAAATGAAAACACGACCTCTCAAAATGCGTGGAATGCAGTGAAAAGCAGTGCGTACAGGAAACCCGCAGCACTGAGTGTGAATGCCAGAAAACCAACCATCCCACCTCCACCCTAGGGGTGAGAGGGAGGAGAGCAGACTCCCCCGAGCTGGACGCTAACAGACTCTTTGACCCTGAGAACAAACCTGTCTGCATTAGGAAGTTGTGCGGGAGGGACAGAGAGACTCACATGGAAGCAGTGGACCACCTGCTGGCTTCAGTCTACAGCCCAAGTCACCTTTAGGCGACTCCCACTGGTCCAGTCGGGGTGCGCCCTGGGAGACCACCGCGTTAAAATACTCACTTTTCCAAGGACACACCGTGTGGCCGTTTATTTTTCCTACTTTGCCCAGATGCCCGACAGCTCAGAGCGACGCGGGCAGAGGCGCGACCCCGGCTGCCCCATCAGCTCACGCACGAGGGCCGCGAAGACGCAAAATGCCACGCTTCCAGTCGTTTTGGAAAATACATCTTTCGAACACACATTATTTATGGTAAAATGTAATGGGTTTACTGATACTTTAAACAAATTAGTAAGTACCCTAACATTTCCCCAAGTTTAGCTGCTGCTGCGGTAAGTAGCCCACAGAGAGCACACGGGCCCAGCACGCGGACCCGAGGGAGCCGCCGGGGCCCGCCGCGACCCGGGATGGGAACCAGCGAGTCTTACCGAGGACTGCGTCCTGCACGGTGCTCTCGGGGTCGTCCAGGTACACCAGGAGCTCCCTGTACAGGTACTGGATGCTGCCCTGGTCGCAGCTCTTCCCGCCCTCCTTCCCGGCCCGCTCCAGCCAGGTCACCAAGGTGGAGGTGGCCGCCAGCCGCACTTCGGTGGAAACGTCATCCAGACGCTTGAGGAGTTCTGAAAGAGCAGGGCAAGAGTGTGAGGCGGAGGCTCTCGAGCAGGTGTCCCGTCCCCGCCCGCCCTGGGGCCCTGGCTGCGCTGGACTCCGAGCAGAGGCGTGCTCGGCTGGTCGAGCATCTCTGTGCCCGACTTCTGACCTGCAAGGCGGCCCTGGGGACCCCGGCTCCCAGATGCTCAGATTCAGAGCCCACCCACCACAGGGTCTGGGGACAGGGCCGAGAGTCTGGTGACAGGACGGCCACTGGCCAGCTCAGCTGTGTTTCTGCTGAGCCTCTGGGACCAGACGTTCTGCTGCTCAAGACAGAGGAACGGTCTTTTCTGAGGGGCAAAAACGCTCACTGTGAATGTGGAAGATTTTTATCAACATATCCTCTTTCCACAGAACCGATGAGCCATGCTGACCCAGGACTCGGTTATCCCTCGGAGGCCCATCCAGGCTGAGCTGGCCCATCACTGTGGAGGGCGGCTCTGCTCCCAGCAAGGACGTCCCCACGGGGAGGGCTGTGTCGCACGGGACGCCCCGGCCCTGGCTCCCAGCAGACATGCTCCTGAGGCCTGGGCCTTGGGTGGCAGGGGGCAAGGAGGCAAGTAGCCCCAGACAGGCAGACAGGCGGACAGTCCAGGGCCGCGGCTCCCGGTGTGCGGGAGTGGGGAGCAGCGGGGTGGCGGCCATGATCCATGCTTCGCAGGTGCTGCTCCAGGAGCGGAAGGTCCGAGCTGACCTCGTGTCCCGCGAGCCCATGGTGCCGCCTTCCCAACAGCCCGTCACCTCGTGTTTGCACACTTGGTAACTCGTGCGGTTTTTCAAGCGTTTTCACCATTTTTGTTGCACTTGCTGCTGTGAACTGTCTTTTCTGAGGGGCAGAAACACTCACTGTGATCTTTGATGACGCCACAGGAGCTGTTTCGGGGTGCCACGACCTGCATCCTATAAGACGACACACTGCACCTGTAAACGCTGTCCTGACGGCCCGGCCGGCCGCCCCGCCCCCTCTGTGGGCCCTCATTCCTCGACGACACTGAGATCAGGCCAAGTACCGCTCCCACCGTGGCCTCTCAGGGCTCAAGTGAAAGGCGTCGCTGCACGTCTCACGCTTTAGATCAAAAGCTAGAAATAATCACGCCTGGTGACGAAGGCGTGTCGAGAGCTGAGCTGGGCTGAAAACTGGCCTCTTCTGATTGCAAGGGGAAGTTCTTGAAGGAAATTACAGCACTGCCCCATGAACACATGGACGGTAAGAAAGAGAAACGCCTATTGCTGAGGTGGAGAGAGCTGGAGTCCGGACGGAGGATGAAACCGGCCACAGCCTTCCCTTTGGCTGACGCTTGTCCACAGCCTGGCCCCAGCTCCCCTCAGTTCTCAGGGCTGAGAGGCGAGGAGGCCGTGGACGGAGAGTCTGAAGCCGGCAGAGGTGGCTGGTTCACGAGGCTGGAGGAGGGAAGCCGAGGTCATGACGTCGGTGCAGGTGGGGCAGCACGGTCCCCACGTGGTCCAGCTCAGATCATCCACGGGGGCGGCCACACTGAGCACTGGAGTTTTAGGGTAGACGAAACAGACTTCTGCTGGAAGATGATGCCACCCAGGACGTTCACAGTCAGCAGACGGCAACGCCCGGCGTCACAGCTTCAAAGTACGGGCTGACTCCTGTTCGGGGCTCATGCAGCGGGCGGCCACCATCGAAGCTGGGGTGCTGTATCATCCGAACACCCTGGGCCCTTCAGAGTGACGCTAGCTCCACTCTGCCCGCGCTCTGTGAATGGGACAGCAGGGCCTGCGTGACAGACACCTACTGACAACACAGTTTACTGAATGTTTTAAGCCCACTGTTGAGACCTGCTCACTGACAGGGCTCCGGTGGGGACGGGTGACGTGGCTGGCGTCTCCCGCCTGCGGACACAGCGTCTCTCTGCAGCCTGCGGGCCGAGGGGCCGTTCAGGCCTTCCTCCTGCACCTCATGAAGCTCCAGCACCAGAGGCGCGATTCCTCTGATGGGTGCGGGCAGAGTCAGCTGCAAACTTCTAGGAAGCACTCACCATTCTGGACGCCATTAAGGACGTGCATGATTCATGGGAAGAGGTCGGACTGTCACCACTATCGGGGGTTTGGAAGAAGGTGATTCCAGCCCTTTGACCTTGAGGGAGGAAGCGGAGGAAGGGACAGCAGACGTGGTGGAACAGTGAGAGCAGCAGAGGCAGGCGTGGAGCCTCAGGACGGCAGGTCACGGATGAGAAGTGTCCTAACGGACAAGCAAGGAGTGAGACGGAGTCCACTCCTGGCGAAGACGCAGTCGAGAAGGACAACAGAGGACTCAGAAAATCACACAGATGTAGCTGACAGGGCAGTGGCAGGCTGAGAGCTGACTCCAGCCCTGCACGGAGCTCCCTGTGGGCACACAGCTGTCACGCGGCCCGTGTGCTGCAGAGAAACCCTTCGTGAGAGGAGGAGTCCATCGACGCAGCCCACTTCACGCCGTCTTGTGCTGAGAAACCGCCAGCCAGCCCCCCGCCCCAGGCAGACCTCCTCCAGCAAAGATTACACCTCGCTGGAGGCTCCGATGGCGTTAGCTTCTTTTAGCAATAAAGTGTCTTCCCATTAAGGCAAATACACGGTTTTCTTAGACACAGGCTCCTGGACGCTGAACGGACGCCAGGGCAGGGTACACATCTCCCTGTGCTGGGGCTCAACTGGTCCAAGCGTCTGTCTGGGAGAGCCCGCGGAGGCCCCGCCACACTTCCCACGACGGGGACGCCCGACTCTTCAGTTCTAATTGGGGCAGAGGGGACGCCGTCCTCGGGGTCTGCCCAGTGTCTGGACATCTGTCACCAGAGTCTCCCGGGGCGTCACGGTGTCCCAGCAGTTCTCCAGACACGTCTGCAGAAGTCAGGGCTGGTGCCCAAAATAAAGCGGCCCTGTGGAGCCCCTCCGCCAGGAAACAAGCCACCTCACACAGAGGACACGTGCTGGGGATGGCGGTCTTGTCACTGTGACGGCCGGCAACTGGCACTGGGGAGGGGGCTGTGGAGACGCCAGCAGGAACCAACACGCTTGCTGCCGTGACACTGAGAACGAGGCGGACCGGGGGCTGCGGGGGCGCCCTCACTCGGTACCGCACCTCGTGGCGGCAGCGCGGGCGCCCTCTGTCCCCCTCCTGCTCCCGGCCGCGCTCGGGGCTCTGGGTCGGCCTACATGTCCGGCGCCCCCGCTGCGCCCGGGCTCACACTTCAGGGGCTATTTTCACTTCCTGGAGCTCTTAAAGCCACCTTTCAGAAACCAGTGAGAGCTAACAGCAGTAAAATATGCAGGTGAGGGTGAGACCCGTGTGGCTACCGCCCGTCCCAAGGGGAAGCCACCGCAGCCGCGCTCCACCTGCCTGGAGCCTGCCTGGTGGCCCTTCTCCCCCAGGGTCTCACTGGGCCTGTTCCGCCTTCCCGCCTGCACCTTTGATTCTCAACCTGCTTTTAGGGATGTTACTCTTTCAGCTTTCTGAGGACCCCAAACACACTAGGGGTCCTGGAATTACCCGTATTGCACCAGGGGTGCGCTGGCTGGGTTTCCCTATGTTCCCGGGCACGTGTGTTGCAGGCGCACCTCCAGTGACGGGAGGCCCAGCTGGAGCCCAGGCCTCTTCTCGCCCCGATGGCCTGGACCCCAGCTGCTGCCCCAGGGCGGGGTCCCTGCCAGCTCCAGGCCTGTGCCCCGGCGGCTGTGGGCGCCTGACGCCCTGGCCCCAATTCTGCTCCACGAGATGCCCGGCTGTTTCTCATGCGACATGACTCATTCAGGGATGCCAACCTGCCATTGCCAGGTCTGGACTCGGTACCAACCCGGCCAGTAGCATTTTCTATTTCTCCCGTGACACAAACAGAAGCAGGTGATATGGAAACGAGAAAGGTCGTACCAGGATAAATCTTCATGAATTTGTCTGGATCGATCACATCATCAGAGGTTTTTAAAAATGCGCTGATGATTCTGCATGAAGTTAACCGAGTCATCTGCGAGTCTTCTTCCAGGGCGGTTAGAATCTGAGGCGTCAGCGTTCCCCGCACTTCCTGCACCTGCAATCAGAAAGCACACGCGCTGCGGGTCACGGCTGCTGCCATCCTGGGGGTACAACGGCCGCTCGGCCACTGTGTGTGCTCTGCCCGTGATGGAAGAGACTTGGTTTTGGTGCAAATACGGGGAGTCTGGAGTGCTGCTGGGAACCTTCTCCTTAAGGAGCAGACTTGAACGCTGATTTTAAAATCCAGACAACTAGCACAGTGGTCAGTGGATGCCTTCCAGATCCGCTACTTGCCAGGTCGCAGCGAGGCACTGACCCTGCCCAGCTTGCTCCATGCTAGGAGGACAGGGTGTGGTGTCCAGTGAGCCTGGGGGACGTTTTCACTTAGTAAGAGTCGTTTGGGTCCAGGAGGTGGATGCTGGGGGTGTTTAACCACGTGAGGAATGGGCGCAGAGGAAAACCAAAGCTGTGACTGCTCCGCCGTGGCCTCAGCCCTCGTCTAACTGGAGACACGGAGACAGACAACACCAAAAGCCCGCTGTCGGCCTCAAGTTAATAAACCCGTGACAAAGTTCTTTGCTTGTAAAGAGAGACAGTCACCCGAGAAAGTCTGCAGGACCCGTCACGGAGACAAAGGCTTTCCCGCTCTGGTGGCAGGGATGCTCCAGTCCCCCCGTCTGTCTGGGAGCATCTGTGTCCCTGACACAGGACCCGGGTGAACACCCACCTGCTTGTTGGACAGGATCCCGCTGCTGATAAGTGCCCAGAGGCAGGACACGGCCGCCGTGCGGATGGCTCCCGCCGTCCTGCCCGCGTGCCACTGGAGGTTGGGGACGAAGATGTCCTTGATCATGGTGTCAAGGTAGGCGTGGAACTGTCTGGAGCGAAGGCAGGAGAGCGCAGGTGAGGGCGCATGTAGACCCTCCAGGGAAGCCCTGCAGTTTGGGAAATGGTCCCAACAGAGCAAAGAGGCCCAGCGGTGAAGACTGCAGAAGTGACACGTGGGACCCTGAGCAGGAGGGGGGCAGCTGGCGGGGCCCCTCTCCTGGGAGCAGGGGGCCAGAACCCCAGGGCCCAGGGGCGTATTCCAGCCCCCTCCCCACTTTGTGGCCAAGGGGCTTCACCCGTCACCCTCCCTGGATCCAAGAAAAGGGCCGGCAAGTCACCCCACGGGCAGTCATCTGGCAGAGACAGGCTGTGTGGTCCCTCAGACCACATCCTGCCACTTCAGCAGAAGGCATGGTGGGGCCGTGACCACGGTCCCAGATGCAAGGGAGCAGAAGACGCAGACGCTTCGCCAACGACACTGGGGGCCTTCGTCTTGACTGTGACCAGCCCATTCAAGGTGCCGTCAGGACAAACGCGGAGCAGAAAAAAATGGGAATCCCAGCCCTGAGCTGCCCACTGGCCTCGTGGCCCAGCCTGCAGAGCCGCGCTGGAGGCCAGGATTACCCCCGAGGAGGCCCTCACTTTCTGGCCCTCCCCGCCGCCTCCGGCTTGCTCCCAGCGTCGGCAAAGCCTCCGGCTCTCACGACTCACACACTCAGGTTCTCAGTGGGCAGAGCTGCTGCTTCCTGCACTGATTCACGAGGGGGCCCTCTGGGCGGCTCAGCCCACGGCCCAGCGGAGGCAGTCCTCAAGACGTGGCCACGAGGCCAGAAGGCCCAGCGCTGGCCATGGGAGGGACAGGTGGGGGCTGCTAACTCCAGTTGGAACCTGTCCCTGCAGCACTGAGATGCCAGGACCAGTGAAGGCCCTGGGCGTCCAGAGAGCGAATCCCACTGCACTGGAAGGAGGCACCCTGTCCACGGCTGGGCCTCGGGATGCGTGGGCACGTCAGGGCCACAGGCTCCTCCAAAACCACCTGCATCCGGGCTGCGCTCAGTGGTGACACCAGCGTGTTAAAATCCCGCAATTTTCCAACAGGACCCCTCACTCAGAGGGGCTGACACCCCTGGTTCTCAGGCAACTGTGGGAAACAGACCGGGAGGGGCTGGCGAGCACCCCGCAGTGCAGCCTCTGGGGGAGAAGCCGTCGGCGGTCGGGGGCTGCCCTGGGTGCACACGTCTGGGCACCCTGCTGAGGGAGCAGCCCTGCTTCTCCAGGGATGTGCACTCCACCCGGGGGTGACCTCCAGCACCGGCCCACCCTCACAGCACGGCCCACCCCCCGCCCTCCATCCAGACGTCTGGGGTGGGAGCCTGGTGACCCTGGTCAGGCCCGGTGTCTGCCCTCAGGCAGGACCCTCAGGCTGCGTGGGGACCTCAGTGCCACGCCCGTCCCCACAGTCAAGGCGGTGTTTCCTGAAGATCGAAACTGAGTTATTTTTCAAAATCTTTCCTGTCTGTAAAACAGCTAATGTTTTCACTAAATAATCATAAGCTGAACTTTTCTCTCCTGATACTGATTTCTTTCCATGAAAAGCCTTCAAGAGCAGTTTCTTTCGGGGACTTGGTCCCGGCATGGAGGCTGCTGCCCAGGGGTCAGCTGTCCTCAGGTAGACACAGCCAGGCTGGGGCTCTGAGGGTAACCGCCCGGCCCGGGCTCTCTGCTTGGAGTCTGCCTGCTTGCGGGGTGGCTGCAGGCTCGCCGCCGCACCTCTAGGTCCCTTCCAACCCTGGAAGCTTCTGCTCAAGGCGGGAAATAAAACTTCCCGCAGCAGGATGGGCCAGCTAGACGCCCAAGGGCAGAGACCCAAGGAACATCCAGGGAAGAGAAGTCTGAATGATGACTTCTCTTCATTCAGACTTCCTGGGAAACTCCAGGATACGTGACAACGAGGCGGGACTTGTGGTAGATCTGCCCCTCTTGGGATGGGCCCCAGACAGCTCACAGCATCGCGCTGGCCACGTCCCCTTCTGCGGGGACACTGGGCTGATTTAACAAGCAGGGCAGGGCCTGCTGGACGGAGCTGTGCCTCCCCTCTCCTGCCGCAGAAGCTCCCCTGCAGAACAGGTTTCCTAAGTTCTAACCTCAATGGTCCTTCAATCAATTCAATCAACCCTTTGTTGGGCTTGAAAGCAGCTAATACATAAACCATTTAACAGTTAACATCTTCACTCAGTGGGATTTTAACGACCACAGAGGATGACTTTGATTCGTGTCTCTCCGTGTGGTGCCCCCGCCGCCGTGACTGACCGTGACTGCAGGACAGCAGGCACCTAGCGCTCAGGGGCCACCTTGGCCTGGCGCGGCGCGGGGGACGGTGCGGGGCTGTGGGGGCAGAGCTGACCTACCCTTGTGAGTCGACCGTCTCCCGGGCTCGCAGCAACACCCCTGTCAGAGTGGAGAAGAGTCTCAGGCGCATGGAGGGGTCTCTGGTTGGCTGGAGGCAGCTCTGGAGGACAGGGACCAGCTGGGGCAGCGCCTCCCCAAGAGCAGGGCCTGCAAAACACACAGCAGCTCGGTTCCTGCCTGGCGGGAGGGTGGGAGGAGGGTGCACTGGGCGCAGCGACACGTGCGCCCGCGGCCCCCGGAAGGACGCTCTCCGCACAGGATGGTGGCTGCCGCCTCTCTGGATGGGGACGTGACTGTCAAAGAAAAGTGACAAGAATGCTTTAGCCCCCCAGATCGCTCTAACTGTTCAGTACGTAAACTTCCTTTTTCTTACATTTTCCTGAATTCTTAACAAAACTAACGTCAAGCAATCTTTCAGCACATGTGAGCTGCTCGGTATTTGCCCCTGAAGTCAGCAGCCACCGTCCTCATCCCAGCTGGTCCCTGGAGGAAGTGGCGGCTCCCAGAGCCTAGGGGGACCCAGATACGGCGACGCACCTTGGGGTCTGGAGACTCGCCAGTCGTGACCGGACCCCAGGCTCCGGGGCCTGGACCTGAGTCACGCGACGCCCTCCCCGTCGGGCCCTGTGCCAACGCCGGATGTTGTGCTCCAGAACCGACCATGGTCCCGCTGACACCCTCCAGGGGACGGCAGTCTGCTCGTCCTGGGAGAAGTTAGAGACCTACGTCCTTCCAGATGCATCGTCTCAATCTCTGGCATCAAAGCAGGACAAAGACGTGTGGCCAGAGGGCTGGCTGTCCACCTGCAGTCTTGCCACTGCCAGGTGGTGTGGCCTGCGAGCGGGGGGCCTTGGGCGCGTCCGTGAAGCAGGGCTCAGGGTTCCTGCCTCACAGAGGAGCCGCGAGGACCCTGAGCTGACTCTGCAGAGCAGCTCCAGACGTTTGCTGCTGGCAACCGTCTGTAGTTTTCTTTCCAAATTTGGACACACAGATTTGCTGACACATGACAGAGAACAAGTGTGGATCCACCCCTCCAGGTCTCATAGCACCAGGGCCACTGAGATGAACCCCAAAATGGTCCTGGGGACCCCCACAACCCTGAGTAATGACTGTGTGACAGGAGTCACGTCCAGAGAGGGGGGAGGGGGCACAGAGTCTGCAGCTAACGAGGAATTAGGATTTTTATTAAATACAAGTGAAGAAAAAACTAACTTGCTCAACAAGTTTACAGCCACCTGGGAAGTGGTTTCAGGTAGCAAATCACTGTGTTTTTCTAGTGAAAACCTCAGTGATGTTTTGCAGTGTGGGCTGCACCTCTGGGACGGGGCCCAGCATCGTCCACTCAGGAGAGACCGGACGTGGGGAGGCCGGGCGCAGCCCGTGACGGGCAGGCACACACCCAGTGCCAGCATAACGCGGAGGAAAACGTGAAGGCAACAGGCTACAGAAGAGGCCCTGACACCTCTCACCTTCAAGATTTAACGTGGAAAACGTGTGCCCGGCCAGACTTTACAGACCTACGTCACACAGTCTCCAGTATACGTTTCTGGCATTTTTAAAATTAAGGTTGCGCTCCTCAAAACACCCGTTCTCCCCAGGCACAAGTGACCACAAGTTACTTTAAAAACCAGGCCCTGGTCTGCGGCTTTCTGGTTCGTGCCAACCTCTGTCTGTGATGGGCCGGCCACAGCTACCACACGACCAGCACTTGGACCTGATTCAGGGGCTCACCTGAGTGGGTGACCACCACGTCGAACTGCAGAAGTTCCGCAGAGTGGATGGTCCAGGCCTGGTGCGAGCCGGCCAGCCACTCCAGAAGAGGGCCCGTGTGCTCGCGGAACAAGTCCAGGCTGCTGTCCATGCTCGCCACCGCCGCCAGCGTGGCCAGGGTCTCCTGCACCTGGGGAGGCAAGCCACAGGCTGGGATGACCAGATCTTGAGGGTGAGACCCCACTGGACACCCGTCCTCGTCATCTGAGGGAGACGGGGCCACTCAGGCCCACAGCAGACGACGCACAGAGGGTGCAAGCGGGGATGAGGGTTGCGGATGGGGGCTTGCCCTGTCCACACCATCCTGTCTGTGCAGCAAGTCACCACGTGGACAAACGTGCACCTACAGCAGGTCTGCCCGGTTTCTGCAGCCCAGGGGGATGGGGCACTGCCTGCTCCTGCAGGGCAGAGGGCTGCATGCCTGCCAGGGCTCAGTCTGCGAGGAAGGGGACCAGGTGGTTTCAGGAAGTGAACAGTCTTAACCCATGTTCATCAAAGAGGAGCCTGTGCCTTACGCTGCCGAGGTCTCCACCCCGCCCAGCCCACCAGTGACAGCAGGTCTGCTGGGGGAGCACAGGGAGCAGGGAGGGGAGACCAGACGGTGCGCCAGCGCCACCTTCCAGCCTTCCTCCTCGGGTTTAGAACAGGACGTGCCTAGGCTGCTCTGCAGTTCCCTCTGTAACGACAGATTCTGTTTTTCTAGTATTTCAGGCCCTATGGTGACAGCTGCCTGCTGAGACACGTGCCCTCTGGGAAGAGGGTTTTGAAAGCGAGAAATGAAACAACGTTAAGGGAGGCCCCAATGAAGGCAGGGATGGAGGCGGGCAGCCTCCTTGACAGGGAGCAACAGGGCTCCGGTGGACCCGGTGAGTCTATGGGGTGGAGCACGGGGAGAACCGAGTTCTCGGCTTGGGGAGAAGCGTCCGGACACCGGGTCTCCGGACAGTCCCGCAGCCGCGGGGAGTCAGACGTCAGGCTTTAAGCCTGAACACAGCCAGCGAACGGCAACAATCCCGTCAAGCTGGAAGGCAGCCACACAGGGGAGTCACGATGTCACCCTCGCCTGACTCCACTGCAGGTGTGTGTTTTTCGCCTCCTCAGATGCACAAGTGTCAGGTGAGGACGGCTCATCTCGGCGGCGGACTCTACGTCCCAGTGGCGTCTTCGCTCTGAGACACTAAGTAACTGGCAGTTGGAGGGACTCTAAAACCCCACGTACCCCCTAAGGCCACGTCGTGGAGGACTTGTCCTGAACATTCTGAATTCTTTCATCTTTGGTGTTGGGTAGGCCTGAGTCTTGGAATTCAAGTGCAGAGACTCATCACGGACGATGGCTACCTTTCCAAGTGCCCCCAGCAAAGCAGGAAGTGCCCCCACCTCACCTTGTCGCCGAGGCCCGTGGCCCCCCACAGCGCCAGGACAGTCACCAACACCTCCATGAGCTGCAGGCTGGACCCCCGGCAGTCCTCCCTGCTGACGGCCACCACGGCCTGCACGCAGAGTAGCAGGGACTCCCCGTAGAGGAGCTGGGAAGAGAGTGGGACGCTGTCAGCCACCTCCCATGCCCCCCTCTCCGGGGCCAGATGAGGCCATGAGCACAAGGCCCATGGCCAGGGTACCCTCACGAGCAGACGCCAGGCCCGGGTCAGGCCCAGCACACAAAGGGCATTCTTCCACACAGCAGGGAAAACAACTGGGACTGAGAGTCACAAAATTCACGGTAGTTTTCCTGAATGCTTAATGATGTTTTAGTTACATTTAAAGAAAACTTTTTTGTGTGTTGGCAACACGCACTGCAGAATTCACAAGTAGAAAGACAGGGTACCCTGGACCTGCTCGGAACGCCCCCCTGCCCCCACCCCGCCCGAAAGTCACAGGGAAGGAGTGAGGTGGGAGCCGTGAGGACCTGGGCCGCGCTGCTGGAGGCTCACCCTGCTCTTCCCTCTGCTCCGTGCACCTGACTGTTCCTGAAACTCTCAGCTTTAACAAAAATAAGTAAAATTCTACAAGTCAGAAGATGCCTCCTGATCGACGTGAGGACAAGGTGACACCCTAGTTGGGTCGAGCCAACCTCTCTCTCGCCTCCTGGGCTCCGGCCTCATCACCCACAGAACAGGGTGATGGGGCCGGGGCCCAGGAAGAACTCCTCGTGCGCCCAGGACGTCCCCTAACCCGCTGCTGTACCATTTTTCACAAACAGAATCGGCTGGGCAGGTCATGTTTGTGATTCACAGTGATTTACGGATAAGTGAGCACGTAAGTAACTGGAGGAAAGCACTTCAGCTTTTTCACCAAGGAGACCTGAGCCCTGAAGGATGGTGACTGTTTGTCAAGATGATGGACTGTTCTAAATTCTGAATCTTCGCTCAGATTCCACGGCTCACTCACAAGTGGTACAAATCTCCGAAGTTTAAACAAAAAACTCACCGTGGATCACACCCTGGGCCCCGGGGGTGACTCTGGGTGTCCTGACTCCTGAGAGGCCGCGACTGGTGTTTTGTTCAAACCCTTCCTCCCCGCAGCTCAGTTCTTTCAGGCCTGGACTGGCGGACCTTTTGAGGACTGACTTTGGCTAACTTCTAAGTGCACGTTTGTGGAGCTATCACATTCACGGGTGTCGCGGGGATGGCGGGAGAGGTGTACCTGCACCGCGTTCACTGGACGGACAGACGGGTGACAGGCCTGCAGCTGCACTCAAGGCAGCGGGAGGGGCCCCTCCGAGCTGCCGATCGTGCCGCCCTCTCTGGGCCCGAGACCACCCAGAGCAGCGCCGTCCAGCAGAGCGTGCCGCCCACCCCATGGCCGTGCTCTGGCTGCACGTGGTCCCCGGGTGCTTGCGACACGGCCGAGGACAGCACTTGCACCTTGTTTGATCCCAGTGCAAGCAGCCAGCACGTCTGACAGAGCAGAACCAGGCAGGAGGCACGCAGGCCCCCAGACAGGAGACCATCCTGGGCAGCCCGGGCCACCGTGCCGGTCCGTGTCCCTGGCAGGCCCGTGGGGACCACCACTGATGGTCACGTGCACATGGCACCTGGCAGAGACCTCGTCACCACGTCGGCAGGTTAACCCTCCACCCACCCCCTCCCACACTCCTTACGTTTTCAGACCCTTGGCAGATGTGAGCCTGGGCCAGCTCCGCAGCGATGATCTTCACATGAGGCCGGAGGGCCTCCCTCGGGCAGCCTTGGATGACCGAAGCGAGGACCAGGAGGCCGGAGGGGGAGGGCGACTTTCTCAGTGTCGGCAAGATCAGCTTCAGAAACACCTCTGGGCTGACGAAGGTGCCGATCAGCTGCGCAGACCTCGTGCACTGTGGGAGAGGGCAGGAGACTGAGGGCCGCCAGTGCCCCGCCACGGCCCCTGAGCTCTCGGCACCGCCTGTCTGCCTCATGGGGCTTCACCCACCAGAAACAGCCCTGCGCAAAGTCTCCTCTAGGTGGGCGCTCGTGGTGCTGGTGAAAAACAGGTGTGTCCCTCACGACCGTCAGAACTTCACCGAGAAGATGCTCAGGCCACCCGGCCTGTGGGACAGCTGTGTCCGAGCATCTAGGGGCCAGGGAAAGCCTCGGAGCCAGGTTGGGGGGGGGGCCCGGCCGCTGGCCTGGACTCCCATGGGCAGCCCTGCATGCCTGGCCACATGTGGGTCTCGGAAGCTGTCGCTAAAGGGCTCGCAGGGTGGAGGGCCCGTTTATGCTGGGATGCACTCGGCCCCACAAGAACACATGCAGAGCTGATCGCCCTCTCAGGCTTGGAGAGGCCGTGATGGCAGTGGAGTCAGTAACCTCCAAGAGCCATTCCTCACGGGCACCGTCCGAGCGAAGCAGGAGCCCAGGGAGAGCCCGGGGGCCCGAGAACATCTGCACCTTATCGTGGGGCGACCCCACGTCTGCTCACGTTTGTCCAGGTTCAGACTCAGGCCTGAGAGGGGACTCTAGCCCCTACGTTACAGGGGCGGCCACTCACGCTGCTGACCACAGCCCGCTCCTCGTCGGCGCAGGCGTGCTGCAGGGTGCGCAGGACGGGCTCCAGGTGCTGCGTGACGTGGTCCTCCGCGTGGAGCAGCAGCACCACCAGCAGCTGCGCGGACTTCACCCGGGTCCCCGCCACCCAGTCGCCGATGTCGTGACAGACGGCAGGAAGGATCTTGGAGAGGTTTCTGAAGACGAGCTCGCGGCAGCCCAGCCCCGGGCGGCTCCCTGCGGATCAAAGGTGGAGAGTAAACCTTGAAACCGAGACAAAGTCTCAGCGAGTCTATGGAAAGAACACGTTCCTCATTCAGGCACACGAATGTGCTTTACTTTCAGGTCTTAAAACTTCAAAACAACTCTTCAGGCAGAAACGAAGCCTTAAAGTGTCACAACTGACTTTAAATTTTCCTACAGCAAAATCCTGGAGTGAGTGACACACGGTAACTACACGCTTGAAGTGCAGTTTGCTAAGTTCTGACGTGGGTGCACCTGCAGGCCATCTCCGCAATCAAGGTAACATGCATCCATCACGGGTTTCCTGTGCTCCGTGCAAAGCCCCCCAGCCCCAGGCGGCCCCCGTCTGCTTCCCGTCACTACAGATGAGCCGCCTCTTCTAGACTTTCTGTGCAAGGGCTGCACAGAACACGCTCGCTTCTGTCCAGCTTCTCCTGCAGCGTCTGAGACCAGTGGGCTGGGGCACTGATTCCTCTTCACTGCTGAGCGGTAGTCCACCGCGTGGACAGCCTAGTCTGCTTGGCTGTCCGCCTGCCGGCAGACACCCGAGTTGGGTCCGGTGTGGGCTGTCAGGGACAAGGCTGTGTGCACGCTGCCCTCGCCTCTCCGGGGCGAGCGCTGAGGAACGCCACGGCCGACCACACGGCAGGCGTGTAACCAACTATTTAAGAAACTGCGGTGCATTTCCCAAGGTGGCTGCACGGTTCCTCACCTACGCCAGCTACGCTACCAGGTCTCTGGGCGCAGTCTCAAACGGAAACCTCTAGGGGGCGTGGTGGCACCTCCTTGGGCTGGAGCATGTTCTCACGTGCTTATCTGACACCTGTGTGTCCTCAGTGAGGTGTCTTTTCAAACCTTTCCTGCCCTGAACTGAAAAAACCATGTTTTTGTGTCACGGGATCCTGAGAGTCCGCGTCTGGATACAGGTCTTCACACATGTAACGTGCCAACATCTCCGTCTGTGGCTGGTCGTGTCATCCTCTGAACGCCTCTCCAGCAGCAGCAGTTTTCATTCTGTTCGAAACCACTGTTATCAGCCGTCTCTCGTGGAGTGTTTAACCCAGGTCCACGAGCATCTGGGGTTACTTTTCGTGCGTCAGAGGAGGTTGGATCCAAGCCCCGCCTGCATGTCCAGAGATGCTAGCACCGCCGCTGAGACGTCCTCCCCTGCACTGCCTTTGCACCTGTCAAAACTCAGTGTCCACACGTGTGCGTGTTTCTGGACCCCACTCTGCCCCACTGGCCTGTCCGTCTGTCCTCATGCAGACTCCACACCGTCCTGGTTACCGCGGTTTTGTGTCTTGAGACCAGGAAGTGCTCGTCCTTCAGCCCTGCTGTTCTTTTCTGGAGTCTGGGCGGCTCCGGGTCCTTTGCATTTCCTTGTGAATTTCAGGTTAAGTTTCTCAATTTCTGCAGAAAAGCCTTAGAGGATTTTGATGATAAGACTTTGACCTTAAAAATTCAAAAGAACTCTAGACATTGAAGTGAAACCATGACGTACCAGAGTTTAAAGGGTGGCTTAGAGACCCCATTCTGAATCTCTCTTCCTGTTACTTTTCTACTTTTATGGTATATGAGAGAGTAAGTTCCAAAAGATTCAAGTTTTGTTGCCTATTTAAGTGAGCTTGCTGTAATTTTGTAAAAATATAAACCCCCAAATAATAAATACTATTTTCTTCCTGACACATCTGCTGCGGAAAGTCTCCGAGGTGAGGGACACGTTAACAAAGACATCTGGGGAGGGTCTGCTCACAGGTGGACACACAGCCTGGGAGGTATTCTCAAAGAAATGCTGGCCTCACTGTGGAAGGGGTTCTGAAGCCACTTTCTGAACTTGACTGAGCAGACGAGTGGCGCTCTTCTTGCCCAGGGGCCGCATGCTGGCTAAGAAGCCATGTCGGGCCCGCTGTGTTTCTGTAAAGCAGACCTCGCTCATGACCGTTGTCTGGGGCTGGGCCGCTGGGGCCTGCAAAGCCCTGACTATTTACTGTCTGGCCTTTCCCAGAAGGTCCACTTTCCCATGTGGCAGCTAGACCCAGGAATGAGACATTCAGTTCCTCAATCCCGCTGACACGTTTCAGGCCGGGAGGGGCGGCTCCGAGGCGCCAGGGCCTCTCAGGCCTGAGGGTCCAAGTAGAGACCCTGCTCAGAGCCCAGGAGCAAGGGACTCTGGGAGGAAGGCTGGCGTAGGAAGGCCTCAGGGAGAACAAGGCCCTTTCTCCCCAGTGCAGACTCCGAGCCGCAGTCATCAAGACAAACGGCAGGAGGGGCCCTCTGGGCTTCCTCAGTTGTGGGAGCCCCCGGGTCCTGCCCTCTGCTCTGGACTAGACGTTCAGAGCAGAAGTCATCCTCTCCAGGGAGAAGGACCAGAACACTTAAAAGAACTAGGACAGAGTGGCACAGCTCAGAGCAGCTGGACACGTGGCATAGCGACGGTCCTGACCCCGGCCCCGCTGGTGTGCAGGCCCGCAGGGTGATGGTGGTGACGTGCTCCTGTCACTGGGTGTCCGCCTGCCACACGTGGAGCTCACTGAGCTCGGGGCAGCTGGTCTCCCGGTCCCTGCGGCTCAGCTGTGAGAGGCCACGAGAAGGTGGCCTCATGGCTCAGGCACCGACCAGTACTTGCAGGGACCAGGGGCAGGTCTACCGCCCTTTGCCCTGTTCCTGCGATAGCCCCTCACCAACCCGTGACACCATCACCTGTGTTTCCCACCTCAGCTCTGCTGCTCCCAATAACCCTGTTTGAATCCTGAGGTTGTCTCTCCACCCGGCCTGCACACCTGCGTGGGCACCAGTGAGCAAAGGCATGGACACAGCGGGTTGGGAGCACGCGGAGCAGCAGCTGCTGCACAACTGGACTACGGTGGTTTAACCGTAGGCAGAAAGCAGCCCGCGGCAGGTCTGCCCGGTACCGTGTACTCGCAAAGTGGGGCTACAGCCCGGGGGTCCAGCACAGTTCTGGCTGTTTACAAAAGCAGACAGGGGACCAGAGGTACCTCGTCCAGAGGAGATGGAGACCCTGCATCGTGGGTAGGGGGTGCAGGCACTGCTGGGAGGCCATGTCCCGCGTGACCGTGTTTCCACATGAGAAGAGTGCTGGGTTCAAGTGTGTCACTGGCTTGAGAACGGTCCCTCCCAGCCCCCTACACGCAGCCTGGATTCAGAAGCAGAGCTGGTTCCAGGGCTGTTCCAGGAAACTTGTGCCACGTTGTAGGGCTGAGGACAGACTCCAGTGAGCGGGCCGTGTTTCTGGCCACACGTGGGAAAGAAGGCCAGGCTCCGACTGGACTCTGGTCCAGGTGACTCACCCACCGTCCTTACTCAGAGGCACTGCACTCCGGCAGATCTGGTGGGGTGAACTGTGCACCTTCTCAAACCTCATTGGTTCATAGCTCAGGTTCAGCCACACGAGCTGACCGTCCAACCTCGCAGGTAAGAGAGGACACACCCACCACTGTCTGCTCACCTGCAATTCACTGGGCCGACCCTGTACCAGCGCACCTGTCTCAGGTGCAGGGCTGTGTCTGTAGACAAGTCTGCCTTCTCAGAGCAGAAGGCGATGTGAGCAAACGTTCAATGCGGAAACAGCGCCAGGTGAGCTGGAGGCCAGGACCCAGAGGGAGGAGGGTGCTGTGGGGGGCTCTCGGGGGAGAGCAGGAGTTGAGGCCCCAGGACAAGTGGTGGGGGGAGGCCAACACCTGCCAGGGCCACCAGGCGGGCACAAGGTGGAGACGTCAAGGGCGGCCTGGCCAGAGAAGCCAGGGGACACAGATCTGACAACACATTGCACCTGGATGTACAATGGATTCTCGACACTCCCCGATAAGAGGACAGCCAGCCAGTCTAAAACGTGGAGCAGAGATGTGAGCAGACACGTAACAAGGGACGTGGACCGGCACAGAGGACGCGGGCGCCTGGTGGGGTCTGCGGACGGCAGCTGAAGCAGCGGTCACAGCACAGGACGAGGAGCCCGTCGGAACTCACACGGCTCTGCCTCTGAGGGGGAGCCTATTGGTGTGAGTCCTGTCACAATACAAGCAGCAGCCCGTCTGAGCGCTGAGGGCGTCCTGGGGGGGGGCAGCAGTGGGCCTGGGCCAGGACAGGAGGGGCCGGACGCCCCGGGGGGGCCAGCAATGGAGCCGGGATGCCCCAGGGGGGGCCAGCAATGGGCCAGGATGCCCCAGGGAGGGGCCAGCAATATGCCGGCAACAGCGAGGGTTGGGGCGAGACTGGCAGGATCTGGCACGTGAAGTGGTGTGGAAAAGAGTATCTGAAAGCTTATAAAATTCAAATTTTAAAGAAGTAATTTCAAAGACACACGCCAAAAATGTAACGAAAGGCAGTGCTTATACCAGTAGCTCCGACGGCAATTCAGTTCCACGTTTATCCTGCTCTACTTGAGGCGAAGCTCCGCAGGCCACCACCTTCTCCAAGCCTTGATCATGCACCCACCCGCATGGTCCTCAGTGCACAGCGGGCCCTCACTCTGCCCTCCCTGCTGCCACGCGCAAGGTCTGTGTCCCTCAGTGCCCGTCTCCCAGGCCCTTCTCGCTCTCTGCAGGGTGACCTGCTCAGGATGACCCGACGTCTGCCTAACACTGGCCAGGACAGGCCCCCATGCAGCACAAGGATGGTCCTCTGTGCACGATCAGCATCCGAGGGGTTTCCCAGGGACCCCTAGGGTGAAGGGACAGGTGAGGGCGGAGAACAGGACTAGTTAGGGATACACCCTGGGCCACATCCAAAGAGAACTACTGTCTCCTAATCGCCAATCGGATCCCGGCCGAGATCTGTCACGTCAACACGGCCCACAGAAGCCCCAGGCCAGCTTCTCGTCTCCCCAGTGCAGAAGTGAGCCCTGAGCAGCAGAGGAGGGACAACACTCTCACGACGTGACAATCACCCTTCAGAGGCCTCCGTCCCCCACAGGCAACGAGAGTGTACTTAACAAAAGAGTCATAAACAAGTATCTTCTCTAAGTTCTACGTTCTTGGAAAGATGCTGCATGCTCAACCTTTACTAAATCAGAAAAAACCCTACTAACAATTACTTTCTCTACTTTTTCCCCTTTACTGTCTGCCATGGGAGAAGACACTACCAGAGGAGATAAGGTCACAAAACAAAGGGAAAAAAAAAGACACTGGCCTCACAGGTGACGAGGGGAGGAGGTCCCTGCTGGCCCCGAACTAAACGGCTCCAGGTGCAGACGAGGTGTGCGTGCCTGTCTCAAGCTGACCTTCACCCGGCACCCCCTCCAGGGCCACCATCTGAGCCTGACTTCACCCTGGCCAGGGCTGAGGGGCCAGGGGCACCTTTTCCACATCTGTCCTCACCAGCAGGCACCTCCTCACCACCTCACTGTGACAAGATACCCGTGGACAGACCGCAGCAATAAAGGCACCTGGCCGAGTGCAGCTTGAACACACTTCACTCCCACGACAGATTGTGTTTCCAGAACACAAGAGACCACAGGTGTGAGGGGCTGCGGCCCAGGTGGGCATCCCTGAATCTGCACCTGGGAGAGGACTCAGGAGCTGGGGGAAACAGGTGTGCCCATGGGCATACGCGCACATATGCACACACACGTGCTGGCGGTCTGGCAGGGAACCATGAGGGGGGAGGCCGGGAGGTTATGCACAAGAGCCTCTCCTGTACCTGTTTGTTCCTTTGGGTTAAGCTTACAGATAAAATTTTTTGTGAAATGACAAGGCACCGCCCATTTCCAAAATTTCCACTGCCATGACCAGCAGCCCAGTGTCCGCAGCTGAGCGAGTCACGCACCCAGGGAGGCCTGCAGCCTCTTCCCAGCAGAGCTGGCCCCAGGGGGAGAGGAGGAGGCCGGAGCACCGCTAGGGGCTGAGGACAGGAGCCCGGCCCCGCCCACGATGCTGAGGGCACCCTTTCCACAGCGCGGGCTCCAACCCCCCCACCAATGTCCTGACGCTGGACTCACCTGGCGAGGGGTGGTGGGCGGGGGGTGGGCCAGCAAAGTCCAGCTTGTCTTTGAGGTCCTCCTCGTTCTCTGTCTGCCACTGCAGGCCCACCTTCTCCCAGAGGTTGGCCGCCTCACGCCTGCAGCGCAACACAGACTCCATCAGGAGGCTCCCATGGAGGCGGGTGGAGCCCGGAGCGGCTGCTGAGTCCCTCCCGGAGACAGCCCGCCAGCCGGGCCTCTGCACTGCCCGCCGCTCACTAGCAGTTCTGGAAGGGGCCGACTGCTCTGTGGGAGCCCAAGCAAAGCGCTGTCACCGGACCTCCCAGCACGTGGGAAGAGGGGCGGGGGCGGGGCTTCCCTAAGAGACGGAGCTGCTGGGGGTGGCAAGTCAGGGAATCCCCTGGCAGGACACCCGGTGAACCAGAAGGCACGCCACGGCGGGCCCAGCACCTGACACAGGGTGTGGGTGCCAGGAAGTGCAGCACCGCGGGCGGCCTCCCCACTTACGCGATTTCAGGTATCTCGTCGTCAAGGCTGCTCAGCAGCAGCGGGATGAGCTTGTGGAAGAAGGAATAGCGGTCCCGGAGGCGCAGCAGCCAATCCCCCACCACGCGGGTCACCGCCTGCCGCACCTGCGTGTACAGCAAGGGAACAGCCTTCACGCCGGGCAGGGGCAGCCCGCCCCATCACCGGCGGGGCCCCACAGCCGGCTCAGGCATGCCCCCAGCTCCATGACCACATCTCAGCCTGGGGATGAAACATTAGGGTCTGGCTGTCTCCAGCCCACATCCTCCGGGCTCAGCTGGACCTTCTGCTAGCCTGAGCCAAATGCCCAGCAGGGCACCAACAGCGGAGCAGGTGTGCTGGCTAAGCTCCAACATTCCAGGGCAGACCCCTGCCAACGCCTATGTGGTCACATTCTTGAAGCTTCACTGACTGGGTCAGTGTATTCTCCCAGCTACATAAATCACAGAACCCCATCATCTACATGAAACACAGTTAGAGCCACAGCAACGTGCAGAGGGGGCCCTGACAGCCAGGGTGACCCCAGGACTACTGAGGGCACCAGCCTGTCTGTGGACAAAGTCTGGTCCGTCCACACTGTGGATATTACTCAGCCTTAAAAAGGAGCAAAGCACGGACTCCTGACACAGACAGATGGACCTCGGAAACACGAGGCTGAGTGAGAGGCAGTCACGGCAGACCACACGTTGACTCCACTTCCGTGAACCTCGTCAAATCCAGAGACAAAGATCTGTAGTTATCAGTGGCTGCAGGGAGGGGAGGGTGGGGAGGTATCACTTAGTGGTTACCAAGCTTCTGTTTGGGACGATTAAAAAAAAGCTTTGCATGGTGGTGATGGTTGTACAACATTGTGAATATATTTAATACCACCTAACTTTAAAAATAACTAAAATGGCAAGTGTTACACATGTTTTGCCAAAAGTTTTAGAAATTAAAAATATACCCAAAACATTCAAAACTACACAGGAGAAATGTACAGTATGTGAATTATAGCTCAAAAAGCTGTTCTAAAAAATAAAAATAAGAAGGCCCAGCGTGCCTGTGGTCGGAGGCAGGGCAGTGCTAGAGAGCAGTTTCGGAGGTCACCAGACCGGGGCCCCAAAGCCGGAGGGAACAAACTACCCCAACACGCCCACCCCGGCTGGGTCCTCCTCCCAGGCCTGGCTGGCCAACCTCTGAGGCTTTTCAGCTGGACCGCCTTGTTGGAGCGGCATGTTGCAGATGCGCTGCACCCAGTTTGGATTTTCTTCCTAAGAGGAAACAGTCCTCTTTCACTTTCCTTGGGATTAGAAACAAGAAGGTATTGAGATGACTCAGCCCTCCCCTCATTTCTCAAAGACGTGAAACAGGACTGCTCTGCGCCTGGGAGGGAGGAAAGGCCACTGGTGCATGGGTAGTATCTTTAAAACAAAAGTGAGTGAGTCACAAACAGCTCAGTGGCGTGCTTCCGGTGGAGAATGCCCTGCCCGCTACCTGGGGGACGTTGTCAAAGAGCCGCTGAGCAAAGTGAGGAAGCACATCATCCACTGACTTCCCGCTGCCAAACTGGACGACCGTGCCTGTGGCCTCGATGATGGCCACTCGCACCTTCCAGTGCTGGTGGGAGATGCTCTGCATCAGGGGACCGACCAAAGACTCCGACTGCATGTGGAAGTGGTCTGTGGGGCAGGGAGACCACCAGTTACCAGTGGAGCCCATGCACCTCAACTGTGCCCAGCTTGGTTCAGCGAGCCAAGCACAGCTCTGCATGCTGGCGCCGGCACCGGCACTGGGAGAAGCGACCCAAACAGCACCTACCCGACTCAGAGGCTGAGGGGACCAAAGGGAAAAGGCGAGGGCTTAACCCCATCTCAGCTGACAGGAGCTGTGAGGGGGCATCCCAGCCTGGAGACTCCTGCATGGCCCGGCGTCCAGGTGAGCCCGCAGCCAGACACCCAGCACTACCGCTGGAAGCTGGACCTGCACCGCTTTAGTTTAAGCAGAGCCACCCCACTTCCTGTTTGTAAGGTCCTCACGGAAAGTCGACCGGAGGGCTTGGTTCTGCAGTTCCGGGCTCAGTTCTGCCGCTGTTCCAGATCCTTAAGAACCGCTATTTCAATGACACTTTGGGCGAGTTCTTTCACCCCCTGGGTGTTCAGATCAAGACTGGCTCTTGGTTCACTACTGCCCAATGCGATGGGAGCCAACGGACAGGTCCCTCGCGTCGGAGCGGACAGGGCAGAAGGGACGGTGCTAAGATAGGGAAATGCTTCGAGCATGAGACAGTCCTTCACTCAACAGTGAGCCCCCACTACGGGCAGGCACTGCGCTACGCGCTGGGAGACAGCGGGCGCGGTCCGAGGCGGGTGTGGGGAGGGGGCTCGGGGACTAGGGGACTTGGGGACTAGGGGACTAGGGACGGGAACCAGGAACGAGGAGCAGGCACCTGGCGTGGCGCGCGCCAGGGCGGCGGCGCAGTCGCAGCTCTCGCGGCGCACGGCGGCGAAGGGGTCGAGCAGCGTGCAGCGCAGCACGCGCACCGCGTCGTCCAGGTGGGGCGCGAGCGCGGAGCCGCCCAGGCGCACGGCCAGGCCGAGCAGCTCCACGAGCGCCAGGCGCAGCTCCTCGCAGGCCTCGGGCGGCGGGCGGCGCGCGGGCTCGGGGCCGGCCAGGCGCGCGGCGAGTGCGGGCAGCAGGCGCGGGAGGGCGTCGCGGGGCCGCGCGGCGCGCCGCAGGCCCAGGCCCAGCAGGTGCACGGCCAGTGCGCGGCAGCCCTCGGCCGGGTCGGCCAGGCAGCGCAGCAGGCGCGGCAGCAGCAGGCGCGCCCAGGGGCCCTGGAAGGCGGCGGCCGCGGCGGCGGGGTCGGCGTCGGGCGCCTCGGGCCGTGCCGCCTCCAGCGCGCGCTCTAGCGCCTCCAGCGCGCGCCGCCGGCCCAGCTTGCTGTCGGCCTCCAGCCCGGGCAGCAGGCGGCTCAGGGCGCGGCTCAGCTCCGCCGCCTCGGCCGTCTCGGCCGCCTCCGCCGGGCCCGGGGGCGCCGCGGCCTCCGCCGCCACCAGCGCCGCCATCTTCCTCGCGTTGCCAGTCACCAGGGGCGACCGGCGCTTTTACGACGGCCACGGCGCGGATTACGGCGCGTCTTCCGGTCGGCTCCGCGCGCAACTTTATTAGCAGCTCGCGGGGCGGACAGGACAGGGCGGGGGGGTTGGGGGCGGGGCCGGGGGACGCGAGCGGCGCGAGGCGGGAGCGACTGGAGAGCGGCCGAGGGGACCCGAGGGAACTCGTGCGTCGCCCCGGGACGGACGGCTCGGCTCCACGCCTGCGCTCTGGGGGCTCCTCCGGAGCGCCGTCCTCCCGGGGGTCGGGGGCCGCGCTGCGGGGCGGACGCGCGCCTGGTGGCGCCGTGGTGATGTGTGGTGATCGTGTCCCTTCGTGTCTGCGGGGGCTCCCGGGGCCCTCGCGTCCCCGGCAGGCGTGGGCTGGGCCGGCTGCGTGGGGTGCGACGCCTCCCCCGGCCTCGGGTCTTGGTCTGGTGGGCCTGCAGTTACGCTGGTCCTGAGGGACGAAGGCGAGGGAACCCGGCCTTGACTAGGAAGGCTTCCCGGAGGTAGTGGCGGCGCAGGTGAAGGGTGGAGGTAAGTGACAGTTAAGTAGGTGAAGGGGTGCGAGGTTGCGGGGGGGGGGGGCAGCATGGACAGGCCGGGTGGGAGGGTGGCGGCCACGTGTCCCCCACAGTTCGTGTGTGGCCGTCTTGACCCCCAGACTTCGAGTGTGACGCTGCTTAGAGGCAGGTCGTGCAGGCTCATCAAGTGAGAGGGGTCTTGGGTGGGCCCTGATCCACGTGACTGTGTCCTTGAGAACAGAGGCCTCCGAGACGGACCCGGCGCACCCGGAGAGCGCGGCGAGGTGAGGGCAGTGGCCTGAGGAGGAGCCGGCCTGCTGCCGCCCTGACAGACTGGCGTCCAGAATGGTGAGGAGATAAACTGCTGTCTTTAAGCCGCCCAGTTTATGGTGCGTTGTTTCGGCAGGGACAGGCACGAGTTCGGGGAGGGGGGCTAACCGGGATCCAGGAGCTGAAGGAAGCATCTTGTGGCCAGAGCGCAGGGACCCAGCGGGTGCGGGGTACTCTGGGGGGCAGACCACGCAGGGCCTTTACCGTGAAGCGGCGGGGGACACGGAAGGATTTGAGGTGGGAGAGTTTCACATTCAATGCCAGGTTCGCATTTTGAAAGACTGCTTTGGCTACTGAAGAACAGAGCAGATAGACGTGAGACCGCTCAGAAGGCCGCGGCGGAGGTCAGGTGGGACGTGGTAAACCCTTCAGCGGGGATGGTGGGGCCTCACTTGTCCCTCCTCTCCTCCAAGCACAGCTGAATACCCTGCGGGAGTTCAGCAGACAGTGGGCACGGGCTCGAGCTGGGAAGAAGACAGGCTGGCCGGGGACCCCAGCACCCGAGGAGTGGTCACGGGCTGGGTCCCCGGCGTGTCTTTCTCACTTGCAGGCTCCCGGCGTGGGTGCCCAAGGAGCAGCCAGAGCTGCAAGCAGGCTGCTGAGGGTGCTGCTCAGCTGCTTCTGGAATCCGTGGTCTCTGCCCAGCATCTGTCCTGTGTGGCCCGGTCCCTGCAGGGCCTTGCACTGGCAGGAGCCTTCCCTCCAGGGCATGTCCCTAGGTGACAGCCCGCAGAATCAGCAGTACACCTGAGTTGTTGGTGTGACTGCCCAGCACCCTCCTGACAGCCTCCCTCTCTCACGTCCAGGGCTGTCCCCAGTGTGCCCTTTCGATAAAACCCCTGAGAGGCTTACAGAGACCCCACTCCTTCTGGTCTGAACTGACCCATCCAGTGTTAGCCCAGGGACCCCAAAGCCCTCCCCTAGGGACCCTAGTTAAGCTGTGTGCCCTGGGCGTGTCGCTCCCTCTGCCTGCTCCCTGCTTGACCTCCTCCCTGACCTGTGAGTCAAGCTTTACTGTCCCGCTTCGTCTTAAGGCCTTTGTTGAACCGTCAGACACCCTGGCTCTACCTGACAGCTGTTACTTTGGCAAAGGCATAGCACAGGCAAAACGCTGCAAGAGAAGCCACCTCCCTCTGGCCATGGGACTGGGCTGGGGCTGGGGGTGATAGAGACCTAGCAGGCAGCCCTGCCCCGCCCCGCAGACTGCCCTCTGTGACAGCAGCGATGGCCCTGCAGCCCGCCTGGCCCTGCTACACAGCTGTGGTGCTGGTGGCGCTCCTGGACTCCTGCCTGCGGGAGCACAGAGCCCCGGGCCTGGCAGGTGCTGCCCTCCCCCCAGAGCAGTCGCAGGACACCGGGCAGCCTAGTGCCTTCCGATGCTGCAGGTGGTACCACCAAAGATGGAGCTGCAGCCAGGGCAGCACCAGGAGGGCGTTGCAAGGGCTGCGAAAATATAACTGTCTCTGGGACCACAGGCCACGACTCGGCTGGAATCTACACACTAACCCTAGCAGAGCGACTTCCTGCTGAAATATAAGATTTAAAAGAAATCAAGACTCTTCGAACTTAATAACCAGAATGTCTAGGATACACTAAAAAGTCTCCTGTTACGCTGGGAAAACTATCCTGTGAATGTGAAAGCAAATGAACTGACGTGAATGCCAAGATGAACAAGACTTGGGGTCATCTGATGAGGATTTTTAAAGCAGTCATAAAAATGCTTTTTAAAATTTGTATGAATTCTTTTGAGACAGATGAAAATAGAAGATCTTAACAAAAAAATAGAAGCATTAAAAAGAGCCAAGTGAGAAAGAAAAATACTAAATGATTATCACTTATATGTGAATCTTAAAAAAAAATCAAACTTATTTACAAAACTGAAACAGACTCACATACACAGAAAACAAACCTGTGGTTATGGGGGAGGGGAAGAGGGTGGGAAGGGATAAATGGGGAGTTTGTGATTTGCAGATACTAACGTATAGAAATAGATAAGTAAGTTTATACTGTACAGCACAGGGAACTATATTCAATATCTTGTAGTAACTTACAGTGAAAGAGGATGTAAAAATGAATATATGTATGTTTCTACGTGACTGAAGCATTGTGCTGCACACCAGAAATTGACACAACACTATAAACTATACTACAGTAGAAAAAAAGAACCAAGTGGAAATTACAGAATTGAAAAGTACAATGACCAAATTAACGTGTCCACTGCTGGGCACAGTGTGTCCGTCACTGGCCTAGTGACATAGTCCTGACATAGTGACAGGAAAGAATCAGGGAACTCGAAGGTAGAGCAATGAGATTTACACGATCTAAGCAAGAGAGGGACGGTAAGTGGACGAGCCTCGGATCTGCAGGACGGTGAGTGTTTCCACCAGAGTCTTAGAACAGGGAGAACGTGGGCTGAAAAAGTGTTTGAAGATGGATGAAAACTTCCCGAATTTGGTGAAAGACGAACCCACACATAAAAGGAGCAGAGGAAGTCCTAAGTGGTATAAGCCCTCTAGAAATTCACACGAAGACACATCATAATTTAACTTCTGAAAACTAAAGACAGAGAAAAACAAATGTAAAACAGCCCTAGAGCGGAACACTGGTGTGAAAGGTGGCAGATTTCTCGTCTGAAATCACAGTGGAAGGAAGTGTTGAAGGAAAAAAACTGTCCGCTGAATCTTCCATCCGGCGAAACGATCCTTCAGGGCTAAACGCGGACACTGACGTTCTTGGACAAAGGCAGGCCAAGAGAACTGTTGCTGGTAGACTTACTCTGGAGGATGGACCAAAGGAAGCTCCAAACACGAAGGACCTTGTCGCTGAAGGCTGGGCCTTCCGGAAGTTACGAACAAGGGGGAGGGTGAAATGGAAGTAAACGTGACCACCTTTCACCTCACGAGCTTCCTGGATCGCACCCGTTGGTTGAAGCGGAAGTTGTAACACTGATGTGCTCAGTGCACGTGGAGGAAGTATTTACAACAGTTGTGTTTGAAGAGCGAGAGGGGTGAAGGGCAGTTTCTACCCTGTGTTGGACGTGGTAAAATATCGAAGCCAGTAGGCTGATGATCACACGTGTGTGTGGGAGTGTCTAGAGCAGCTGCAAAGAAAAGTAAACAGTGATGTACTCAAGACATCAGGAAGTGGGAATCTAAAAGATCTGCACATTTCCCACAATAAAGGGAAGGGAGAGGGAATGAACAGAAGTAATAAAACAGCAGACTTAAGCCCCAGTGTGTCTGCAATTACTTTAAATGTAAATGTCCTACACACACCAGTTAGAAGACAGAGGTTGGCAGAGGGAATAAAAAGCCACAACCCAACCGCCTGTCGTCCACCGTGTGCTGAAACTCCCTCCACACACGGCGATGTGGGAAGACCGGAAGTGGAAGGGCAGGACGAGGTGTGTCCTGTAAACATTCATTTTTAGAGACAATAATCAATACCAGCCTGCTGAGGCTGCAGAGCAGGTGAAACTTCTAGGGGAAAAGGTCCACTGCGTAACAAAGGGGCCTGTCCACCAGGAAGACCCGCCACATTTGCAGACTTTGGTGACCCAGACAACAGGCCTTCACAGCACACACAGTGAAAGCTGGCAAAGCTGGAAGGGGGAGACCAACCCCCAATCACAGGTGAAGGCCTTGACCCTCACTCTCAAGGGTCACACTCTTGGACCTTCCACAAGGACGTAGGACAGTGGCGGTGGACACTCGCAGAACACCCCATGCAGCAAGGGCAGAATGCACGTTGCTCACAGGCGCCCAGGAAGAAGCCAGGGCAGGACGGATCCTGGGCCACAAAACAGCTCAGCGACCGTAAAACAAGTGCCGTCACACAGCGCGTGCTCTCAGACAAAAATGGAGTCGAACTAAAAATCAGGGACACAGAGCCAGCAGGAGGGTCTTCAGATGCGGACACTGATTTCTCTGGTCTACTTGGTAGAAGAATGGAAGGGACTGTTGGTGCGTGCGAGAGCTCGGGTGCGTCTCGGGCCCACGCTGAGCAAATGGAGACGTGAAAGGACGTGGTGCTCGGTTCCTCTTGTGTGACGTTCATGAGGCAGTGTAATTCCAGGGACGGGGGGCACACTCGTGGTCTCCAGGGGCTTGGGGTGGGGCTGGGGGTGACTTTCCAGGCACCTGTTGTAGTGACGGTTCTTGAGTGTCCTCACATTGGTGGTGGCTCCAGGAACACTGAGGGGCCCCCGCCCTCCTGTCCCCTTTCCCCAGACGCTCTTCCAGACTGAACAGAAATAAACAGGCAATAGAACAGAAGGACCAGTACGTGAAAGTAGGTGAAAGATGCCTGCAAAAGGAGAAGAGTGAGCAACACGAAACAGGACAGGAGGGCGGAGGAGAGGAAGGCGTGCGCGGTGGAGGCAGAAGCGCCGGTTAACAGACGTCCCGGGAAAGGGTGTTTAATGGGGGAGTGGGGACAGATTTTCCAGAGCTCAGATCGAAGGGCCCACCCAGGGCCAGAGAGGCACTCACGTTGGCTTGTTGTGAAACTGAATGTCAAAGACAGGAATTCGTGAGACTGTCAGAGAAAAAGAATAGGTTGCCTTCAAACGAACAAGAATCAAATTGGTATCAGGTATTTTTCGAGTCTGCAAATACCTTTATTATTGCTTTCAGTTGACTGAAAAAAAAGCTGATTTTTTTCCTTCCAACAACAAAATATACAGACAAATCTGAACACAGTAAAAAAGAATAATAAAGGTAGAACAGAAAGTAGCCAAACAGTGAAATGAACACACGACAGAGAATGCCATTAAAACCAAGAGTCTGTCGTTTTTAAAGGTGAATAAAATCGATGACTCCCTTGTCAAGACTGCAGGGGAAAAGCTCAGAGGCACAGATTCCAGCATGAGTATGAAAGGGGGCATCAGGGAGGGTTCTAGGCGCTTTTTAAAAGATGCTATAGTGATGCAAACCACTTCAGGCCAAATAGTTTATGAAGTAGAGGACGTTCTAGGAAAAGATAATTTACTAAAACTTCCACAAGATGAAGTAGAAAGTCAGGAGAGTCTACTAGCTATGGAAGAAGAATTTATCATTTAAAAGCTTCCCACAATAAAGGCTGTTAGCACAAACGGCATTCCCAGCAGACACTTAAGGACGCTTGCTTGGCAAGGCGGTAACTGCCGTCTGAAACGGGGGGCGGGGGTGTCTCCCCGCTCTTGTGAAGCCGGCACCGCAGCCGTGATCCCAGAAGGTGGCCAGGACATCCCAGAAAGGAACGCTGTGGAACAGCCTCTTGCGCTGAACCCAGGTGCGAGGTCCTAAACAAAACCGCAGATTAAATCTGCAAATGAGGCATTTTATGAAGGATGCTACGTTGTGACCAGACTGAGTTTATTCCAGGGGTGCAGGTTAGTTTTTTAACATTAAAGGTTCATATAATTGACCACATTTTGAAAAAAGGGGAAGACTCGTGATCATCTCGGTAGATGCAGATAAAGCATCTGATGAAATTCGACACCTGTTTATGATGAAAAAACTTAGGAAAAATTAGGAATAGGAGGGAAATTCTATAAGGCACGTCTCCAAATATTCCACAGCAAAAAAGCACATTAAGTGTGGCTGTTTCTAGAGCAGCCCGCTTTTCTCCCCACCTTTTCCCACTGAAGTTGAACCTGAGCTGGCCTGGAACTCGGCCGTTAGACAGGGTTGGAAATGGTGCTGAGCCGCGGCCATGCCTGGTGTCGAAGGTCTGGCGAGCACCTCACCTGTCTGGATGCTTATTGCAAAAAACAGAAACTAACACAGGTTTGGGAGCACGTGGAGGAATTGGGACCCTGGTGCATCGCTGGTGGGATGCAAAGTCCCGTGGCCATCGTGGAAATGGTGTGGTGGGTCCTCACGAGGTCTGCGGAGGGTCAGCACGTGGCCCAGCGGTTCTGCGTCCGAATGTGCTGCTGGAGGAAGGGAAAACGGGGCCCACGGGGTCTGCACACCCAGGCTTGGGGCAGTGGCCTCAGCACAGCTGAAGGTGGGGGCAGCCCGGGCTCCTCGAAGGGTGAGTGGATAGACTCCTGTGTACACGTGGGATATGTTTACACTCACGTATGTGTACGTGTGAGTGTGACTCAGCTGTAGACAGGAATGCGGTGCTGACACCTGCTACCAGCAGATGGACCTCAGAAAGGCTGTACAGAGTGGAAGACGCCAGACTGCAAAGGCCACACGTCTGGTTCCACTTCTGTGAGGCACGTGATGTGGCCTCAGCCACGGTGGCCTGGGGGCTGGGAGTTCGAGTTGCCAGAGGCTGTTCTGATGCAGGAGTGGTCGGAGCCCGATGGGCAGGTTTGGGGCCTGTGGCTGGGAGAGAAAGGGACAGAGAAAGCGGGCTCTCTCTCCTTTCCCAGCCCGCTCCCCCACCTCGCTGGGGAGGGTGCTCTTTCTCTACATCACGTTGGGGCTTTAGTTGTCTCATAGTCCTGGACACTTACAGTGACTGAGATGGCACCGGGTTTGTGTCTCAACGTGACCGCAGAGCTTTGAAATCTCTGTGTTTGAGCCCAGATGTGGTGGAGCTGTCCAAACGTGTCCGTAGGGTCAGAGAAGGAGCTTCCTCCACTGAATACATTGTAACTAGTCGGCAGAGGTAAGGAAACAGCGGGAGTCTCCTCCTGGCGTCCTCGTTCCGTGTCCCGCTTACGCATGCCTTTTAAACCAGCACAATAAACTGATTCCAGCGATGCACCTGGGTGGCTCGCTCACGTCTCACCCAGCCGGCGCTGGGGGCACGCGGCGCTCCGATGGGCCCGTCGTGGCTCAGGCACGTGCAGCTCCTCCTCACGGAGCTGGTGGCTGGCTCTTTCTCTCCAAACTGTTTTCTGCCTGGTACAAGGCCACCACTGTCACGTGCAACATCCCTGTAAACGTGTGGCTTTGGTTCTTTGTTCCGATCGCTCAGCGTTTGTTCCTTCAGCTGCCGGATTCACGTGTCTGGATGCTTTTATCCTTGTGACGTGTTTTCGGTTTGGCCTTGCTCAGTATTGCGTGCTTCCTCCCGCCCCAGTGCCCCAGCCACTAAGACACAGCAGGCTTGCCGGGTGGATGTGAACAGTCCCTGTCTCAGGCTGGAGGCTGGACGTCCAAGATCAAGGCAGGAGTCCTGCCTGAGGAGGACCCGCATCCTGGCTTGTGGATGGCGCCTCCTTGCAGTGTCCTCACGTGGGGAAGGGGCCAGGGGCTCTCTGGGTCCCTCCTAAAAGGGCACCAATCCCGTCCCGGGGGCCCCACCCTCATGACCTCATTGCCCCAGAGCCCCGTCTCCTGACACCTTCACGCTGGGGGTTAGGATTTAAGGTGCAAATCTGGGGGACGCAAATACGCAGCCTGTTCCTGGAGCTATCTCCTGACACTGGGCACCAGCGCAGGCGTGAGGTGGGCCTGTCTCCCTCGAGCCCTGAGCAGCAGTTACCAGTCTCTGCAGACGATGCACTGCAAGCTCGGGGACTTCCACTCACCAGTTATCAGAGTGTGGGTCAGGAGTCCAGGCGTGTCCACTGGGCGGTGGCCTCCAGGCCAGGGCTGGGGCCTCCTCTGCGAGCCTCCTCTGGGGTCCTCTGCCTGGGGGCTGCCCACCACTCCCACAAAACCCCACCGGGAAGCGACGCTTAAGTCAGATTTATCGACTTGTGTGGCAAAATCTGTGTGAGCGCTCACATCCAGGCCTAAAAGCTGCAGAGTAGAGGGCGCTGCTGCTGTGCCTCCTCTGTCTCTCGGGGACCGACGTTTCCTCGTCCCAGCTCCCACTCTCCCTCCCCCTGGGTCTCTGTCTTCCATCCCCCGGGGAGGAATTAGCTGACTTCCCGAGGAGTGGGCATGGCTGGAGGAACAGTGATTAGTGCACTGCAAGCTCGGCTCCCAGCCCCCTGTCCCCCAGATCCTCATCTGTACGCTGGGGCTGAGAGTTAATTCACCTTGATTGAGGTTCGGTGGCCCCTCCAGGTAGGGTTCCTGGCTCAGAGTCCTCCCAGAGTGAGTCCTCCCTGAGTATCCAGCACTTACCCTCTGGCCCCTCTGCAGGTGGCCCCAGCCCCGCGCTCACACCGGGGGTCGGCCTGCAAGGCCAGGAGGTGGACGGCCAGCAGATGTTGGTCTGTCTCCTTGCCCTGCAGGGTGGACAACAGAGACACTGCCTGTGCCTGCCTGGGGCTCCCCGCAAAGCAAACAGCCTCTGCAGGTCACGCAGGAGCACTTGGGACAGGGCTGCAGTGTGCAGGGAGCCCCGGGCGGGGCGGCACCTGCAGAGGCCCAGCCTCATCGGCAGGTGAGGGAGCCCCAGGGAGGGTTCCCCACGGAAGTCACGTCCAGGCTGTCTTTGCAGGTGAGCTGGTGTTGGCAGAGCCAGGAATTTGGGGCGGGCGATGGTTGGAAAATAATGTGGCTTTGAAGTTGTTTTTTTCAAGACTTGATCACTCGGGCTTCAGGGGAGTAGTAGCGTGGGGATGGGCCCCCTCCCTGTGGTGGGGGGGCACGCAGACCAGCGCGACTTGCTGGGACTTTCGAATGATGTGATCATCTTCCTAGGAAGATGTGGCTGTTTGGACACCTTGTGAGACCAGATTTGTCTCTGTCCAGTGGGGTGGTGACCTCAGCCTAGCTGTGCCCCACCCGTGGTCCACACGGTTTCTGACCCTGCCCCGGGAGGGATGTCCCTGCGACCACCACAGATCATTTTTGGGGGCTGTCTGGAGGGACGGGGGGTCATGTACTTCAGGGTGGGTCCACATGGATACTTCTCAGTCACAGAAACCACGGCGTAGCCAACACGGACATTTCCTAGTTCACACAGCTGGGAGGCCCAGGGGGCAGAGCTGAGCAATAGCCAAAGGTTTCAATTGCTTGTGGGTTGAAGTTTCGATTCTGTTGAGACTGGACTTCAGTTCCCCAAAGTGACTCTTTCAGTGACTGGGGCAGGTGCCAGTGTACCTGAGGTGTGGGCGAGGCCAGGCACACGTTGAGGGAGAGGGATGGGGAGCAGAAAGGGGCTCTGAGTGTGACCACCTGCGTGCGTCTGTGACTTTCCCTTCAGCTGCCAGGAGGGAGCTGGCCCGCATCAGCCCTGCTGGGGAGCTTGCCTGGCAAGGCTGCCCCCACGGTGGTGTGCCTGTGTGGGTGTGGGAGCAGGGACAGGTGAGCCTGGACAGCAGAGCAGAGGCCTTCCCCTTCAAGGCCTGGGTCCCTCCCCCTCTCCTGGGATTCAGACCACTAGGGAAGGGGTGGGGACCCCCAGCTGCCTGAGATGCAGTTTCCTCCTCCACCCGGCAGGATGAAGGCAACAGCGAATGAGGGCTTCCCTTTGCTGCAGGCCCGGCCTTGTGGGTTAGGACATCACCAAGGGCCTCTGCTGGCCTCAGTGACCTCCTGGATGCCCATGGGTGGTGGCAAGAATTTAGGATGACCCTGCGACTTCCCCCGGGGCATCTGGGTGAAGCTGGTGCCCTTAAACCAAGAAAAGGAAATCAGCTAACCTCTCCCGAGGGTGGCCTGGGCCCGCCTACCACCCCTGCAGGCCCTGAGCTGAAGACAGACCCTGGAGGACAGGCTGGTGCCTTGCACGTGTGTACATGGGACATCCCAGGTGTGGAGGGGGCTGGCCATCACCCTGAAGCCCCACAGGCTGCAACCAACGGGGGTGGGGGGACAATCGCAGGGTCCCCAGTGGAGGGAGTTTGGGGGTGGCAGTGGTGTCCTGACCAAGCTACACAGGGATCTGTGTGTCCAATGTGAGGCCTGTCAGCCCCAAAGCCCAGGGTGGAGGATTGGTGGGTGGGGAAAGGGTGGGGGGCAGTCAGGAGCAGGGGAGGGGGAGGGGAACAGGGGTACGCAGCGGGTGAGGGGAGTCTGGGGGGAGGGGGACAGGTGGGTCCTGGGGAGACCAGAGGGGAGCCCGGGTGTCGGGGCGGGGAGGGGGCGGGGGGCGCCGGTGGGCGGGGGCGGCGCGGGGCGGGCGGAGGGCGGCGCCGCTGCAGTGCGGGGACCCGCTTGCTCGCCGTCCCGCGTCTCTGCGTCCCTGCGCACCGCCTCCGATCTCCGGCACCGCGCATCCAGGTACGCGGGGCTGGGCTGGGGTGGGGTCTGCGGCGGCCCCCTCCGCATGCCTGTCCGGGGCTGGGTCTGCACCGGGAGGCCTCGGGGAATGTGGGCCCTTGGGGAGCCCCTGGCCCCTCGGCTGGACCCTAGCCCGAGGCGCCGCCGTGGTGCGGGGCGCGGAGGCCGGGGACGCGGAGGCCAGGGCTGGGGTCCCCGCGGCCGCGTGCGCCGCCGGGCGGGCCGGGTTCCGCGCCGGTTCCGGGCTGTGATTGCGACCTGGCCGGAGCGCGGGCGGGGAACGCGGGCCTGCCTTTGTCCCCGGGCTTGTCCTCCTGGGGCCCCTCAGCCGCGCTCCGTTTGTTTTCCTGCCTCCCTTTTCCTGCGGAGCTTGCAAAGGCACCCCAACCCCATCTCCCATGGTGTTCGGCTGGGGTGGGAGGTACAGCCCCCCCCCACTGTTCTCCTGAAAGAGGGTATGGATGCAAGTGAGGCCGCACAACCGCCTGCTGGACCCTCAGGAGCCCCCCCGCCCTGCACTGCTGCTTCTCAACAGCGTGCAAAACCTGCCTGGTCCACCCCCGTCCGCGGGGGGTCTGTTAGCTGTTAGGCATCGCGGTGGTTGTATTAACAGGTCATCTCGCTGACAAGTGCAGGGTAAAACGCCCGGGCCATGTGAGCACATCGCGTCAGTCCTTGGATCAGCCCGCACGGGTAAACCTTAGGATGCGTGTAGGACAGGTGTTCACCGAACCACGAGCCTGATCCCTGTTCTCCTCCCCAGGTGCAGTCCCGCTGACCATGGCCTCGCCGTCGCCTTACCCGCTGGAGGAGGACGAGGCTCTGCGAGGCTGCGAGCTCTACGTCCAGAAGCACAGCGTCCAGCAGGTGCTCAGGGACTGCATCGTGCACCTCTGCGTCTCCAAGCCCGACCGCCCCATGAGGTTCCTCCGGGAACACTTCGAGAAGCTGGAGAAGGTCAGTGCAGGGCACCCGCCAACCCTTTCCGCCACCGTCCTCACGGGGCCTGGAGTGCCTGTGGGAGTGTCCTTCCAAAGCGGTTTGCCGGAGCTGGGGGCTCTGTCCTCCCAGCCACAGAACCCCTTCTCCTCCCAGGTGGTCCAGGGCCTTCAGGGGGCTGGTGGAAGGCGGTGCAGATGTTTGGGAAAGGCTGACTGTGATTAGAACCTGTGGGGCTCACAGATGGTTTTCAGCTCGGGACGGAAGTGGCACTGGGTCTCGTAGATGTCCTCGGCACTGGGGCAAAACAGCTCTGGCAGAGTGTGATGTGGGATGTCTGGGGTCAGCTTGCACATCGTCTACGTCTCTGGGACTCAGCAGAGGCTGGCCTGCCCCGCAAACGTGTGTGTGCACGGGTTGGGGGTGGGACACATGCCTGATCTGCCCCTCTCTACTGAGGAGGGGGTCCCCGAGCTCACTCCTCCCGAATGACACCTGTCACCCCCTTGCTGGCTCATCGTGGGAAGCAAGCGGATGGTCCAGGAAGCGGCAGGTTGGGACAGGAGCCCCTGTCAGCCTGCCCTGCTGCCCCTCCCTCCCTTGGGCTCTCGGCCCAGAACACTCTCTGGGGTCACCTGAGGTTCCTCCTCCTGGCCCTCGTATCACAGCATAACTGTCCCTGTCTGTCTGCCATGGGGACTGAATGGGAGCCCCGGGGCCGGGTCTGTGTTTAAGCACCTCTCAGCCCGTGCCCCGCCTCCCAGCAGTGTCTTACTTCTGACGGGAACTCTTGTGGACACATAGCCCAACCCGAAGGAATGGATTTATTTCTTCCCTTCAAAACAATCCATGAAAAACATTTTATAGCAATACGTGCCTTTAAAGAAAATCTGAGAAGTTCAGGAGTGGAAAGAAGAGGTAAACGTTGTCTGTGGTCCCTCCCCCCTGTGTGGACGTGGGCTCTGTGGCCCCTTCCCTGTGTGGTCGTGGGATCCGCAGCCCCTCCCCTGTGTGGACGTGGGCTCTGCGGCCCCCCTGCTCTGTGGACGTGGGCCTTGCAGCACCCCGGCTGTGTGGACGTGGGGTCTGTGGCCCCTCCCCTGTGTGGACGTGGGCTCTGCGGCCCCCCTGCTCTGTGGACATGGGATCTGTGGCCCCCCCCGCTGTGTGGATGTGGGATCTGTGGCCCCTCCCCTGTGTGGACGTGGGATCTGCGCCCCCCCCCGCTGTGTGGACGTGGGCTCTGTGGCCCCTTCCCTGTGTGGTCGTGGGATCCGCAGCCCCTCCCCTGTGTGGACGTGGGCTCTGCGGCCCCCCTGCTCTGTGGACGTGGGCCTTGCAGCACCCCCGCTGTGTGGACGTGGGGTCTGTGGCCCCTCCCCTGTATGGACGTGGGATCTGCGGCCCCCCCCGCTGTGTGGACGTGGGCTCTGCGGCCCCCCTGCTCTGTGGACGTGGGATCTGCGGCCCCCCCGCTGTGTGGATGTGGGATCTGTGGCCCCTCCCCTGTATGGACGTGGGATCTGCGGCCCCCCCCGCTGTGTGGACGTGGGCTCTGTGGCCCCTTCCCTGTGTGGTCGTGGGATCCGCAGCCCCTCCCCTGTGTGGACGTGGGCTCTGCGGCCCCCCTGCTCTGTGGACGTGGGCCCTGCAGCACCCCCGCTGTGTGGACGTGGGATCTGTGGTCCCTCCACCGTGTGGATTTCGAGCATAGCTGTAGCCATGTCACAGACATGCGTACTTACTGTCTATTCTTCACTCACTTGTGTTAAGAAGATACAGCCATGTTTTCTCCACATTTCCCTCACGATTAGATGATTGAGTTATTTTCAGCTTTTTTTTTAACGTTAAAAATAATGCCACACGAACGTTTCTGTACTGAGATTTTTTCCATGTGTAGTATTGTTGGTTTAGTGCAGCTTTTCGGAAATGGACTGACGGGGGCTCCCCAGAGCGGAGCATCAGTTCCCAGCCCCTCCAGCAGGGACTGGGGCTGCTAGTGACCCACCTGAGCCCACTTTGGCTGTTTTAATTTTAAAAGCTGTTTTTGAATAGGTGGACCTGGCCATGTGGCCTTAATCCGTGTCTCTCTGGTTACTTTTGAGGTCCCCGTGAGGAGAGGAGCGCCAGTCCCCAGTCCCACACCGAGGCCGGGGGCGGGGGATGGGATCGTTCCCTCACGTTTGAAGAGGGGATGTCGTGCATCCTTACTTAACCTGGTTTGTTCACCAGTGACCCCAGCCTGGTGCCCTGTCTTTCAGGGGGTGACCTATTGGCAGGACCGAGACAGGGAGCTCCTTAGAGGCCAGAGGCGGGGTCCCGGCCAGACCTGAGCTGAGGCCACAGGGTGAGACTAGAGCAGACGGTCTCATCTAGGGGTCTCTTGCCCCCAGGGGACGTGTGCAGTGGCTGCAGACACTTTGGGTTGTTACGCTTGGCAGGGGCAGGGTGCTACTGTCACTGGGGAGCGGAGATGGGGAGAGAGGAGCTGGGGGCTGCTGGCTTTGGTGGGGCTGTTCCAGGTCTTGCTGGTGGACTGGAGGTAGGGGGAGGAGAGAGGTGTGGGGCATGACTCCTGGCGTTTGGTCTGAAGGGGGTGCCACCTGCCAAGAAGGGGACAGTAGGAAGAGAACGGTTGGATCGGAAAAGGTCAAAGTGATGCTTTGGACATGCTTGAGCTGTCAGAGAGGCTGTGGGACTGGAGCTTGGGGGAGAGGCGGGGACAAGGGTGGAGGTGTAGGGAGGTGGACTGGTCATACTTGCCTGGAGAAGCCTTGGTGACCTGCCTCTGACAGGTGAGGGCTGATGTCTGGAGGAGGTGGGGTGACTCGTCTGCAGACGACCAGGAAGCCTAGGTTCCAGTCTTGGTTCTAAACCGAGCATTTTCTTTTACTTAACTGTAAGGGGGTGGCATGAATCCTTATTTTCTCGGTGACGGTCACTGCGCTGCCACCAGAGTGTGCTTGGGCGGCTGTGACAAAGCACCCACGTTGGGGGCTTAACTGTCAAAGTCGCCTCTCGCGCAGCCTGGGGGCTGAGGTGTGAGACCCAGGTGCCGCCGGGCGGGCTCCCCCCAGAGGACTTCCGGGGTCTTCCCAGGCCTGGCCCCTCGATGCTGGGGCTCTGTCTGTCCTCGGGCTCCCTGGCTGGTGGACACGTCTCCCCACCTCTGCCTCCTTCACGTGGCCTCTCTCTCTTTTTATATAAAAGGGACAGTCCTGTGGGCTTTGGGTCCACCCTGATGTCCTCGCTTTAACTAATGACCTCTGTGAGACCCCGTCCCCAAATACGGTCACATTCTGAGGTCTGAGAGTAGGACCGCAGAGATCTATTTGTGGACACAGCTCAGCCCCAGCAGCTGCCGTGGGCATGGGCGGGGCGGTGGGAGGAAAGAGCCAGTCACACAGAGCGCACGGGAGCAGGTCCGCTTTGTCCGACGGGCGCCGGCCGTGTCCAGCCCGAGCAGAGGGTGTGAGGGCCGGGCGCCCCTGCCCCCGATGCCGACCCAGCGGCGTCCAGGCGCGAGACCGGTTGAGTTCGTGTCTTTTTCCTGTCCTGATACCTACTGGCTTTGGGGTGATTCTGTGGATGCTCTGAAGTCGTACGCGTGCATTTACACGTGGCTGCTTTTACTGGGGAGGCTGTTCCCCGTGTTTGCAGTGGATCTGACATCCCCAAAATGTAAGGTGCCTTGAAGAGCCCTGATGCCCGTTCACTTCCCGCTGCCTCTGCTGGAAGCCTGGGGTGCTCAGCTTTCCCCACTTGCGTCGGGAGTGGGGAGCAGGCTTCCGAGGCCTCCATCCGGCCCGGGTGCGACGCGGTGCCTGGCGCCCAGGCGAGTGAGCCGGGGTTGGGGAGGTGGAGCTCTCCAGGCGGAGACTTTGGGGGGTGAGATAGTCCTCACCCGCCGGCAGAACACAGACTCTGAGCTTCTCCCGGATCCGGGCTTCAGGAGGCCGGGCAACGACAAGGCATCGATCCTTCCAGCAGTGAGCTGTGGACGGTGTCGGGGATGCGCCTTTACAGAGTGCACTGGTTACACCGCACCTGCCGGCCAGCACTGCGTTCTTCTGAGGACTTCCCTGCTCAGCGGGGCGCACTGACACACGGGCCTGGACAGTTGTAGCCTACGTGCATTTTTTGTTTGATTTTTTTCTTAGTAGCGTCTGTGTGTGTGTGTGTGTGTGTGTGTGTGTGTGTGGTCAAATGTACATGACAAGATTTACCATTTGGACCACTTTCAGCGTGTGTTTCAGGGGCTTCAGGGCACCATGGTGCCTGCATCCTTCTTAGCCGCAGTTTCCTGGCATCTGGTGGCCTTACAGTGCTGCACGCGTGGATGGGTCACGGTTGTTACTTTCCTCCCCTTGTTTCCTGTTCGGTAGCTTTCAGTTTTTTATCCCTTCGTAAAACACCTTTATGCCAAAGACATGAAAGAAAAAAATGAGTGTGTAAGCAGATGTGTCAGGAGAGGGCTCGGGGGCGCTGTCTGCGTAGCTTTACAGCTCCCAGTCTTGCTGCCGGTTCGCTCTCGAAGGACCCAGTGAGCTTGCAGCCCCCCTAGCGTGAGGCCACTGCCCTGTCGAAGACCCGCGGGGACAGGGGTTCTGGGCTGATTTCGGGCTTGCTCCGTCGAGCTGTCCGGGCCACCCCTGCGTCTCACCGCTGTGTCCCTGCAGTTTGCTGGGGTCAGGCGGTGTGAGTCTGACAGCTTCGCCGCTTTTCAGAGTTGTCTCTGTTTCCTGGTTCTCTCCAGGTGTGTCTTACAGTGATGTGGGTCGTACTGACCAAAAGGTCCTCCTGGGGTCTTGACTGGGATTACACTGAATGTATAAATCAGTCTGGGGTGAAGAGACATCTTAATAATATTGAATCTTCCAAACCACAAGCACAGAACTTCTCTGCGTTTATTTAAGCCTTTAATTTCTTTCATGAGTGAAGGAAAAACTTGTGTTGCTTTCAGTATACAGACCCTTCACATATTTTGTTCGGTTTACTCCTAGTTCACTTCTTACTCTATTTTAATGGTACTTTAAAAAAAATAGGCTTTACTTTTTAGAGCAGTTTGGGGTTTACGGGCACACGTCAGAGATGCTGCAGGTTTGGTTCCAGACCACCCCAGTAAAGCGAGGACTGCGGTACAGAGAACCGTGCAAATTTTTGGTTTCCCGGTGCAGATAAAAGTTATGTTTTCTCTATACTGTAGTCTGTTAAGTGTTCAGTAGCATTATGTCTAAGAAAACAAAATACAGACCTAAATTAAAAATACTTCAGTGCTGTGAAATAAGCCAGAAAAAGAAAAATGCCGTATGAGATCACTCATATGTGGAATCTGAAAAAAAAAGGTAAAAGAGGCACTATGAACTCATCTACAAGACAGAAACAGACCCACAGACACAGCAAACAATCTTATGGTCACCGGGAAGAAGAGGGTGGGAAGGGATAAATTTGGGAGTTTGAGATTTGCAAATGTTCACCACTATATATGAAAATAGATAAAAACAAATTTCTTCTGTAGAGCACAGGGAACTATATTCAATATCCCGTAATCAATGAAAAAGAATATGAATACGAATATACGCATGACTGAAACACGTGCTGTACCCCAGAAATGAGCACATTGTAACTGACTGTACTTCAGTTAAAAAACATCGTGCTGAAAAACGATCCCCACCGTCGGAGCCTTCAGCGAGCTGCAGTCCTTTTGCAGCAGTAGCACAAAGATCACTGACCACAGATCCCCATAACTGTAATGGAAAATCTGAAGTATCGTGAGAATTACGAAAACGTGACAGAGGCACGAAGTGAGCAGATGCTGTTGGAAAAACGGCGCCGATCGACTTGCTTGGTCTGGTGTGGGCAGTGTCTGGATTCTGGCCGTTCCCATGGGTGTGTGGCGGCCTCTCGGGGTTTTAGTCTGCGTTTCCCTGGTGGCGCACCACGGGCAGTTCCTGTCCTGGGCTTGTTTGCCACCGGAGTGTCTTCTGCGGTGAGGTGTGTGTCCTGATCCTTTGTCTGTTTTCCACGTGGAGTGTTTGGTTTCTTATGCTGGGTTTTAAGAGCCTTTTGTATATTATCAGATGTGTGTTTTGCAAATATTTTCTCCCCGTCTGTGGCGGGTCTTTTCATTCACTTAATGCACTGTTTTTTAAATGTTAAAATTCGATCGTTCATTGCTCGACTATAAAACTATAATTGACTTTTATGTATTAACTTTGCAAAACACACATCTGATAAAGGACTTGTATGAAAAATGTACAAAAAGCTGTTAAAACTACAGCTTCACTGAGTCACTTACTAGAAGAGTTTTACAGATTCTGTGGGATTTTCTACGCGTTCAGCTGCGTCGGGGAGTTTGGCGTCTTCCTCTCCGTCTGCACGTGCATCTGGCGTGGTGCTGAGCAGGGCGACTGGGAAAAGGCCTCCTCGTCCTGTTCTGGTCTTGGGGGAGCGTTCGTCTCTTCATTAAGTCGCAGGTGTGGGTTCGCGTGGATTCCTCCATGGTGTTAAGGAAGTTTCCTTCTGTTTCTAATTTACTGAGTTTTTTCTCTCTTTTTAAGTCATGACTGAATGCTGAATTTTGTCAGATGCTCTTTGATTACGTTTTGAGGTTTGAGCTGACCTTGCCTTCCTGGGAAGAGCCCCGTCAGGTTGTATTAGGGTGTCCTTCTGCAGTGAAAGCAGAACACACCTGCTTGTGTCTTAGAAGCGCTGGAAAGGTTTATAACTGTCGTCAGTAACAGAAAATACATTGGAAAAAGAGATTCACTGCCCACAGGGCTGCTTCAGACGCGCAGGTTCCCTTTTCCTTCCATTTTTTGTGCATCACACTTCTCGTACACTTGGGTTTTTAAAATTTTTAAATTTAAAGGATTTTATAATTTTCAAGAAATTTTAAATTAAAATTTATTTTTATTTTGAATTTATAAAAAATTTTATTTTTGTTTTTTAGTTATTTATTTATTCTTTTAATTGATGTAACATATACTAGTGAGTTAAGTGTGAGCTCACTTTTGTGTCCCGCCCCCTAAACACCGCGGACATGGCCGCAGGGATAACGCTTCTGCAGACGAGGGGCGGAACCAGGGCGGCATCCCTGCAGCGGCTGCTGGCGGTCACCCTGCTCCCCCAGGGGCCCAGCAGGGGTCTGCTTGCTGAGGCTTAGCTGCATTTGTCCGTCCGTCCGTCCGTCCGTCCAGGCCACGACTCCGTGAGAGGAATCTCAGACTCAGAGGGCCACTGTCCATCCGTCTGATGAAGCTTCTCCACAAAACGAGAGCTGAGCACAGGGCGTTCCTTAAAGAAGGTTTAGGAGGAAGGTGCAGCTTCGTGGTGGAGCACGCGCTCAGCACGCATGAGGCCCCGGGTTCAACCCCCAACCTAGTTACCTGCCCTGCAAAACAAGGCAGAAATAAGTAGAGCAGGTTTAAAGCTTTCAGACACGACCGAGTATTACAAAGAAAGGTCGATTCCACAAAATTTTAGGAAATCAAGAAAATACAGAGAAGAATAAAGAAACCCAATGTCCCCTCGTGAGGCCTCTCCAGACGGCGGCCTCTGGCACCCGGGTTCCCTGGGAGGTGCTTTTCTGTGCTTGTCGCTGGTCTCCCTCTCCCTCCCCCACGTGTGCTAAAGTGTGTAAGCTACTGTCGATAACTTTTGAAACAATAAGCTACTTTTCAGAGAAGTTTTAGGTCTACAGAAAACTGAGCAGAAAGTACAGAGGTTTCCCGTGTCCACCCCCACCCCCGTCTGTCCCGTTACGGCCGTCTTGTGTTAATCAGTGTGGCTCACGGGGACAGCTGGTGACCAGCATCGGTGCGTCACTGTTGTCCAGGGTCTGCAGCTCACCTGAGGGCTCAGTCTGGGCGTGGCACAACCTGGGGTCTGGACCAGTGCGGGACCTGTGCCCACCACTGCAGCGTCACCTGAGTAGTTTCGCTGCCCCAAGGACGCCCCGTGCTCCGCCTCGTCCCCCACCCCAGCCCCGGCCACCACTGCTGTCTTCACTGTCTCCCTAGTCTTGCCTTTTCCAGGCGGTCGTAGAGTTGGGGTCACCGTGTGTGGCCTGTTCAGGCTGGCTGCTTTCACTCAGCCGTGTACGCGTGCGCGGCTCCGCTGCGTCTTTTCACGACTTGATGGCTCGTTTCCTTTCACTGCCAAATGGCCCCGTGGTCTGGAAGGACCACGGTTTGTTTAGCCGTCACCTCCTGAAGGACACCTTGGTTGCTTCCGGGTTTTGGCAATTGTGAGTAAAGCTGCTGTAAGTAAACACTTGTGTGCAGGTTTTTGTGTGGACATGAGCTTTCAAGTCTTGGATAAATACCGGGGTGTAATCACTGGACTGCACGTTAAGAGTCTGTTTAGGTTTGTGTGGAAGCACCACACCGGCTCCCAGAGTGGCTGCACTGGGTCGCATCCCCGCCGCGACGGACAAGAGCCCCCGCAGCCCCGCGGCCCCGCGGCGTCGGTGTCGTCAGCGCCCACACGTGCGCCGCCCTGCCAGCTGTGTGGTGGCGTCTCACTTGTTCCATTGTGTTTCCCTGACGGCGTGTCCTGGGCTTCTTTGCCACCTGTGTGTCTCCCTTGGTGAGCTGTCTGTCCAGGCCGTTTGCCTGTTTTCCACTTGGGGTGTTTGTTTTCTTGTTGCTGGTTTTTAAGAGCTTTTTGTACATTTTCATGCAAGTCCTGCACCAGCTGTGTGTTTTGCAAATTTTTCTCTCAGTCTGTGACTTGTCTCTTCATTCTCTTAACTATTATATATAATTTTGAATCCTGCTCTTTGGAGTTTTAAAGCAAACTTTGTGTGCTTACTAAATCTGCTAAAAGCAGATGTAACGGCGCAAAGCATTCTACCGTATAGATGGCTCTAAATGGATTTGAACAATTTCTCACTGTGGCCGGTCCGACCGCTCTAGTACAGGGATCTTTCTGACGCCTCTCCCTGTCTCCTTAGGATGTATTTTAAGAAGTAGAATTACGAGGCTCAGAAGTACCCATGGATGAATGATGCCAGTTCTCCAAAAACGTTTCATTCATTCACTGAACCTCGGTGTTTACGGAATAGCTGCTGTGCGCCGGGCGCTGTTCCAGGTGCTGACGGCGCGGTGCTGAGCGGGGAGGCACAGGGTTTTGCGGCTGTGCCATCCGGCACGTGTGGTGGCGGGGCTGTGACTGTAGAGGATGTGGCGTCTGCCCTCGTGGCGTTACTGAGCTCAGTTTCCTTCTTTGGTCCCTGTCCCTTCAGGGCAGGACCAGTCGACCTGGGAGATCCTGGAAGGCATGTGTAAATCGGACTTCTAGAGTCAAGTACACAGTGGGACGTGCTATTTCAAGGGATCCCAGGATGAGTTTGAATCTTTTTCTCACTCAGAAACCGAATTCTTTGACTACAACTCAGCTGAGTTACGAATTATTAGTAGAGAGAGCCAGGGAGGAAGAGAGAGGCCAGCTTCTGTGTGGCTCATCAGGTAAAGGAGGCTGTCGTAGTAAAAGTTATGAAACCCTCAGGGCTGAGTGACAATGAAAGCTTCCATACCTAAGCAGGTGGGACGCAGCAGGTCGGGGCCTGGAGGGACACTTACAGCTTCATGCGGAGACGAGACTAGAGGTTAGTGAGCTGTGTGTCTCAGTTTCCTAGGTGCCACGGCGAGTCATCAAAACATCGGGCAGCTTGAAACAGCTATTGCCTCACAGTTCTGCAAACCAGAAGCCCGAGATCAAGGCTCTGGTGGGGGCAGTAGCTTCCGGGGGCCCCGACGGCGGATCTACCCCAGGCCCCTGTCCAGCTTCCGGGGCCCTTCTTATAAGGACGCCTGTCGTGGGATCAGGGCCACCCTCATTGTAGGTGACCTCAGCCTCACCTGATTACGTCTGCGAAGAGCCTGTTTCCAAACGAAGCCACACTCTGAGGTTCCGGGTGGACCTGAGTTTTGGGGGGCCCTTTGCAGCCCACTGCAGTGTGCGGCCTGAGCATCAGCAATAGAGGAATAAAGCAAGACAGAAAGAAGGAAGAATAATGGGGTAAAAGCAGACGTTAATGAAGCAGAAGTCAAGATAATGGCAGACTGTCTGAAGAGATGGATGAAGCAGACAGGCATCTGCGGGGGCAGCCATGTCAGGAAGAGACACGCAAACTGTGATTTGCCTCAGGTGGGGGGTGGGGAGTGGGGAGGAGGGTGGAGGGGGCGAACTACAGCTGCCCACGTCCCCCGGTTCAGCTCTTCTCATCTGCGTGGACGCAGAAGGCGCCTCCTCCAGGAAGCCCTCCGCGACTCCTCCCCGAGGTTGGTCTAGAGCCTCGCTGCTGGCGCAGCCCTGTACCTGGTCCTTTAGTCGTCTTGCTGTGGCTCTCACCGTCTGCTTCCCTGTTCAAGATCTCACAGTAACCTCCTTCGTGACACAACTGTTTCTTTTTCTTTGTTGCATTTTTGGTATGAGGCCTGGTATATAGAAGGTGCTCAGTGAATGATCTCACCCTGCCTCTGACTGGCTGGGTGCCCTGTGGGCACGTCCTTCACCCTCTCTGGGCCTCGGCTTCCCCGCCTCACCGGTGGGGTGACTCCCTCGTCTGCCTTCCTCTCTGCAGCCCGGGGCGGGGGTGCTTGGGGCTCCTGCGGGCCTGGCAACGTCGGCCCCTCCCCTGGTCCTGGGTCCTCGGGTACCTCGGCTCCCCTTGGACTGAGGTTTCACAGCGGGCGGGGAGCAGCGCTCAGGGTGTGCGGGAGAGGCCTGCAGGGAGGGGACGCCTGCCCACATCCGGCCACCGCCCTCAGGGGCGGCCTCTCCCGCTCGGTGTGTGAGGCCCTCGTGAGGAATCTAGTGGCTCGATGAGCTGCCCCCAGAAATCCCCATGAGGGACAGAACGGGGGTGTCCTCACCCCCGGGACGGAGTGGGAGCAGGGCAGGACCTCCACTCTCCCAGGGTCCCAGACGCTGGGGGGCCAGCTCAGTTCCAGAAAGCCTCCCTGGACTCGGCCCCCTGAATGTCATCTGCGATGCTGAAGGAGGAAAAATGTGGTCGGAAGGTGACCACGACCATCATCACTGCCCTGGGGGCTCTCGGCCCTGAGGGCAGGGCAGGGACCGTCCCCGGAGCTGCGTGACGCGATTTGGGGCAGATGCTGGCTGCGAAGCTTTCTGGAAAGGCCATTCCCACACTCTTGTTATGAAGATTCCTTGGCCTGGCTTGCCTGTTCTGACCCCGAGCCCTTGACCGCCCCACAGCCCGGACAATTCATCAGCGTGGAAACAGGAGACAGGAAGGGGAGGCTCCGAGAATGAGAGATTTTCCTGGAATCTCTGGGGTGGGGGGAAGGGACGGTGTCCAGAAATATCGGTCTGGATGGTCCAGGCAGAGCCCGGGGGTTGTCCTCCTGCTGTGCCCGGGGGCCCTGGCTCCCGGCCCCCATGTCCTCTCAACACCCCTCCAGTGGCCTCCGTGTTTCCCTCCTCACTTGACCCTTTGCTGCCACAGATGGAAAGTCCTCTCCGTGCTGGGACAGGGGGTGCTCTCCGGTGCTGGAGAAGCAGGCCTGGACCACGGCTTCCTTGAAGAGAAGTGGCTTCTGGTGGCCGCATGGCGAGCCTGGGGTCCTGACCGCACCGTGGACCCCAGCCAGCCTCTGTCTGTAGAACCAGCCTCTGCCGGGAGTGGCCCCGGAAGGTTGTCGTGTTTCCCAGGGCCCTGGGGCCGGGCACTGCGAGGCCGCATCCTGGCCGCACACTGGTGTCACCACGGCTGCTGCCGCTGCTTTGTTTGGTCACAATTCCTCGAGCTGCTGGCTCTCCCGAGGCCTGGCCTGCCGGCCTGCCATCCTGCCGTCCTGCCGGCCTGCCGTCCTGTGGGAAACCCTCTGCAACCCCACCCTCGCCTCCAGTCCCGTACCACAGGTGACTGAGACGGACGCCGGGAACCCTGGCTCTGGAGGGGTCGTCCCTGCCCCTCAACCACCTCCGTGGGGCTCTCTGTGTCCTGGTCCCCGGACGTCGGCCTCGCGCTCTCACCTGTGGCTGCGCGGCTGAGTGCTGGTGTGTGGTCGTGACAGTTCACAGACACGAGGACCGTCTTCCTGTCTTGACTACATCATTCATGTCTCTGTCCTCCGTCCACTCTTACTTCAGCCAGTGCTGGTGGCACCGCCTCTTGCAATGAGGGGAGGGGGTCACTGTCAGGTGGGCCATGCTCCCCGGCAGCTGGTCATTTTGAAGCAACGAGACGTGAGCTCCAGCTGGTGTGAACAAAATGCTTTGGAGGCGTACAGAGGAAGGGGAGGTGATAGGAAGGCTTGTTGCTGGAGGTTTCATTGAAGTGGGCCTTGAAGCATATGTAGGAGTTCACCAGGGATGCCGTCTAGGGGATGGGCAGTAAGGGGAGGAGAGCCCCTTACTGCTTTCCGGTCTTTCCCTCGGCGAGAAAGCAGGTCCCCTGGGCGAGGTGCTGTTTTCCGCTCCTGGGGCGCAGACCGTGGAATTGCCTGAGAATCGAGCCCTTCCTGTTGGAGCCCAGGTCTCCTCAGGGTGAAGGAGGCAGAGGACATCATTTCTGGGGTTTGTCATTTATTTAGGTGGTTTTAGTGGTATTTCTGTCTACACAGCAGTAAACAAATGTTTCATTTTTATCACGACATGACTGTTCCTTCCAGCATGTTTGTGTTGCACCAACGTAGGACCAAGAAGGAAGCTGAAGGCGTTCCGCCCCAGCCCTCTCCTCAGCGCTTGTAAAGATGGTTCCTTTCAACTTTGTTCTCGCGGGCATGTCTCACCCCCTCCACCTCCTCCTTTCCTAACTGTGTTTAAACTCTAGATGTAACGTCAAGTAAAACAAGAAGGAAAATGTCTGTATTCTGGGTTACTCCGATTTTCAAAGTAAAAAAGTGAAAATAAAAAGGTATTCATTCATTCATCTAATGAATCAGATCTGTTAACTGCTGTGTTACTAACTCCTTAGTTTGTAATTTCTTTGACTATTAGCTGTGTTCTTTGAGCCTCTGCTTTGTCAGACCTTAGCCTGTCTCACTGGTCAGCTTGCTTCTGCAGAATTCTGCCTCCCTCGTGCTGGCTGAACTTTTCATTTTGCATCGTCTGTATTGATAACATTTATACCTTTGCAGAAAAGCACCACTTTGTCTTTTACACGTTGTCTATAGGTTCATAATAAGATCTGAATATTAATAATCAGGTATATTTGAAAGACGCCTTTGCTGCACCTGCAGACACGGATAGTTGAGTGAGTGTGAAGGAGCAGGCTGACTGTGAGTCTCCCCTGGAACGCGGGACGCTGGGCTCCGGGCCCTCTGGTGTCTGGGTTTCTGGGGGGATGGCTGAGCTGTTCTGATTCCCAGGCCCTGGTGGGAGACGGGAGCAGCTGCAGAGCCGCAAACAGAGTGTCAGCTTGCCAGCGGCCTGACCCGCTCACCCCACCAGGACGCACGCTGCTTCTAACGTCGTGCAGAATCGGCATGTACATGTGTCCAGCTTTTGATGAGGGTCTTACCGCTGATCTGTTTCCTGAAAGGTTAGAAATCCTCTTACGAGGAAAGAGCAAGCGTCAACAGTGGTGCTGAGAAGACGCCAGGCAGCGAACGCGCGTAGAACGAACGCGGGCGTGAACGGCTGGCTTTGGGGAGGTGGTGGATCCCTGCCTTTTTCCTGCAGGTTTTCTGTGGGAGATTCCCCACCCCCGTCTGAACTGCCAGGTCCCCTCGGGGGCCTCTGTAAATGTCTTCTTCAGGAAGGACGAGCCCTCTGGGGGTGGGAGTTGCCCCCAGAGGTCTCCTGCACGGTAGCTTGAATTAGGTGGCTTCACGGTTCTGTGAGGGCTCGCAGGGTGCCTGGGAGGCTTGAAACACTGGGGGGAGCTGCCTGGAGGGGCCGGACGGCGGCTCGAGGGGGTGGGGCAGCGCCTGGAGGGCCGGGGGCAGGAGTCCTGGGAAGAGCACGGGGGACCGGGATGCACATCCTCACTGCCTGCTTCTCCTGGGAGACTCCTGGGTCAACACCAGGTTGGGGGAGGAGACTGCGGGGTTCGGGCTGTGTTCGGGGAAGGGGGCCCTTGGTGGATGAGGGGGAGGGGGGCCCGGTGCTGAGCGTGTGGGGACACAGGTGAGGGTCTGCCTGCTGAGTGACCCAGCTCCTCCCTGTGCGCTCCCTGAGGTCACCCACTGGTCATGAGAGCGCTCTGGGGACCCAGGGGTCGGGCGTGGCGGACCTGCTGTCACTGCAGGCCCCTTTGCACTTTTTGGATTCCCACCCTCTGTGTGTAGACGGTTTCTAAAAAGCTGTGATGACCAGAGAGGGAAGAACAGGAGAGGTTTGCTTCCCTGGTACCCACCCACATCCGTGAGCAGAGCGGGTGTCTCCTGCCCCGGTGGGGGTAGCCTGGTGGGGCTGGTGGGGCCTCGGACACTTGCCTGGTAGACCTGTGGAATCTGGTACTGGGAGACGTTGCTTGCAATTGCGAGTGTGCATGAGCCTGGAGCCAGGCTCTGTGGCCACAGAGCTGTCGAGTTGAGGGGGGACGTGGAGCAGCCCTTGGTGTCCAGGGCGCAGGGCAGGGGTAGCACAGGGCAGCCCCGGAGGCGCGGAGGGCGGAGGCTGGGCAGGGGCTGTGGCCGGGTGGGCTGGGTCCCTGCTTTCCCGGGAGCACCCCAGCCACACACCAGCGGCCCGGCCTCTGGGGTTCTCCCGTGACAGTGCCCTCTTCACCTACTCCGTTGCCCCTACAGGAGGAAACCAGACAGCTTCTGGCTCAGCAGAAGTCGGCTTCCCAGTCAGACTTGCACGATGAGGAGGTCTCTCCGTCGCTGCCAAACCCCGTGGTGAAGGCCCGCCACCGCCGTGGGGGCGTGAGCGCCGAGGTGTACACGGAGGAGGACGCCGTGTCCTACGTGAGGAAGGTGGGCCCGCCCAGCCCTCACCCGCGTCCAGTCCCAGGGCCATCCCGGTGCCTGCTGGCCTGGGCCCCGCACGGCCTGGCCTGAGGCTCTTTGGGGCCGCCACTCCCAGCAGGCTTGGGAAGATTATGGGTGTGGGCGGAGGACCTTGAGTCCCGCCTTCACCCTTGAGGCTGGACCCCATGGCGGAGCCCGTCCAGTGGAGATTCTGCCCCGGCCTGGACATCGCCCTCCTCCGTCTGTGCCTCAGTGGACAGGTGCCGGGACCATGTGCACCTGCCCTGGACCCGCCCTGGATGTGGGCCTGTCATTTCCATCCCATGCCTGTCTGCAGTCAGCTTTGCTTTTTTTTTTTTGTACTTTTTGTTTTTGATCTATTTTAAAAATTTTTTATAATTATGGCAAAATATGCATAATGTGAACTTCACCATCCGTGTTAGTCAGCTCAGGCTGCTGTGACCAAGGACCGGCGGCTTGAACTGCAGACTGCGATTGCCGCGTCTGGAGGCGGGGAGTCCGAGGGGAAGGTGCCGGGGTGCGCTCCTGGTCAGGACCCTCCTCCTGGCCTCCAGTCCGGCGGCGGAGGGGGCGGGAGGCCATCACCACCCGAGGGGCACAGCCAAGTGTCAAGTTAATTTTTATTTTTTTGTTTTCCAATGTTTCAACAAGTATTTATTACCTTAAAAAAAGCCAGTGAAACAAAGAAATCAACAGAAGACATAACGCCAGGGCCTGGAGGTCTTGTGAAGCCAAGACCCCGAATTTGAGATGACACTTAAGTCGCCTCTTGGGCCACTCTGTGTCCCTTGCCTTTTCTTTCCTTATTTTTTAAATTTCAAACAACTGGCGTGCGCTTCAGATTTTAACTGTCTGCCATCACTGGGAGTGACACCTGGAAGGCTGAGCAGCCGGTTTCGAGCCACGCCACCAGTTCTCAGGGTCGGCCCAGGCCCAGTGCTCTGCCCGCCCCGGGACGCCCCCAGGTCTGACCTCCCTTGGCCTCCCCGCAGGTCATCCCCAAGGACTACAAGACCATGACGGCGCTGGCCAAAGCCATCTCCAAGAACGTGCTGTTTGCTCACCTGGACGACAGCGAGAGAAGGTAGGCACGGGGGCGTCTCTGGTCGGGCGCTGAGGCACGGGGGTGCCCGGCTCCTGGACGCACGTCGGTTTTGGAAGGGGGGCTCCTGGGGCTCACGAGGCAGGGCCGGTGTCCAGAAGTCAGGTGCTGTGCACCTGGGCTGCCTCCTCCCATGCGGGGCAGGATCTCAAGTACCTGCACGCCAACCCTGGCACAGAAGGACACCCAGGGGCCTTACGGGGGCCTGCTGTGCCCGCGCTGAAGCCGCTGCCCCGTGGGGACATCCAGCTGCCTGTCCTCGGTGCGCGGGTTCCGAGGGAGGGTGATGGCCGGCAGGGGCTCGCGGGGCCTTGGGAGGGGACACGGGGCGGTGGCCCGGGGGCTGTGAAGGGGCTGAGGTGTCGTGCTTGGGGATCGTGATCATGGAAATACCGGAGACACTGGGAAGTTTTGATAGAATATGAAGCAAAACGTCCCCCCTCAGCCAACTCCCAGGGAGCCACTGGGCGTGCTCGGGGTTTAGTTCACACACCCGTCCTGGCCGCGTTGTCACAAGCGGAAGGAGTCGCGCCCTCCAGTCGGTCCCACTTGAGAGGCCGGGAGCATCTCTGTTTGTCAGCGAAGACTTCCCGGTGGTCGTGGCGCCGTTTCCGTGGGGTTGTGTGCCGTGACCGCCTTCACGCGGGATGTGTGCACTCTTCACGGTGCGCAGCGCTCTGGGGACACGACCATCCCTGTCTGCTTGTTGGGAGTGCTTGTCTGTTTCCTTAAGACAGACTCCTCCACGTGGATCAGACTAAATGGTGTTTAAAAAATTCTTTTCTCTTGCATTTTTGGCAAACTGTAATTCTCTGTTAGGTAACTGAGCACGCTGCGAGAACAGTCCATACGAGATCTCCGAACAACACAGAACTACGTGGAATGAAGGGAGAAGGTCCCTCTGCGTCCCCGCCCCCCAGGGGCCCCCGGCCGTGGCCTTGGGTCGGACCTGTGAGTGGCCCGGACTCCTGCCCAGGGAGAGAGGTTTGGGCTCAGGATTACAAGCACTTCAGGTCCGCTCACAGGCTCGACAGGGGACGAGGGGAACATGGAGGTGTCCAGGCCCTGGGGGCCCCTGGGGCCCTGGGACTTAATCCTGGGAACCTGGGACCGTCAGCTTACGTGGCACGAAGGAACTTTGCCAACATGAAGAAGTTAAAGGTCTTGACGTGGGGGGTCATGTCGTGTAAGAGGGAGGCAGGGGCTTTGGACAGAGGAGAGCAGCCTCGTGGCCACAGAGCCGACGCCAGCCCAGGGCCACGGGCAGCCCCCAGAGGCTGGAGGAGGCGTGAGGCCCCGGCCGCACCGCGGGTCCCACCTGCTGGTGCCGACCCTGGGCGCCCACCTCCGAGACCGCGAGACGGGTGCTTGTTGTCTCCTGCCCTCGGCCTGGAGGTGCCGCTGGCAGTTGCGTCCTCGGCGCTGAGCAACCCGGGGACGCAAGTGTTGTATCTGCTGCCACGTGAACGTCAACGTCCATTTAAAATCTGTTTACGTTAAAATACAGTTTTGCGTGGGTGGTGCATCCACAGTTTCAAAGTAGAGAAGGTGCTGGGGTCCAGAGCGGGAGGCCCTCAGGCCGCTGCTTGAACCTTTCTGCCGACAGACCCTCAGGTGGGGGTTTGCAGGTGCCCGGCTGGCGGCCACACAGACCACCGTCCACTCTTCAGTCAGTTTCAGGCCCTCAGGGAGGGGCAGCTGACCGGGCCGGGGTCCAGCCGTGCCCTCCTCTCTCGGTACCGGTGCCAGCCCAAGGGTGGAGGCGTCCCTCGGGGGGGCCACATGCCGAGCGCACCTGGGCCCGCAGGCAGCGGTCGCCGCGAGAGGCCGGGAGGGGGGCCTGGGGGTGTGGTGTGGGCGTCACCCCAAAGGTACTTTGCTTGGAAGGTGGATTTTGTTCCCGGGGCCCTGGTTTCGGGCCTGGTCTGTGCTCAGCTCGTCCAGAACCAGATCCAAGTGTGAGAGCGGGTCCTTGCTTGTTGGTGGCTCCGGCAGCAGTGATGAGCCGGAGGAAACCTTGTTCCCACTCAGAGCAGCACAGTGAGCGCGGCCCGGGCCCTTGGGACGTCCGCTGACCATGCTGGGTCGGCGGGGCTGGGTGGCGGTCCAGCCCGGGTCTGCTCGGGTGCCGGGGGCTGTGGCCGTTGGAATCCCCGACGTCCCTGTCTGCCTGGAGGTCACCAGGAGCCGCGCTGGCTGTCCTCTCCGACCTGACACACGGAAGGTGAGGACAGCAGGCTCAGCAGACCGCATGCCCTGGGCTCGTTTCTCCGGTCAGCGGAGTTCCGTTGACTGGACTCATCTGCATTTCCTGGGTGCCGGGCAGAGCTGGGGAGACGGGGGCTCCTGCCCTCCAGGGCCCGCCTCGTCCGACAGGTAAATGCAAAGACTTGAGGGTGTGCGCTGCGCAGTTGTTGGAGCGGCCTGTGCACTGTGAAGTGGGGTGACCGCTCACAGCAGGTGGGGAGCTGGCGGGGTGGTACCTCCAAGGGCGTGGCTGGAGCAGAGGCTTGGGCAGGATGGCCGTGGGTCACCCCGTGGGGCAGGCCTGGTGTGCACCTGTTGGGCTTGGGGCAGCAGGGTTACGGGGGCGCAGAGACCCGTGATCTGAGTGGTTCTGGGTTCACGGAAGTGTCTTCGAGGTTCCCAGGTTCTGGCCTCACTAGACCTCACACTTCTCGTCTGCCCAGTTCCTTCCTCTTGCTGTGGCCATGCCGGGAAGCAGACGGCGGGCCCCCAGGTTGTCCTCCCCAGAGGCCCAGGGCCTCGCCCATCTCAGGGTCTGGACCACATGAGCTGGCCAAGGTCTGCAGAGGGGCCGAGAAGCGGGCTCTGTGCCCCCGAGGCCCCGCTCGTCACTGCCTTAGTCACGGGTCGCTTCCTGGAAGGGCCTGGCCTGGTCCGGTCCCTGGAGGACGGTGGCCTGAGGAAGGGAGGCCACAAAACGGGATTTCTGACACTGGGGAGCTGCAGGTTGACGGGCCCTCCGTCTCTCCCCACGGGAGCGTTTGTGGACAAATCTGAAAAATGATCTCCAGACCCGCCGGACCGCGTTCTCTGTCTTATTTGTTCCCATCGTGACAAATGCCTGTACCATAAGGTTGGTCATTTCAACCATTATAAGTGCGCAGTGGGACACCGGGCACACTCACAGTGCCGCCCAGCCAGCACACTCCTCGTTTCCGCGATGTTTCGTCACCCTGAACAGAAACATGGACGCTCAGCAGCGGCTCCCCGGCCCCACCCGGCCCCTGCTGTAATCCGTAGTCGCCTTTCTGCTTCTCCTGAGCGGCCTGTTGGAGGCATTTCAAGTCAGCGGACTCGTGAGCTCGTGTCCTGCTGTGTCCAGCTTCTCTCGCAGAGCACCACGTCCTTGGGGTTCATCCGGGCAGTCGCAGGTGTCTCAGCCTCATTCCTTTTCCAAGGGTGAGTGATACTCTGGCGTGTGGATGGGCGACAGTTTGTTTATGTTTACCAGCTGACCGGCACATGGGTGGTTTCCACCTGTCGTCCCTGTGACCCGTGCTGCTGTGGACGTGGTGTCTGAGTGCTCGGGCGTGTCCCTGAGAGAGGAGTCGCTGGGAGGAGTGATGATTCCATGGGGAGCTTTTGGAGGAATCGCAGTCTCCGTTTCTCTTTTGGCCCCACTGGACGTCAGCTGCCCTTCTCTGTGCTGCCCAGAGGGCCCCCGGGGGCGGCTGTGTTTAACGCAAACTTCTCGCAGCCATTCGTGACCCCTTCCAGCCCCCAGGCGCCAGCTGGTTCAGAAAGGTTTGGCTCAGCGCCATCCTGGCCTGAGCGCCAGCATGTCCAGGACACTGGGGTCCTGTGCCCTTGGCCCTCAGTTTCCAGAACCACATGGTTCCCTCTGCCTCTGACTTTTCTGCATCCAAGAGCCAGGTGGACAAGAAGTGGAGGAAGCAGATGGTTGGATTAATATTCCTCTTTGCCAGGTTGGCTTGGAAAGAAAGCTTTCACATGGGATGTGTCTGTTCCAGATCTTTTGTTTTGCACAGAGGAAAACTCACTTTCCAGATTGAAGCTCCAACGGGCTCCTGTTTCTGGCCACAGTCTCTACAGAAACAGGCTGATGGTTCAGGAAATGGGTTCCAGAGGGCGTGGGCAGGGAGACACTGTCTCCCGACCTTCCACAGGATACCTCCCTGTGGGCCATCCAGAGTGTGCTTTTCCAGCTGCTGGATGCAGGGCTGCACAGCGTTGTCTCCGCTTGGCTGTGGTCTGGCAAGTGCGCCCGCCTCGACGGAGGCTGCTCCCCGGCGCCTGCCCCTGGGGTAGAGCGCCAGGGTGTCCGTTTGCGGATGAATCCACCGTCGGGGGGCACCACCTGCTGCCCTGTGGCTCTTCCTGCTAAATTCAGGTTTGAGACAACCCCATGCCACGGGCTAGGTGATTTTTTTTCATTTTTCTGTTTTATTAGGTAGAATTGTTACAGTTTGACTGCATGTATACATTATGTTGCATGTAAATACATGCATAGGCTGGGTGTTTTGCTCTTGTCGGCTTATAATGGTATTTGCAGTCTGCGTGGAGGTGCTTGTGTGTCGGGAGGAGGTGAGGACTGTGTCCCTGTCCTTGGCTTTTGGGGAAGGTATTGCTTCCTGGCTGTGGGAGAGGCTTCCTCCTGCACGGGCGGCGTTGCCAGTCGGGGTTTATTGCAGGCTTTCTGTGGGTCTGTGTGGGGGCTGCGGAGCCTCAGTTTCCCCCTCTGAGAATAAACAGGATGCCCTTGGTTACAGCCACACCACCTGCCGTGGCAGAGCCCGAGTTGCAGCACAAATCTCTGGGGCTCCAAAGTGCATGTTCTGCCCAACCAGGGACAACAGTTCACACACACCTGCGTGGGAGAGGAAGGTGGGAGGGCGGCTAGTCCAGGCCATGTCGTGGGGTGTGAGGTCACCTTTCCCTGGGGCCCTGGCTTGTTGGGCCTTGGGAGTGAGAGAGGGGACTGGGGGACTGGCATTTAACACACATACACATGCACACAGGTGCACAGACACACACTCATGCTGCAGCATTTAAGGTGGAGACAGTTGCACGGTGTCATTTACAAGTTGTATAATGATGTTCTCTGGGCTTCAGTTTCCTCAAGTGTCAAATGAAGGTAATAAAACTTACCCTGAGGCTGTAGTGAGGATGGAATGAGAATGTTCATGGGCCATCATCACCACCATCACATCATCACCACCATCACCATCATCATCACCACCATCATCACCACCACCATCATCATCACATCATCGTCATCATCACATCATGATCACCATCACATCATCACCATCATCACCACCACCATCATCACCATCACCACCATCACCATCATCACCATCATCACCACCACCATCATCATCACATCATCATCACCATCACATCATCACCACCATCATCATCACCATCACATCATCACCACCATCACCACCATCACCACCATCACCATCATCACCACCACCATCATCATCACCATCACATCATCACCACCACCACCATCACATCATCACCACCGTCACCGTCACATCATGATCACCATCACATCATCACCATCATCACTACCACCGTCACCATCACATCATCACCACCATCACCATCATCACCATCATCACCACCACCATCATCATCATCACCATTACATCATCACCACCGTCACCGTCACATCATGATCACCAGCACATCGTCACCATCATCACTACCACCGTCACCATCACATCATCACCATCATGGTCATCATGATTATCATCATCTTTGTGGCCCTCTGACTTGAGGATGGGGCTAAGCTAGTCAGCTTCTGTCTGGATGAAGCTTTGCCCCTCTGAGATTGGCCTAACCATCCAGGTGGCGCCCATAGCCAGAGCCCTCTGCCCCTCAGCGCTGAGTCTGAGGAAGGGGCTGCGGTGGCCCTGAGACCACTCCACAGTGTCATTCTCTGTATCATCCTGGACCTGAGGCAGGTGATCAGGCTGCTCTGGCCTTGGGACACACAGGAAGGATCTGGAAGGCTGGCTGGTTGCTCTGTCTCTGTGAACAAAGTTTTCCAGGCCCAGTGAGGGGAGGGCCCTTGCCCCTTGCTCCAGGCCATGCACCACATGTCCGAGCTGGCACTGGGAATGGGGTGTCCTCATGCCCCAGGTGGCCCCTTCAGGGCCCTTCTGAAGAGCTGAGTCCTGGTGAGGGTACTGGTGGTGGTGGGTGCAGCCTTCTCACTTGGGTGCAGCTGTTGTGAGCAACAGCAGATCTGTTGTCCTTCCTGGGGACACAGAAGGTGGCCCTTGGGATGCTGTGGAGCCCTGAGATGTGCTGTGGGTCCCGGCTGGTCCCCTGAGGGTGCACCCCAGGCCTGTGGGGGGAGCCCTTGGGTTCAGTCAGATTCAATTAGGTTCCTTCCTGGTTCCCCCGACCAGGGTGCCTGGGACAGGGCATCCCCTGGGAGCCCCGAAAGTGTGATGGTTAGGAGGCCCTGTGTGTGCCTGTAGGGCAGGGTCCAGGCAGCAGCACTGTGCGTCCAGCCCTCTGCTGGGGCCCCCTTACTGGAGCCGCCAGATGGGCTGGCAGGCAAGGCATCTTCCTGGGCAGCCTTGCTGGCAGCGGGTCCTGCTCCCTGGGCTCTGATAAGACAGGCCTCTGGCTGCACCCCTGGTGCACAGCTGTCTGTCTCCCCCCACCCGGTGATCTCTGCGGTCTGTTTTTCCACCGGTTGTCTCAGGCCCCCAGGTGATGGGAAAAACACGCTAGTCTGCTGAATTCACACATGGCCTGGGGGACCGGCTCTGCTTCTCCAGCCTGGCTCCGTCTTTGGGGCTTACTGCTTCCCTTTAGGCAACACTGGAAAACAAAATTAGCATTTTGGGAAGTGCGGGGTCTCATCCAGGGAGATGCTTAATTGCTTGAACATGCAAAGAATTTGATTTTCTTTCTTACACAAAGCTAGGCTTGCTCCGGGCAGGGGAGACCTCCAGTCAGCACCTCGTGGGCCACGTGGCCCCAGCAGGGTTCGGAGGCTGTGCTCAGCTGGGGGGCTGAGAGCGGGTCTCTGGATCCTCCACTACACGGTGTGCTCTGGGCTAGCCCCGGACCTCAGGCCTCGTCTGTATCGTGTTGTTAGAACAATGCTGGCATTGTCGTGGCCCCTGGACAGATGAGGCACAGAGAGGTTACGCAGGTTGCCCAAGAGGGTTAGGGTTATGTTATGTCAGAGAATGTTTTGCCTGTGTTTTCTTCTTGGAGATTTATGGTGTCATGTCTTATATTTAAGTCTTTAAGCCATTTCGAGTTTATTTTTGTGTACAGTGTGAGGGAGTGTTCTGACTTGATTGATTTACATGGGGGAAAGCCACTGTTCTTTTTTAAACAAAGTCCAAGAAGGAACCAGAAAGGTGCATGGTGTCTTCCCTGTGTGGACATTTTCCGATGCATCTTCCTGGCTGGATTCTCATGTCAGCCCCACAGCCCTGCCTCTTCCTCTCAGACGTCCTCACTCTTGGGTCAGAGGGACTGGCTTCACGTTCTGGAAGATGTGACCCTCCTTACGCTGATGTGGTGTGTGTGCTGTGTCTGGTGTGTGTGTTCATGGTGTGTCTGTGTGGTGTGTATGTGGTGTGTGGTATGTGTATGTGGTATGAATGTGCGTGCTGTGTGTCTGGTGTGTCTGTGTTACGTGTGCGTGGTGTGTATGTGTGGCGTGTGTGTCTGTGTGGTGTGTGTGGTGTGTGTGTTCGTGGTGTGCCTGGTGTGTATGTGGTATGTGTGGTATGTGTATGTGGTGTGAGTGTGTGTATGTGGTGTGCGTGATGTGTGTGTGTGGCGTGTGTGTCTGTGTGGTGTGTGTGTGTTCGTGGTGTGTCTGTGTGGTGTGTATGTGGTGTGTGCTTCTTACTACAGAAAACGGTTTTTGTCTAGCATCATGAAAAGCATTGTGGTGGTTCTTCACTAGGGTAAAAATGACCACACGATTCAGTTTTTTAGCATCTGGCCGGGGCAGGGGGTCGTCAACCGCGGACGGCAGCAGGAGGGCAGCGTGTCGAGCCAGCTGAGGACGTCAGCTCCCAGCCAGGCTGGTGTATCCTCCTGCCCAGCTCGCCCCACCCTGGACTATTTGGAACAAACCATGGCCACCAGACACCCGTTTCTGCATGGTGTCCTTCCTGTCCTCACGGTCACCCCGCAGTCGATACCCGGGTTGGGGCAGCGTCTTTCTCTCCAGAAGGGGCCGGGTGGTGCTGCTGCCTGCCGTTCTGTGTGTGCGGCACGCCCTGCCCTCGGGTTCGCGTTCTTCCCATGCTGGACCCCAGCTTCCGACGGGGTCCCCCTCGCGGCCTTCCTGGGCACGGAGCACTCAGGCGGTGAGAGGAGGTCCAGACTGGGACCCGCCGCCAGCCGAGACAATCGCCGTTTTCTTCTTGTTCCTCGGACAAGCCAGCCTGCCCTGCGCTGCGCCTTGTGGGGTGACAGCTGGTTCACGCTTGTCCTTCAGAAAGAGCAACAGTTGCTAAGAGTCAGGCAAACAAAGACGTGCTCTGGCTCCCGGGAACAGCTGTGGGGAGGACACGCCGCGTACTGTCAGCTGCCAAATCCCGGTTTCCAGACCGTCTGAAGCAGAGCGCTTTAGCCCTTTGGCGCCACGGGCGCTTCCCACCCTGCCCACCTGCCCCGTGACTTCTCAGAGTTCATGCTTCCCGGTGGTGGACACAGGTCCCCTGACGTGACTGAGGCTGAACCTGAGCCGAGGGGCCGGGAGGCGGGCGGTCACCCATTCGTTCATCTGCAGCCTCGCCGCCGGTGAGACGGTGGGGGCACGGGCGCTGCTCTTCCCTCCGGGGAGGGTGCTCTTGGTGGGCAGGAGGAGATGGATTCAGAAAGCCTTGTGCTGGTCAGAAGGGGTTCCTGGTCTCTCAAAGGCATGTGAACCGGTTTCCAGACGGGGTGGGAGGTCCCCGCTCCCGTCTGCGCAGGCCTTTTGTCCCAACGAGCAGCCCTGTGCTCCAGCTCGTGGAACCAAATGGACCTGGGGGGTAGGGCCCGTCAGCCCCTGGGTGAGGAGGGGACACTGGGGCTGGAGAGCCTGGCTGGGGCGAGCTCTCGTCTGCCCAGGGATGTCTCTGGACTCTGAATCACGACTGGCAGTTGGACACATGCCCCTGGGATGGGCCAGGCAGCTTGTATCCTGCTCTAGGGCTGGAGACGCATCGTGAAATAGGCAGACTGCCCCCCCCCGCCGCCCTTTACCGAGCTCCTTCTCAGAGGAAGACAAAGCCAGCAAGTAAACAGCTCAAGTTCACAAGTGCTCAGGGGTGACAAGGACCGCCGGGAATGGGGGTGCCTGGGAGGCCTTGCTCAGAAGGAGGTTTGAGGACAAGCCGGAGGAACAGAAGAAGTGAATCAGGCTGGTGCTTGAGGAAAGAGCATTCATGCAGCAGGGGTGCAGGTGCAAAGGCCCTGGGGTCAGGGGCATGCCTGGAATGTTCAAGAATCAGCAAAGAGGCTGGAGCAGAGCCAGGCTTGAAAGGGGCGCCCCAGCCACCAGCGGCACCATGGGAGGGGAGCTGCCCAGCGTCCTGCCGGCTCGTGAAGGTGGTGAGTTGTGTCGTCTCTGGGTTCCCCGTGGTCTGTCACATAGTGACAGGTGGCACTGTAGTGTGAGTCAGTGAGTTGGCACTGAGTGGGTTGGATGTTTTTGTTGATTTTGTGTCCATTGGGGCTCCATCTGCACCAGCCCGTGAGCACCTGACATATGTAATTTCATCTGTCCCTTGCGGTCACCCTGCAGGTGTGTCTCAGTTGCTGTCTGTTTTACAGGTAAGGAGACGGGAACTCGGGGGGAAGCAGCCTGCATGGATGTGGTCCCCGCTTGGCCAGGCTGGAGTCCAGCCGGCCCGCAGGGCTCTTCCTTGCTCCCCCCTGGGGAAAGCGGCCCCCTCTCTGGACCCTGGACGCGGCTGCGTGTGCGTCGGGTGGGTCCTGTGGGGAGGAGCCCCAAGAAGCTTTACGAAGGTGGTAGGGGTTGGATGGCCCATGACCCTGGGGCCTCTAAGTTCTGGCCCAGAGTGGGGGTGACTTCAGAGGCCGTTTTAGGAAAAGGCCGAGGCCTCTGGCAGCAGAGGGTGGGGAGCACAGCTGGCCCTGGACGACCTGAGACTTGTGCCGGCCTTGCTGTTTGCAGGCTGCGTGACCTTGGCCAATGACGTCACCTCTGTGAACTTCGGGAATGTTCCCTCTGCCCTTGAAGGCAGGAGAGCCCCGGTCCCTGGGCGGGAGCCTGCTCCCGCTCAGCTGTCCATCCAGCAGGTGCTCCTGCTCTGTCCCAGGGCAGGAGAGGCGGGTGGGGGACGAGCATGTGGGAAATGCCCAGAGCCGGGGTGGGCGGGGGTCTCTGCTGGACAGAGCAGCCAGGGACGGCCTCTTGGAGGAGGGGCTGTTCCAACCCCGAAACTGAAAAATGTGTGCTGCAGAGAAGCAAGTTTCCAGCAGAGGGACAATCTGAGTGCCGATAAGAGCCTAGCGGGGCAGAACTGACAAGGCCAGCAGGGCTGGCAGCTGGTCCTGCCCTTGCTGAGGGCCGTGGGCCTCCAGCAGACTTGCTGTGTAAACCTCCAGGGCCGCCCAGACAGGGGCAGAGTGCCGAGTCTTGGCCTCTGGTTTCGAGCTCTGGGACTGACCTGCCAGGGACGGCCTCTGCAGCCGAGGTCGGCCTTCCTCGTCCTTCTCAAGCTCAACCCCCTCCCACTCTCGCCCTCAGGTCTTACCTGGGTGGACTGCCCCGAGGTGTACAAGCCTCCGGCCACCAAACATCGGACTGCTTTCCATAAGGCCCTAAAAACCAGCACCAGCGTGAGTGCTCTAAGTGACGTATCTCCACAACGAAAATGATTTCTACTCTTTCACTTTAGTAACTTAATCAGAATTTAATGTCTCAGTTTTAGTCAACTACGTGCCCAAAAAACCCCCAAGAAACTCAGTCTCGAAGGAAAATTTTAATACTTAGAGTCTCATAGACATAAGGAAAAAATCCAAAAACTCATGTATCTCCGACAGAAGCATGGGAGGGTGATCGATAAGACACCTTTAAGTGTAAGTGTTTTTTCACATTAGTTTGAGTGGGCAAACAGTGTGAATGTCCGTCCAGGCACAGAGGGAACAGCGCACAGATGCCAGCCAGAGGCTCTTCCACCCCATAGGTCGTGTTTGAAAGCGCCACTGGGTGTCCAGTCACCGTGGAGAGCCTTGCTTCTCCAGAGGAGCAGGACCGGTGGGCGCAGACGTTCCGGGGGCGTTTCGTTTCGGGACTGGCTCTCGTGGTCACGGGGACCAGGAAGTCCCACCACCCGCCATCTGCGAGCTGGACGCCCAGAGAGTTGAAGGCTCGAGGGCCAGGAGCCCTGATGTCTAACGGCAGGGGAGGGTGGACGTCCGGCTCAGGCAGAGAGCAGCTGTCGCTTCCTCCGCATTTCTGTTCTGTTGGGCCCGCGAGGGCCGGGACGGTGCCGCCCATGCCAGGGAGGGCTGTTTCCCCTCGGTCTGGCCCTCCCAGCCTCACCCGGAAGCCACATGACCCACTAAGTGGGCGTCCCTTGGCCCGGTCAGGATGATGCGAGACGCTAACTACCAGCCACGGGGTTTTATTTCATTGTCTGTTTAAAAGGTAATAGTAATTTCAGTGGTTAAAGTGTCAGTGTTTACAGAGGTCAGAAATGACTCCCTTTTGCACCTGTGTAGACGTACAATGAAATGCTTTGAATGCTTAAGGACAGAGCACGTGGCCTCACGAGAGGACCGAGTCAGGGTTTGGGAACCTAGTTCACAGGCAGCAGGGCCGTGGGGTTCCCGAGCATGGAGGCTGCAGGTGGAGGACGGATGGGGAGGCCTGGAGGCAGCAGGGACCCAAGAGAGGCCAGGCTGGAGGGGGCAGCCTGCTGGCAGTGCCAGGTTGGGCCCCGGGTTTGGCTGACGGACTTGACGGGGCCAGGCTTGGGGTGACAGCAGCCCGATGGTGGAGGTGGTGGCTGGAGAAGTGGGGTCTGGCCACAGGGCATCCTGCGGGGTGCCCAGGGAGGGCACCAGGCGGGCAGAGGTGGCCTTCGCCTCTAAGCTCGCTTTCTCCCCCCTCCTGCGGCCCCCACCTCTGTGCCCCCTTGGTCTTGCCTCCTGGGGAAACTGGGCACCCTGTCCCTGTGCAGCCGCGAGCTCCACTGACAGATCTGCTGGGCTCGAGCCCCTTCCTGTGATGGCTGGGCCGGTGGCCAGTTTCTGTGTTTAAATCCTGGTTTTCATTGCGTTCGCTCGACGCGGCTCACTCCTGACTCCTTGTGTGAAGGCTCGGCTTCTCTGCGGGCAGGTTCCTCGTCGTGCGATTTCGTGTGACTGATCACGAGTTTGGCGGGTCCAGACTCAGAAGGGCCACTTCCAGGCCAGGCTTTCGCGGAAGACAAGGCTTAGCCGTTGGAGACGATGGTGGTTCTGAAAAAGCAGTGCGGGGGGGACGCGGCTTTGCTGTTTTGCCATCTGTGATTTTGTCGCTGCTGCGACCCAGAGCCTGGAGAGGAAGAGCCCGTGTCATCTGTGTGCCCCCTGCCGTCGCTCGCTGCTCATGAGTCTGAACGTTCCTGTCTTAGGATTTATGCCCCGACCATCCAGAAGCACTGAGACCGTTCCCTTGGAAAACCGGTGAGACTGAGGCTCCTCAGGGCCTGGCTCAGCCGTCCAGCGTGAACTTGGGCTCCCCTGTCCTGCTTCTGTCCTTTCCCAGGTGCGTGTCCGTGGGCGGATGGCTTACCTGACCCAGGGTCCACCTGCAGGGCGTCAGCAGCCGGAGGTGGGCGTCGAGAGTGGGATTTTTAGAGCTCCCTGGCCAGTTGAGGGCTGCTTGGGGTGGGGGCTGCCATCTCGTCTGTGCAGACCTGGTGGGGGCGGGCGGTGGCTGCGGGGCTGCGGGGGAGGGGAGGCCGCCGCTGTGGACACCCTCGTGCGCGTCTGCGTGGACACACGTTCTCGTTTCCCTTGGATGGGCTCCTAGCGGAGGAATTTCTGGGTCGTATGCTAACTTCATGTCTGACTTTTTAGGAAACCACCCAACTGTTTTCCGAAGCGGCTGCACCGTGCACACTGCCCGCCGCGCTGCACAAGCGCCCGTTTCTCCACGCCCGCGCTGGTGTTCCGTGCCGTCTGTCCTCTGATTGCAGTCGCTGTGTGGGTGCGTGGGGGAATCTGGTGGTGGTGGTGTTTGCATTTCCCTGATGACTGCTGAGATCGGGTGTCTTTTCATGTGCTTCTTAGCCGTTTGTACAACTTCTTTGGCAAAATGTCTGTTCAGATCTTTTGCTCACTTTTTGAGTCCTGGTCTTTGTGCTGTTGAGTTTCAGGAGCTCTCTGTCTGTTCTGGATACGAGCCCCTCATCAGATGCATGGACTGCAGGTGTCTTCTCCCAGTCTGTGGTTTGGGCATTTCATTTTCTGAACGGTGTCTTTTAAAATCCAATTAATCAACTTTTTTGTTTCGTGAATCATGCGTTTGTTGTCATATCTAAGAAATCTGTGCCTCACCCGCATCAATGAAGACTTTCTCTTAGAAGACGTTTTCTTCTGAAAGTGTTTCATTGTTTCAGCTCTTCCATTTAGGTCTGTGATCCATTTTGAGCTACTTTTTGTGTGTGGTGTGAGGTAGGGGTCTAAGGTCATTTTTCTCATGTGGATTTCCAGCTGTCCCATCACCATTCGTGGGGAAGGCTGTGATTCCTGCAGTGACCTGTCCTGGAACTTGGTCAAAACTCAACTGACCATAAATGTGGGGGTTTGTTCCTGGGCCCTCAGCTCCGCTCCGCTGGCCTGTGTGCCACCTCGTCACCCCGATGCTGCAGTCTCGATGACTGTGGCTCCGCAGTCAGCTGTGAAATCAGGCCGTGGAAGCCCTCTCCCGCTTTGTTCTTCTCTTTCAGAACCGTCTGGGCTATTTTAGGCCCTTTGCATCTCCATATGAATTTCAGATAACTTTCTATTTAAAAAGTCTGCATTGAGTTTATAGATCAGTTTGGTGCAGAAGCAGCATCTTGCCAGGATCGAGGCTTCTAAGTCCTGGACGAGCCGCCTCCCCGTTCACCGAGCTCGTTCACTTCTCGGCGGTGCTCTGCTGTCTTCCGAGGGCACGTCTTGCACTCTTATTGGCGAATGGACCCTCCTCTGTCTCATGCCTGGTGGTGCTCTTGTGGAGAAGATAGCACCTTCGCAGGGCGAGCCGGCTGTGGCCAAGGACAGTGTGGTTGTGAGGGTCTCTGGGGGGTGGGCCTCAGGGAGGGAGGGGCGGGGCCCAGCGAGGAGGGAGCCGGTGTCCTGCACCAAGACAGCCTCTGGGGCCGACGGGCTGGGCGGGGCACCCAGGGCTCTGGGTTTGGGGCGTGGGCTCCAGCTCCTGAGGCCTTGGGGGACCATCTGTCAGTCACGACCAAGGGTGTTACCTCCACTCTGGGAGCCGGGTGAGGTCTCTGAGCTGGCTTGTCATTGGTGAGGCGTGTTCACTGACTGCTGCAAGAGGCCTCTGGGACTAGTCGGGAACAGTATTCCGAGGCAGGCTCGGCGGGCCACCCCCTCCTCCGGGGAGGGCGCGGGAGCCACGGCAGAGCCGCCCTGAGCTGCGGGGGGCGCACGAGCCCGCCGCGGGGGGGTTCAGGTCGCCCGTGCGGGGTCAGCGCACCCGGTGTTGGCGCTCCCCTGTCCTGCTGGTTTGTCCTTTATCCTTTTAAAGGTGCGTTTTGGATTCGCAGTCGTCGGGAAGAGCGGCATTCTCTCTTCTCCTCAGGTTCACAGTGTGTCTGAAGCATTCCAGCCAAACGCGCCGTGAAACCGCCGCCCGGGCTGAGAGCGGAGGGGCTCCGCGGTGCGGAGAGCGGCCCGCCGCGCCGTGGGGCCCTGCGCTGCGCACAGCCCGCTAACGGGCTCTCAAGTTTTGCCTGTCTCAAACCTTTGTGTAAATGGAGGCGTTCTGTTTGTATTCCTGTGTGTCTTACTTTTCGTTCAATACCATGTTTTGAGATTTGTGAATAGTGAAGAATGTAGCTGTAGTTCATTTTTTTTTTGAGATGAAATTCACATAACATAAAATTCACCAGTTTTAAAGTGAACGGTTCGGTAGCATCTAGTCCATCAGCACGCTGTGCAGCCGCCGCCTCCATCCGGTTCTGCGACGTGAGCTCCGCCCTGGAGGGAGACCCCGTGCCCTTCACGGTCACTCCCCAGCCCACCCACTGGCCACAAATCTGCTTTTTGTCTCTGTGGTTTTGCCCTTACTGCCCGCTTCACACAAACGAGGTCATTCACTACGTGCTCTTTGGTGTCTGGTTTCTGTCATTTAACACGGTATTTCCGAGCCTCGCTGGTCTCCTAACACGTGTCAGAACTTCATTCCTCTTTGTGGCTGAATCGTGGTCCGTTGTATGGGTGGACCACATTTTGTGTATCCATCATAGTCATAAAAACGCTCAGAAAAACGGGAATGGAGAGGAACGTCCTCAGTTAGATAAGGGAGGCCTGCAAAACCTATGGCTGACATCATTCTTGACAGCAAGAGACTAGAAGCTTCCCCACTAGGATCAGGAACAGGGCAAGGGTGTCCCCTCTCACCACGGCTTCTCAGCTTCGTACTGGACGTCCTCGCTGGTGCAATGAGACAAGAAGAGGAATACAAGGTGTACAGCTTGGAGAGAAGAAATTCAACTGTCTTCAGTCGTTTCCGTGGAGACGCTCCCAAGGCATCTGCAGAAATTCCTAGAGCTAATCTGTGAGTTCGATCAGATCAGTCTACAAGATTAACACACAAACGTTGATCCCGTTTCCATATAGTAACGATTAACACGTGTAAACCGATTAAAAGAGGGCACCCCTGCAGTTACTCCAAGTAGAAGGAAAGGCTTTTGTATAAACTTACCCCATACAGGACACTTGAAATGGTAAAACGCTGATGAGAGGAATCAAAGAAACCTCACGATGGAGAGCCTCGCCTGGTCACGGATCCGAAGCCTCAACGTAGCAAAGATGTCAGTTCTCCCCAGATTAGTGTTCAGGTTTAATGCGGTTGCTACCAGTGATCTCAGCAGGTTTTCTGGGTGGGTGTCCACAAGCTCATACCAAGATTTATGTGGAAAGATACAGGACCTAGAATGGCCGGGTCCACACTGGAAGGGACCGCCTGGGGGGGGGGCTCGCTCTGCTGAGTTAGCTGATTGCCGAGCTGCAGCGATCGAGACGCGACGCGTACTCAGCGGGACAGGACAGGGAATCCGGAAACAGACCCACAGGATGCGCCCAGCTGGCGTCTGACGAAAGTGTGAGAACTGCTCAGTGGAGGAAGGATAGTCTTTTCCTGCAGACAAGCTGGCGCAGTTGGAGTCGCTGGCCAACAAACGAACCTCGGTCTCCATCACGTCTTACTGAAACGTCAGCTCCAAGCGAGTCCCAGACGATGTGAACTGTAGCGCTTCTGGGGAAGCCCAGGAGAGAACCTCTGGGCCTGGGACTGGGCAGGAGCAGCGAGTCCTCAGGCTCGGCCTGAGCCGAAGAGGGAGGATGGGTAACTCGGGCCCGTCCAGGTTTAAAGCACCTGCTCTTCGAAAGGCCCTGTGAAGAAGGGGAGAGACAGCCTGCAGGCCGGGGGGAGGCGTTCAGACCACGCTCCTGAGCAAGGGCCAGTGCCCAGCACAGGAAGGCCTCTCGTGACGCAGCAGCGGCAGCGGAGATGCCTGACTGGAGAGGAAGCTCAGTGGAGGACGGGCACGTGAGGGGAGGCGCCCTCCTCAGCGGCAGGGAGGCCCAGGCAAAGCCCCGAGAGCTGTCCCACAGGGCGGCCGCGGTGAAACCCAGGGCCCCACTGGCGGCCCCGCCGGGGGGCGCAGAGGGACCGGCTCTCCCGCCCTCGCGGGTGCGAGTGTCCGTTGTCAGAGCCTGGAAAGCAGTCACAGTTCCTCAGGAAACTAGACATGTGACTGCCGCGCGACCTCGCCATCGCACCCCAGGGCGTCTGTCCAGGGAAATGGGGAAGTGTGTTCACGCAGAAACCCCAACGTTCACTTAGCTCACAGCAGTTTTATCGGTAACAGCCCCAACCCGGAGGCACCCCGGGTGCCCTTCGATGGGCGCATGTGCCCCGGAAAGGCGTCAGCCCGAATGCGCGACACGCCGCACCTGGTAGGTCTCTGGCCACACCAGAGGAAGAGGGCCGGTCCCCAGAGGCTGCATGCCGCGTGGCCTGTTTAAATGGCACTCTCCAAGTGACAGCGCTACCGAGATGGAGGCAGGCTGGCGGTGGCTGGGGTCAGGTGCTGGGCCGGGGCGGCGGGGGCGGGGCCGGGAGCACCTGAGCAGGTGGAGACAGACGCCCCGGCCGTCTCCGTATTATTCCTTGCAGCTCGTGGCCATCAGCTGGGAGGTGCCGGCCACCTGGTGTCACTGTGCTCCAGCCGTTGGAGGAGGAGGGAGCTGACGGGGATAAGGGACCATTCTGGGGGACGGTAGGGCCAGGGGTGGCAGCAGGACCCCCAGTCTGGGCGTTGGGCGAGCATTGTGCTTCGTGGGGCAGGAACGCAGCGGTCACAACCGTCGGTGCCTGCGCCCCGAGCTGGGCGCTGATGCTTCTACGGGTCTGTCAGCCGCTCCGTCTCACAGAGGAGGGGTGACCTGCCGGGCCCCTGCCTGAGGGAGCTGCTGCCCGCCGAGCCCATCGGCCTGAGCTGAGCCCTAGAAGGCTGAGGCTGCTATCCCTTCTGTCCGCCTGCTCACAGGCCCTCTTGCGGCCGTCTCAGGGGTGGGGGAGAGAGTGTTTCGCAGGACAGAGTCCCGGGGGTCTTGGAAGCGCGGATGCAGCCCCAGCCTCCGGGCTCCAGGCCTGCATTCCAGGGTCCTGGGGAGCTGGGGCGCAAGTGAGCGGCATGTCCACGCCCACCACTGGTCAGGCCCTCAGGCCCTCAGGCCCTGCGGCCAGCCCCCTGGGGTCCCTGGGCTTCAGCGGGCATCTGGCCCGGAGTCTCGGACACTCCAGGGCCTTCGGGGAAGCTGACCAGGTGAGCGGGGCCACCAGCAGTGGGGACCCCAGCGTGGCGGCCTCTGCCCTGGGGAGTAGGCCTGGGTGGCCAGGCCTCAGATTTCCCCAGGGAGGCTTAATGTCCAGGTTCTTGTGAAATCTAATTGTTTCTTGCCCTTTGACTTCATTTTTAAACTTTTATTTTGAAAATATTTCAGACAGAAGAGTTTCAAGAGCATAAGCCTTTGCCCAGATTCGCCGCTGGCTCTCGTGCGCGCGCGTTTGCTTCAGGGCTCTGTGCCTGGCGTCTGCGTCTTCTGATCGGCGTGACGCAGACGGTCACTCTTCGTACCATTGCTTCGCTTGGGAGTAAGTGACCCCCTCACATCCCTCAGTGCCTCTCCTGAGAACAGCGACGCCCAGAGGGTGGTTGTCACATTGGGGTTTTTCAGGGACATGGCACTCGGAGCCGACCGGGACTCACAGTCTGCCCCGATTTCTGAAGTGCCCAGAGCCGTGGTCGGAGAGTTTGGTCTGAGGTTTGCTCACGATTGGAGCCAGTTGCTCATTTCTCTGGGAAAACCACTGCATTACATCCCTGCCTCAAGAGTGGGCAAACAGCTCAAGCATTTTGAGGACACCGGGAGGCCCAGACCATGGTCCTGCCGTCTGACCCACTGTCTCGGGCCCCGTCTGTGCCCTCGTCCTGGTCCGACCTTGGGCAGCCATGCAGGTCGGGCTGCGGCCACCACCCTGTTCCCTGCCTGAGCGGGTGCAGGAGCTGCTGGCTCTGCCATCTTCTGTTGGGTTTGGAGCCCAGCTCGCTGGGGTCTAGCTGGGGAACCTCAGCCAGATACACGGTTCCTCTGAGTATTTGCTTCCAAATTTAAGCCTCTCAAGGGCCAAATGAGAAGTGAGAAAATACAGGTCCAATTTCCTAGAGCGGTGCTGGGCCTGGAGGAGAAGGAAGTCCACATTCTTCAGGGAGCACTGCCCTGCCGACAATCCTCTCCTGCCCTCCTCCCCTCCCCCTCCCCTCCTCCCTCCTTCTTTCCTTTCCTGGACCACCCCTCCCCTCCCCCTCTTCCCTCCCTCCGTCCCCCACCCCCCCAACACACAAATCCAGTATCCTTTGGGCCGAGCCAGTCCTGGGGGTGAGATTCAGAGGCCGTTCTATGTTGGTGGAGGTCAGCGTTATCCTGGGTCGGGGGAGGTGGGTGGTCCAGGAACAGAGCAGGGGAATGCGGAAGGCTCCCTGGGCAGTAGGTCCCGAAGGGGAGCAGGACTGAGTCGGCAGTGTGTCCGGGCAGAGGGGCCATGTGGGGGTGCCCGGTGCCTTTGGGGACAGCAGCCTGTGTGGCTGGGGCGAGGCCTTGTGAGGAGCTGAGTGCCTCACGTCAGGGGCTGCGGGTGGGGTCTTTGAAAATAGAGGCAGAGACCAGAGGCCATCTGTTCTAAACACACCCACACTTATGGCCTTGAAGGTGGCCAGGGTGTGGGTAGAAGCGGCCTGGCTCTGAAGGGGGGGATTCTGGCCACCTGGGGGGAGGCAGAGCCTGGGGGCCCCGGCAGCAGGGAGCCTGCATCCGTATGTGCATGTTTATCTGCGTGTGTGCCTTGGGGTGGCGGGCAGGGTCTCCTCTGGGGTCTGCCTGTGGCTGTGCTCGGGGCTGGGACCCGTCTGGTCCCTGGGCCCGACAGGTGTGGCCCATGAAACCCTCCTACCTGCCTTCCTGGCGTGCGAGGCACCGGCGAGCGTGTGGAGGGGTGGCCACTGTGCCTGCGGGGCAGGCAGGTCAGGCCAGGCGTCCAGCCCCCGCACTGCCACGTGGAACCTCAACAGTCCGGAAGTGTGGGCCCTCTGGGAATCGAGGCATCTACGCCCGTGTCCTCCGTGAACTTGGGACCCCGGCCCCGCAGCTCAGAGCCCCGGGCACAGCCTGAGGGCGGGAGACGTTGTCCCAGAGCTGGTCTCTGCAGAGCAGGCAGGATCCCCAGGCCACCCCTGGAGGAGAGAGGGTCTTTCCAGGTGTGGTGCTCTGTGGGTGTCCGGCAGAGTGACTTGTTCAGAATGATGCTTTTTAATGAAGTAACAGGTAACAGGGTCCGTGCTGGCCTGATGGGGGTGTAAACAGGCCCCGTCCCTGCACCTGCCACTCCCAGGCCCTGCCAGCCGTGTGGGTGCGTGCACCCACGGAGCTTGGGAGCTTCGTCCTGTGCCCGGGGACGAGCCTCACCAAGGGCCGGCTTCACACACAGTGGTTCTCTGGGCTGCCCGTGGTGCTGGGTGCTTTGGGCCGGTGGCACCCCCTCTCTGGACCTCAGGCCGGGAGCGGCTCCATGAGACAAAAGTCCAGGCTGCTGTCTGCGAGTGGCCACAGCTGTGTTCTGTGACCAGCAGGTGCTGTTGAAATCGAATCAGCCGTCACCGTCGTGAAACCCAGGAGGCGGCACGGAGACTGCTGGGTTTCCATCCTTCGAGCGCTGGGCCGTCCGCTGCCCTGGCCTCATTCCACACAGGCTGTGGGCCTCATGCCAGGCAGGGGTGTGCTCCTGGCCCCCCACCCCAGCCTTTGGGCCTGTGGGCGGCTGAGTTTGTGAGTTTGCAAGCCTTCTCTGTCTCCACAGCCCCAAGGGCACCTCCAGCTCTGAGAGCCATGAGCCCCTTTGGTGGCACAACCCCCAGGTGCCTTTACCCCGGGGTGGCCGTGAGGGCCAGGAGGGGCGGCTGACTGCCCATGGGCCTGCCTTTTAAAAGCTATGTGTTTTCAATCAGGATAAAATTCCAGGGCCAATTAAAAACAGTAACAATAGAAGCAATCAGAGGTCTCTGGGTTGGCCACGTTTCCTCCGTGTGCACGAGCCACAGGGCTCCTGTGCATCTGCAGAGACCATCACCATGTCCACAGACCTCAGGTGCGCGCTCACTGAGCATGGGCCCCAGGGCACCTGGAGCATCTCCCCCGCAGGCAGTTTGCTGTTGGTCCTCCAGACCCCGCCCCTCTGACCGCTGGCCCCTCTCTGCTGCCCACCTGCAGTCACCAACATCACCCTCACGGCACCCAGCCCTGCCCCGCCCAGCCTCAGCCGGGTCCCGGCGCGGGTGAGGGGCATGAGTCTGCTGCCCTCAGTGCAGGCAGCACCGGGCCCTTTGAAGCAGCCCTGTGGGGCTTAGCAGCCACTGAAAGAGCCCCCCACCCGGCCCCCCGTGCCCTGGACGTGGCGTTTCCAGGGGCCCTGCAGACACGCCGCTGCGTCTCCTGCCCACGCGCTGGCAGCGGGTCTGGCGGGTCTGGCGGCTCTGACGACACCGGCTGCCTGGCTCTTAGGACTGATCCCCGGGCTTGTTGGGTTTAAAATAAGCAAGATGCCTTTTATCCTAGAAAACGTTTCCTGCCCTGGAAAGCAGGGGTGAGAGAGGAGGCTGGGAAGGCCTCCAGGGTCCCGTGTTCGCCCCTCCTGACCTGGTCGTGGCCTGCGCGGGGTTGGGGGCATTTGAGGAGGGGCTCTGTTACGGACAGCTGTCACACCGGGGGCATGCCCGCACTGGCGGCCTGGGACTCCTGGGACACCGGGACTAGCACTGGTCCTGGGTGCACAGCAGCAACATCCACCCCTGCCCTTGGGGGTCAGCCTGGGCGGGGTGGGGGCATCACCCGCTCTGCAAACCCAGGCCTCTCCTTGGAGGATTTCCAGGAAGTGAGTACAGGGCTGTTCAGGTGGGGGGATGGGCAAGGATGCCCCATCTCCCAGCCAAGGAATCTGGGCCACAAACCAGATGATGCTGCCCCCTCCCAGGCCGGCGGGAGAGGGGCCACACTGACCCAGGCCTGTACCGATGGGCCCGGTGGTGGCCGGCCGTCTCAGGACCCAGCACCCTCCTGCACTGCTGCTCCTCCTCTGGCCTCCGCCTGGCCAGCCTCTCCTCCTCCACCCTTGGAGGAAGATCCAGAACCCAGTGTGGAGACGCCCGCCTGTCCTCTGCTGACGGTGGGTGGGTGGGCTTTGCGGCTAGCAGTGCAGGGGCTTGTCCCCTTGGCCCAAGGCCTTGTCCCTGAGGCGCCGGTGCAGAGGTGGCGATGAGGTTTCCAGCCCCGAGCTCAGGGATGGCATGGGATAGGGGTCAAGCCAGGAGCCTTCAGTGCCCAGCCTCTGTCTCTAGTGGACCATCCGCTGCTGCAGGCGTCCTCCTGACCGTGGCCCAGGGCCGAGGAAGCCACGTCACTCCTGACCACCGTCCACGAAGTGGCAGTGGCCCCTTCCGCGGTCTTTGCCAGGTGGCCCGGGGGGAGAGGATGTTCTCACTCTGGCTCTGACCTCTGCTGGTGCCCTGCAGTGGAGTGAGCTGGGGAGAGGGTGGGCCCAGCACCCAGCCGCTGTGCGTCTGTTGCATGCGTGAGTGACAGCTGGAGCCCCACCTGCCTGGAGTTTCGAGCAGGGGCTGTGTGCACCTCGCCCCTCCCCACCCGCATCACCTCCTGCCAAGTTAGAAGCGAGCGCGGCCCAGCTGACGGTCGGAGCTTGACTCTCCCTGTGGCTGCGTGGTCTCCCCGGGTGGAGCGGGTGGGTGGGTGTGAGCTGGGGGCAGTGGAGCCTCCGCTGCACCCTGGTGCCCACCGAGGAGGGGTGGCCAGGAGGGTGCTGCGGTGGAGCCAGGCTTCTGCCCTGGGGGTGCTTCCATGTACCTGAAAGGTCACGGCCAGACCCACGGTCACTGATTGTCTCCTGGGTTATCTCCTAGAAGCTTGTTGTGTTTTATGAGTAGAGCTGTACCAATTTTTTAAAAAATTGTTTAACATGGAAAGAAATTACTACTTTAAAATTGAAAAAATTTTGACGGTAATCTGATTCCTTTTTTAATTTTAGAAAACTTGGGGGGATTGGGTTTATTTATTTGTAATTAGGTTTATTTATTTGTTTATTTAATGGAGGTGCTGGGGATTGAACCCAGGACCTCGTGCATGTTAACGCTCTCCACCACTGAGCTACACCCTCCCCCGATCTGTATCCATTTTGGGCTAATTTTTGTAAAGATGTAAGTCCTTTGTCTGGACTCAGTTTTTGCAGGTGGATGTCCAGTTGTTCAAGCATCCTTTGATGATGAGACGGTTTTGGTCCCGTTGTGTGGCCTTCGTCCCGCTGTGGAGAGTGGGTGACGGTGTTTGTGGGTCTGCCTCCGGGTTCCCTGTTCTCTCCCGCTGATCGTCTGTTCCTGTGCCGAAGCCACACCGTCCTGGTTACCTAGCTTCATGGGAAGTCTGCAGGTCGGCGGTGTCAGTCCTCTGGTCTGCAGTTCTCTGTTGGCTGCCCTGGACCTTTGCTTCTCCACATGGACTTTGGAATCAGCTTGCTGGCATCCACGGGGTGGCTGCTGAGGCTGTCACTGGCACTGAGCTGCCTCTGTAGGTGGAGTGGGGAAGAACTGACGGCCTGGCAGCACTGCGTCTCCTCCACAGGCAGGAAGTGTCTCTGCGTTTGTTCAGCTTTGTAATTTTGTTCATCAGAGTTCAGGAGTTTTCGTCGTTCAGATCTTGTGCATACTTAGTGAGGTTTTTTTGAGGAGGGCTACTGTAAGTGGTGTTACGTTTTTAACTGTAAATTTTCACACGCTTGTTGCTGGTGTCTGGGAAAGCGATTGGCTCGGACACGTTAACCTTGTACCCTCAGCCTTGCCGTGGCCACTTACTGCTTTGTTTTGTTTTGTTTCTGCTGATTCTTTGGGATTTGTTTTTACAGTCATGTCACCTGCAAACAAAGACAGTTTTATTTCTTCCTTTCCTAGCTATGTACATTTTCCTCCTTTTCTTGTCTTATTGCATTAGCGAGGGCTTCTCCAGTGTGATGCTGAGGAGGAGTGGTGAAGGAATGTGTTTGGCTTGAGTCCTGGTCTTAGGGGCAAGCGTCTAGTTTCTCACCACTGGGTGTGGTGTGAACTGTAAGGGCTTCCAGCTGTTCTTTCCCAAGCTGAGGAAGTCCTCCTGTGTTCCTGTTTCTCTGAGTTTTGTCCGTGGGTGTTGGATTTTGTCAGGTGCTTTTTATGCATCTGATACGGTCACACGATTTTCCTTCGCTGGTCTTCTGATGCGACGCATTACACTGATTTCTGAATGCTGACCAGCCTCGCGTCCCTGAAATGAATTCCACTTGCTTCTAGTGTATAAATCTTTCACTACCATGTTGGATTTGCTTTGCCTGAACTTGCTGCGGAATTTTACGTCCACATTCATGAGATAGTGGTCTGTAATTTTCCTTTCTTGTATTATTTTTGGTCTGGTTTTGGTATCAGAGTAATTTTGGCCTCGTAGGAGGAGTTAGAAAGTGTTCCCTCTGCTTTTATTTCTGGAAGAGACTGTAGCACATTAGTGTAGTTCCGAACTCAAGCGTTTGCTGGAATTCGCTTGGTGAGCCCACCTGCGGCTGCTGCTTCCGGTCTCAGCGGGCTGATAATTATCGATGCAGTTTCTGTAGTCGACTGTGCTGTCTGCTTCTTCCTGTGTGTTGTGGCAGATTGTGTGTTCAAAGAGCCGGCCCCTTCATCGGGGTCAGGTTGGTGGGGCAGCCTGTGGGCAGTGCCGCGGCGTCTGCAGCGATGCCTTCTCGTTCGTTTCTGACGCCAGGTGTCTGCGTCTTCTCCCTCCCGCTCTCTCTCTTGCCTTTTGCTTTGTTTTTGTTGTTGTTGTTGTTATTCATAGGTTTTTATTGATTTTTTTCGAAGAACCAGCTTTGGTTCCATTGATTTACTCTATTAATTTCCTACTTTAAATTCTGCTCTAATTTTTATTATTTCCTTTCTTTCACTTCCTTTGGGTTTAATCTGCTCTCCTTTTCCTCACTTCCTTAGGGGGAAGCTTAGCTTGTCGATTTTAGGTCTCTCTCCTTTTGGAACATGTGCTTTCACTGTGTCCCTCTGAGCACTGCTCTTGCTGCACCCCACACCTTTTGACAAGTTGCGTTTTCATTTTCGTTTAGTTAAAAACAGTCTCAATTTCTCTTGCACCTCCTTCTTTTACCCATGTGCTGTTCAGACCTGTGTTGCTTAATCTGCAAATATTTTGAGGTTTTAAGTTATCTTTCTGTTATTGATTTCTGGTTTAGTTCCCTTGTGGTCTGAGGGCGGGCGCTGTGCGATTCATCGTATCAGTTTGCTCAGGTGTGCTCAGGTGTGCTGGGCTCAGCGGGACCGCTCCTGGGCTCCCTGCCGCACTCCCCGCAGGGTCCTGGGCGCTTGCGTGCTTCTCTCCAGCGCCAGGCGTCGCGGATGAGGAACCAGCCACGGACGAGGTGGCACCAGGTCCCCTGCGGCAGAGGCTCCGGGGATTTGTAAACACCACGCTTGCAATGCTCCAGCGAGGAGCAGGCGGGCTCACGCCCCCAAGTAAACAGCTACGCCTGAGTTACTGCTGTTTAAAGAGAATTATTTGGAAACTTGCCGTCAATAGAGAAATGTAGCGAGCTTTTACCCAAACAGTGGAAAAGTCTAAACATGAACCAGGACACTGTCTGGGGTGCCGGCTCCTAGCAGACGGAAGCCCCTCTGTCACCCCGGCTGTGACAGGCAGCATAGAACAGAATGTCACCGCGGTGCCCATTGCGCTGGAGTATTCCCCGCGGATCCAGGCTGGTTCCCAGAACGTGAATAGCGCTGACCGTGAGTGCAGACCAGCAACGGAGAGACACGCTTCCAAGGCAAAGGCGGCGGGGCTTTGAGAACCGTTTCTAAAGGGGAGGAACGGATGTCGGGTGCACTTACCCTTTGGGGCATCGTTTGGAAGTTGGGAAACACGTTAGGAAGCACTTGGACACGTTTGCTGCATTTAGTGGGGCCTCTTTGTTAATGTTTCCATCATTCATAATTCCCTCCTGGTCCCTGTCAACACACGTGCACACACTGTGCACAATGCACACACACGTGCACACAGCGTGCACACATGCACAGACATACACACGTGCACTCTGTGCAGACCTGTGGCTGGAGTGTCTGCTATGTGATCACCAGCCTGGGGCATAAACACACATCCTGGCTCTGACATCCCACCACCAACATGCTTCTGAAAGTTTGACATTTTTCAAAGTAAGACGTTTAAAGACGTAGAAACTCAGAACTGTTGGAAGTGCTCATGCAGTCTGATTCCTTCATGACTGGAGGTGGTCCTGTGCTCATTGTCACAGCGCTTTTGCTTAAAATCACAAGAATTCCTCCCCTGTCCCCATATTCATAGATGGTTGGAGTTGGGGGGGCAGGTTTTATGTGGGGCTGTGGTGCAGGGGTCTCCCCCACTACACTGCGCCCCATCTTGGGAGGGGGTCAGGTGCTGGGGGCAGATGCAGCTCTGATTGGCTGTGGGCACCCTCCCTCCCTGTCTTCTGCACTGGGGTGGCCTTGGCTCTGAGAACTGGTCCGACCTGTTTGCCTCTGCAGGTTTCTGTGCAGGGGTGGGGCAGGGGGTGTTTACCTCTCAGGCCACCTGCAGCAGCAGTTCCGCAGCATATTAGAAATGTAAGCCAATAAAAGAATAAAAAAGCCATAACTAGATCAGGAGACTGGCCAAGATCAGGGGTGCGGAGTCTCCTTTGGCATCATTCCCGGGGATCCCAAGATGAGTCTGGGCATCTTAGTGGGGCTGGGAGAAGGGGCTTGGAGCTGCTGTGTGCACAGGGTTTGGAACCAGCAGGAATGACCCTGGTAGCCCCCGACAGGGACTGTTCCAAGGGCATGGTCATGCTGGTTAACCTCCCACGGTGCTGAGTGCAGGCCTGATCCTACGCCTGCTTCCCGGGTGGGTTAACTCCTTGGAGAGTCAGCTCCTGGGTCCCTCCAGGCAAGTTTAGGGGTGGCACAGGGTCCCTGGGTTGCCATCAAAGGGGCATTTGTCACAGGGCTGACCCCTGCCCCTTGTGATGCAGCCCCACACGTCCATCCCATGGGACAGTGAGCCCCCCCGGGCAAGGGCTGCAGACACAGAGGCTGGGCGTCAGGACTCAGGTGACGTGGGAATTGCAGCCAACAGAGAGCCTGGGCCCCCAGCCGGGTGGAGAGTGGGCTGAGCTCCTGCTCTGTGACCCTGTGTGGGGTCCCATGTGGCTGGGTCGTCCCCTTTTTTCTCCAAAAAAATCCAAAATTTGGATATTTATCACTCTCAATTTTTAAATGTTGGGAGGTAACTTTGAAAACAGTGCCAGTGTTGGTGCACAGAGGGTCCGGTAAGCACTAAGAACACTACATGGTGACCAAGGATCTCTCCTCCCAAAGAGGCCCAGGTCCCGAAGGGTTTACGAGTGGATTCCACCAAACTTCGGCACACCGTCCATCCTGACTTTAATGAGCTGCTCCAGAAAACAGAAAACAAGAGGAAGCTGCCCATCTCCTTGCACGACCTTCACGTGGATTTGGGGGGGACACACAGATCAGCCCGCAGCAAACCCACAGAGCGTGTGCCATGGAGTGTGCCAGGGTGAGGCTGGGGTGATCGGTGGGCGTCGTTGGGAAAATTGTCTCACTCTGGGGAAGAACAAAGCAGATCCCCTTCCTCATGGACTGAGTCTGCACACGAGAGCTGTGCGAGCCCTCACTCCCAGGGTGGTGGTGTTTGGAGGTGGAGCCTTTGGGAAGTGCTGGGGTTTAGATCAAGTCACGAGGGTGGGGCCCCCACGATGGAATTAGTGCCCTGCTGAGAAGAGACCCCAGGGAGTCTGCTCCCCGCCTGTCTGCCACGTGAACCGGGAAGGGCTTGGCCGGCACCTTATCTCGGCCCCCACCTCCCGCCTGTGAGAGGCGATCTGGAGAGCATCTTGTGGCTTGCTGGTGGGGAGCGCTTTCTCACGTAAGACCGGGACAGCACAGCCATGAAAGCAGAAACGAGATTCCATTGAACAAGAGGTGTCTGCTTAACTCAGGACGTCGTGGGAAAGTTAACCAGCAGGTTCCTGTCTGCGTGGATGCGTTTGCAGTATCTAAAGCCAGCAAGCAGCCGACGTCCAAAATGCAGGAGGAGCTGCTGCAAACCCACGAGAGAAAGATTCCAGCCCTGTATTGAGATGGGCCAAGGTAGGAACAAGAAGCTTCGCGGAGAGGGAGGACAGAGACGGAGGAGAGCAGCCCTCGTCCACAGCGGCAGCCCGAGCAGAGCCGAGATGCGCTCCTGAACAAAAGGACAAGACAGAAGGCTCTGAGCACGAGGCCGTTTTGGGGGAAACGCAAGGTCCACACACACAGCCCAGGGCTGTGGTTTTTACGGGCAAGCAGACAACGAGCAGGAAGCACGTCCGACATCTTAGCGCAGCAGCAGTGTGCAGGGAGGGAGGGGCAGTAAGTTATAGACAGGAGCGGATCACACGCGTCCCGACTCAGGGCACACGTCTGCACCTGAGCATTTTTTTAAAAATTTCATTTATTTATTTTTGGTTTGTTTGGAGGGGAGGTTGTTAGATTTAGTTATTTTTTGTTTATTTTTGATGAAGGTGCTGGGGATTGAACCCAGGACTTCGTGCATGCTAAGCATGCGCTCTACCCTTGAGCGGTACCCTCCCCCCTGCACCTGAGGTTTAAGATGCTGGCAGCCCACAAAACATGAAAGATGTCTGGGAGTCACGGATCCTCCAGGGGCCTTGTGTCACCGGGAGCCCAGGCCGTGGTGCGTCCCAGGGTCGGGGGGCCGCCTCCGTTCTCTTCTTGCTTTGTTCTCAGAGACGCTTTGGTGCTCACCTGAGGTCGGGGCTGCCTGGAAGCCCAGCGGCCGAGGCCGCTGGCTTGATGGTCTTGTTTCCAAGGTCGAATGAAACAAGTAACTTACCAGCAGGACGTGTTCTAAACATTTACTTGCGAGTCAAGAAGTAGGCTTGTTTTAAATGGCACTTGGGCAGTGAGGCTTAGATTTAAAATAAACAAAACCAAACCATCAGCATCGCCGGAGCCAGCCGTGGCGAGCGCGCAGACCTCTTCTGCCGGGCTGAGAACGGCAAGCCCGAGGTGGGACGGGGCAGCTCTGTCTGCGTGACTTCTTCCAGAAACGTATCAAGTTGGTGTTTGACCCCAGGGTCAGACCTCACCTTGAATGTGAATTTGAAAACGTTGGTTCCGCAGAGACAGTCAGAGAGCCTGGTGTGAAGGGAAAGTTCTAGGTTTGGAAGTGGACCCGTGTCTTCGGGAGGCTGCCTGACCGGTGGCCAAGGTCCCCGTCTGAGCCGGGCTGTGGCTGCAGAACAGAGGACGCTGCTCAGACTGCGGCCTCGGGGCCAGGCCCACACACCTTGGGGCAGACTGCAGCACTCGGGTCGGGGAGGCTGCTCGATTTTGCCTCATTTTTCTCACCCAGTCACGGGGCCCAGGGGAGCAGGCAGGGGGACTTCTCTTTTGGGGAGACGTGCTTGCATTTTGGGATAGAGATGCCGATCCCTGACCCCGCACCTGGTTGTGTCCCCAAGAGACAACCGTGGCCCTCGACCAACGTGCACCTTCCGCACGGGAGACTGGCGCCCCCGCCCAGCTCCGCCCGACTCCCTCCCTTCCTGCTCGTACGGCCCATTTCACACCCAGTCTTGGGAAACTAAGTGGCCACGCTGCCTGGTGGACGCGGCCTTGGCGGCCTCTTGGGTCGCAGATTAGAGGCTGGTGTCTTCTTGTTTCTGCGTCTGGCATCTCGCAGCCTTAGACAGTATATGTCTCCCTGGGAAAATGCCGAGACGGGTTGTCAGGACTGGTAGCCGCATTCTCCTGGGCTGGATTTGCCGCCATGAGGAACGGCCTCCATCTGTCTTGTGTTCTGTGAGCAGACTCTGTATGGTGTGACCCCATTTTTGTAGAGCCCCAGGCGGCCACCTGCCCAGACGCAGAAGTGATCTGGAGGCTTTGAGTGAGGGGCGGGGGGCAACGAGGGTCTTTACTCCTCTTCTGGGCTGCCTCTCCCTGCTGGGCGGGCCTTGCTCTGCCGCCACGGCTCCCGCACCCTGTGCTTTTTCTTCCAGCGACATATTCGATGCCATGTTCCCTGTCACCCACATTGCCGGGGAGACCGTCATACAGCAAGGTACGCCCCTCCTGCTCCGGAGCCGGAGCCGACCGGGCAGAGCTGGCCGGGCACTTGGAGGATGCATCATACAAGACTCAGGGTCCATCCTGGAGAAAAGTCACCAACGAGGCTTCAGAACAGCCAGTGTAACAAGCTAATGTGTGTTAACGTGTGTCCGCAACCCTCTTGTCATTAGAAAAACTGGTGAGCTGTGCCAAGTCCCGGGCGTGGATTTCAGAAGGGTGAGGTCAGGAGATGCTGCAGCGACCGTTGGCCTGGTGTAGTGACCATTCCACTGCGGGTGTCAGGTCACCGTGCCATGCACCTTCCACACGTGCAGCTCTTGTTTAAATACTGATGAGACCTAGCACTGCTTGGCAGAAGTCTGGGAAGCAATGTTGAAAGATAGTTTATTACCAGAAAAACAAAGACACCGTGGTCCACAGCCGGCATCACATGTCCTGTTTTTCTCTTCTTGCAGGGGACGAAGGGGACAACTTCTATGTAATTGACCAAGGAGAGGTGGATGTAAGTATCTCTCCACCGTTTTTGGGAAACGGTGCCTGCCTCTACTAGAACACATGCTCAGGTCGAGAAAATGTCTTTCTGAGTGATGCGTTTCTAATTTCTCGATCCAGAAAAGTGGTAGAGTTCACGTGAAAGATGGCGTGAGCACACCCGAGCACAGTGCAAACCCAGCATGCGTGCTGGCCGGTGTCCGCGTGGCCGCAACTCCGCGGCTGTCCGCCTCCTGCTCCCGCCGACCGCGGCCCTGGGCCCTGGTGACTGGGTCTGCCCTGGATGGGAGCCCAGGACATGCGAGCTTGCTCTGCCCATGTCTACAGGCCCCGAGGCTCTGGCTTTACCATGGAGCTGGCTTCGTCCTTGGGACCCGAAGCTCCTGCCGCCCATCCCCGGGATGTTGTGTCTCCTGACGCCATTCGGCTGTGTCCCCTGTCTCAGGAGTTGGGGGCCCTCTTCCAGTTATCTGCCCACTTGGGTGGCTGCGTTGTCCCCTGGGGCCCCCGCGGCCGCCCTCAGACCTGGCCTGCGTGCACTGGCCTTCCTCAGACCCTTGTGTGGGCATCTCTGAATGCCCGGCTTTGGCCTGTGCTGCCACCACCGTCCCGCTGCCCTGGGCGCGTCCCCAACCCCAGCTCCTGCCTCTCCTTTTGGCGTCTGCGAGCGTCACTTCCGTGGCTGAGGCAGCAGCAGGTGCATCTCAGCCCGAGGTCTCCTCTGTGCCCGGGTTCCGCTCAGGCCACACCCCGCGCCTATTTCTGGGCGTGTCGGACTGGAAGGCCCTGAGTGCGGGGCTGGGTCTGTCCAGCGCTTTGGCGGCTGAGGTCACAGCGCACAGCAAGACACGACCAAGGGGCCCCACAGGCCACGCATCCAGGCCGGCCCCCAACTCAGCTCCAGGCCTGGGACGCTAGCACCAGGGACAGGGGGGGACGGGGCATTTGGTAGCCTCCACACCCTCCCCCCACCTTCACCACGGTACGTGCCCTCTGTGCCGTCCGGCGACGCGAACTCAGTGGGTCTGCCCAGCGATGGCGCCAGGGCCTGGCCTCTGGTGCCCTGTGGCGGGGCGTCTTCTCACATACCTCCCAGCAGCCCCTCTGCGTCCACCAAGGGCACCGCTTTCTGGGACCCGGGCAGGCGGCTCTCGATTTCTGGAGCTGATGGCCCAGGAAGGGACTTAACCGTGGATCTCAGAGTCAGGGGCACACGGAGTCCAGGTTTCTCTCTGTCCTGAGCCCGGACCTGGATCTGGCCTGGGGGCGGGGTGGCTCCCGTCTCCCACCAGAGAAGGAAACTGAGGCAGGAGCTGACAGCCCCAGGGTGGCCACGTCCCTGAAGAAGTGGGTGGTGAGGCTTGGAAGGCAGGCGCCAGCCCACAGTCGTCTCCTGCTGGCCTCACCTCAGGTTGAAAACACCACCAGCCAAGGAAGCAGAGAAGGCAGTGAGGGTGCACTGTCCTCGGACCGGCTGCCCCCGAGCCCCCTGTTCAGAGGTGCCGGGGCAGAGCCGGCCCGGGAGGTGTGGGGTCAGCCGGTTCTGGGCTCAGATCCGGGTCTCTCCTCCGGCACCCTGGTACCTCTGCTGTCACCACTTCCAACCTCTCCCTCCCTCCATCCCGCTTGTCTTCTTCCTCAGATGTCAGCGGTGCACTTGCTGTGTGCCGGGCACTTACAAGGCCCGAGAATACACTTTTGGGGACACGACCGGCCCTTGGGGTCCATAGGTGCTGGGGAGGTGGCCGAGGAGACTCCCAGGGAGCTCCTGCTTCCTGGCTGCAGTCTCGAATTCGGACAGCTGGACCCCAGATGGGTCAGGTCCTCTGATGCCTCTCAAGGCCACCACCTCCATCAGTCTCATGAGGTTTTCCGGCGGGCGGGGCACGCGGGGCCTGTGGAGGGAGCTCCTGTGATGTGGGCGGCTGAGTGCAGGACGAACGCGCAGGCCGGAGCCGTGTGGGTGAAGGCCACACTTAGAGGGATCGCGAGACTCTTGGTCAGGAGTCTGGAGTGAAAAGTGGCGAGTTACGGGGACGCCTCGTAACGATGACTGTGTCAGCGCCGCCCCGGGCAGAGGCTGCCGCTGCGCCGAGGCCTCGAGCTGCATTTTGTTTGCTCGTTCCTGACACCGCCCTTGAGGGAGGGACCTGTTGGCCTGGCCGTGCATGGGGCAGGGACTGTCAGGCGATTGTGAGGGACCAGTCTCATGAGGGGAGGACAGGAGACTGTGACCATTGCCCTGAAGTCCCCAGGACGCAGGCTCCCCTCAGAGGACCCTGCCCCGGGTTTTAAATGGGCGGGGTTTGGAGGTGGCCACCTTGAGCCTCCCCTTCTGCGGGCTGGACGCTGCCCTCTGACCAGTGGTGCCTTGAGGGGACAGCCAGGTGACCGGATGCCAAAAGCACCAACTTGTTTTAAATTACGGTTTTCCAGAGAGACTCAGGGTGCCAGCCGTGGTGTGTGCATCGCCAAGAGCTATAATCCGTTTTTCTAAGTATAAAAATATCCCCCAATTTGTTTTATTCGTGGAACATAGCATTTCCACTCACAAGGACGCCCAGCGGCCAGCTCGACGGGCTCAGGAGTGCAGCTTGTCCCCTGTCCTTCCAGATCTTCAGTGTTTCGGGACCCTCCTTGCCGGGGTCCCAGCCTTATCTCAGGGGTCCCTCCTGTTTCACACGAGATGTCCTGGAGGAGGGCGGTTTCCAGCCTCCAGAGGGGGTGGGCCCAGGGACTGGGCACCCCAGGCCGTCCGTCCCCGCAGGTCACGGCCAGTTGGTCGGCTTGCCTGGTGTTCTGCTTTTTGTTTTTTCATTAGTGAAGTGCACGTGACGTAAAGGCTACCACCCCAGCCGCTTGGCGAGCTCGGCTCAGGCACACGAAGCACATTCACACTGTTGTGCAGCTGTCAGCTTGTCCGTCTCCAGAGCTTTCTGTCTTCCCACTGAGGCTGCCCCATCAAACACTCGCTCCCCCACCAGCCCCCGGCCCCCGCCCTCTGCTTCCTGTCTCTGTGACTCTGACTCCGGGGCCCTCACAGAGCTGAGATCACAGTGCCTGTTCCTCTGTGTCTGGCTTATGTCGCTGAGCACCATGTCCTCAAGGTCCAGCCACGCCGCGGCAGGCGCCAGGCTTCCCTCCTTTTTCCAGCGGAATTGCATCCCACTGCGCGGATGCACCACATCTCACTGTCCGCTCACCCGTCACGCACACCAGGCCGCTGTGACCAGTGCTGCGGTGGACGTGGGTGTGCAAGTACCGAGTCTGCTGGGTCTGGTCCTGCTCTCAGGACACCCTCCGTTGACCGGTCACTGCCCGGGTGTGGGGCAGCTGTGGCCCCAAGCTGGCAGTGAAGCTTTCCCGCGGCGTCTCACCCACGGGGTGTGTCTTGGTTCCCAGCTGAAGTCCTGGTGGACCCACTGTGGCCAGAAGCTGCTCTGGAATCGGGAGGACAGGGCGCCCGGAGCCCCACCACGTGGCGGTGGTAACATGACCACGGGCAGTGTGACAGCTCAGCGAGGGCGCTGGGTCCTGGATGGGAGCATGAGGTCGCCCAGGGAGTGCATGGCACTCTGGACGTGGATCGGGAATCCTGCCTCCTGTGACCTTGGCGAGTGGGCATCTGAGGGAGGGAGGCGGCCCACGAGCTTGAAGGATGTGGGCTCCACAGAGGAAGCTGGCGGGGGCCCGCCATCCAGGAGTGGAAGCTGACCCGTGTGGCTGGTGCACGTGGCCGGGGGACCACAGGCAGGGGCTGAGGGGAGTCTGTGCTTTGGTTGCCCTTCAGGCAAGGCCAAACAAACTGACCCTCCAGGTGTTTTGAGCTGAAGAGGACTGAGGCTCAGGACCATGTTTACCTGGCTGGGAGGGCGGCCCGGGAGGCAGGGTCTCCAGCTGGGCAGGGAGAGGGCAGGGGGGCTTGGCCGGCTGCCCGGGGAGGGGCTGATGTGCCTGGCTCACCAGTTCTGCTTCCCCCAGTCTTTGTGGCCGGAGCCTGGGGCGGCAGAGGAGACGGGCCATTAGCTTTTCCTCACCACCTCTGGGAGCAAGAACAACAGTGGAAAGCACGCCTGAGTTACCTCCTTGCCTGGCGGCTCCGGGGTGCGTGAGAACCGAAGGCGGGGCGGCTGGGGGGATACACTGCTAAGGGGGTACTCCGTGACTGATTCTGTCTCCACTTGCCCAGCAGTGAGGTTGAACTGGAGGCCCCTGGGAGTGGGGGCAAGCTGCGGAGCGGGGAGGCACCCGCATCTCCTGGTGGCGTCCCTGGCTGCCCGCCTGCCTGGGCGTTGGCGGCCGTGGTCTGCGTCGGAAGCCCCCGTGCCGACAGAAATGCGGCACCACCACGAGGCCACTTCTGGGGCTCACGAACCAGCTCCTGTGCCCTCAGTCCCGTGATTGTGTCCACCTCCATCTGAAGTCTGGTCCCGCGTGGGTGTGGGTCAGAGTCACCTGCTGAGACCCTGGTGGCTGAGCCCCACCCCCCGGGGTCTGATTCAGGAGGGCGGGGCAGGGGGCGTGAACTCGGATTCCTGCAGGTTCCTGGGGGATGCTGTGCCTGGTCCACACACCACCTGCCGAGTAACCTGGTCGAACACTGTGTCTCTGGGATGTCCCTCGGGCCCTCCCTGATCCCCTCTCGCGCCCGAGCTGGTCTCCGGCTGCACCAAAGGGAACGTTCCAGACGTGAGTCCCACGATGTCGGCCCTGCTGGAACCTTCTGTGGTCCTGAGAAGGCCATCTCCCCGTTTGGTCCTGCTGCTTCCGGTTCCCTCCGAGGCCAGTCCCGCCTCAGGGCCTTTGCACGTCCTGTCCCTCTACCTCAAATTCTCTTTGCCCAGGCCCCTCAGAGCTGGACTCAGATTACCGTCTTGGAAAGTCCTCTGTGAAATCTTGACTGTGGCCCTCAGGGACACCCTGCCTCCCGCTCTCTCCAGGCCCAGGCGCCTTTCGTGACGGTCGTTTGTGTGCTTATTGCTGACAGCTGGTGGAAAGTCCCTGTGAACAGGCACTCGCCTGCCTTCTCCTGCTGCCCTGACAGCTAGAACGTGTGGGGCACTGGGCCCTTGGCAGGCACGGGGTCTCTGCGTTCAGCCGGAGAAACCACGGCCAGCAGCGGGGGCATCAGTGTGGCCCAGGGGGCCTCCCACCATTTTTCTTTTTAAAGAAGAAAAAACAAAAAGCAAAACAAAGCAAGAAGTAGCCCCTTTGCGTGCCAGCTGGGGCGGGGCCCGGCCCCCGGCGGCCGTGGTGACAGAGGCCAGTGTCCCGAGAAGGATGGCCCTTTGTGCCCGGTGGGGCGGCTCTGGGCCTGACCTTGGCTCCACACAATGGTTTTCTCTGATGCCTCAGAGGGCAGCCTTGGAGCCTCGGCGAGGAAGGGGTCCTCCCCGCTGCGGGGATAGGCTCCTCCGGGCCCCCTTGGGCGTGCTCTGTGGCCGCCGCCGCCCGCCTGCTTTCTGGGGACGTACCCTGGGGATTCCCAGGGCTCTGCTGGGCCGCGTGCTCTGTTCCCTGGGATCCCTGTGCGCTCTGGGGGCATGGTGGTGTCCCGCCCACCTGGTAGCCGTCAGAGGCGGGTGGCTTCTGTCTTCCCCTAAGGGTGGGGGGGAGGCCGCAGCACACCTTCCCAGACTCCCCACGTCAAGCATGGATCCCTGGGCCCGCATCACCGTGGTGACTCAGTGGGAGGGCAGTTTGGCACGACCCAGGAGAAACAGTGTTCAGCAAACCGTACAGATAGCCCACAAGGCAGCCAGTGCCACCCCTGGCATCACCTGTGAGAAGTGAGGGCATGTAATCCCACTTGCGAGGGTTCACGGCCGCGGTCCGCATCACAGCTGAAACTAGAACGCATCCGTCGCCCGCTGGACTGTAGCTGCTACGTGGCCGTGAGAACAGATGAGCTAAACGGCACTCGGACGCTTAGCACAGGAGGATGGGCTGGGATTGTGTGGTCCTCTCCTGTCCCCTGGGAAAGGCACCTGCAGATGTTCGGCGCTGCAGCCTGAGTGGTGGGAAGCTCCTTGCGCTGCACAGCCGGACAGTGCAGGTCGACGTCTGTGAGCGACAGCAATGCGGAGAGGGCTGCACAAAAGCACAGGCACGTGGGGGAGCACCGCCGTGAGGGAGCCGGTGCTGCCCGGTCGTGCCCGGTTGCCGGTTACCGTGACTGTTGGTGGGTCGTCACTGCCCCGCCCTGGACCCTGCACCCCTTGGAGAAAACCAGAGGGGACTCTCCGGGGGGTTCTCTGCCGTCCCTGCACCCCTGAAACTGGGCTTGCCGGCCTCTCCCAGGCGTCCCTCCACGGCCGAGGCGGAGCCAGGCGGTGCCCCCCTGCCCCGTGGGAAGGGCGGGTATCGTCCTGACTGCTGAGGGCCTTGCCGAGTGGAAGCTGCGTTTCTTCTCCCTGCACGCCCTGCAGCCCGACTCCCTTCCAGGAACTTGAGCGCACAGTCGGGCCAGGTCGGACAGCGGTGGAGGGTGGAGCCGTGCAGACACGCTGGGCTGGTAGGGGCTCTCGGGAACGGGCACACAGGCCCCAGGCCACTGGGCCAACTGCCGACTCCCCTCCCTCGACACCTGGGCCAGTGCTCCCCACCCTCTCCCCCACAACACGCCGTTGTCACCTGCCTGGCGTTTCCGCAGATTGGCAGCTCTGTGCCTCAGTTATGATGGAGATAATGAGTCATTGAATTCAGTAAGAATTGCTTCCATGATTCACGCAATCCATTCTTCCCCGATGGGCACCCTTTTTGCCAATGGGAACTGTTCTTTAAGCTCATTGACACCCGAGGCAACACACAGCGCGTTGTGTTAACTTACAGTAACAGAACGTGCATAATGAACAATCCGCGCCATTCTTGCAGGATGCGGGCGTGCGCTCAATGCATAGCAGGGACACTGTGCGGGCGCCGCCCTCCCAGGCTGAAAGGGAATCTTGTCCGCGGCTCCGCCAGCCCTCGGCGCCTGCACTCCCGTTGACTTGGTGCTGTGGGGGAGCGGCCCGGAGACTCAGGAAGCTCAGCTCCTTCCGGGCCGCGGGGCCTGCGGGTGGAGGTGGGAGAGGGTCCCAGGCTGCTCCCACGGAGCCCTGAGTGGCAGGGACGGAAGGGACCAGAGTGGGCAGCACCTGTGAGGGGGTGGGGGCCAGGCCATGGCGGCAGCGATGCCCTGAGGCAGTCACGTCCGGTTTACTTGGCGCAGTTAGGGAAACCCGGCCCAGACAGGCCAGCCAGCCTCCAGTGGCAGGGAATTGAGTCCGAGGCCGGCCTGGTAGGTGGCAAGACTCGCTGCCCCGTGAACCAGGAGCCGAGCGGTGCCTTCACCTCTGACCTGGCCGGTCTCATCGGCACCGACAGCGGAGGGCCTATGCTCCGTGCTTGTCCAGGCCCAGCTCTGAGCAGGGCTGGCCAGACCAAGTTCCACCCATCAGCAAGGGGCAGGGGATGCGGGCAGGCCCCCTCCCACCGAGGACACTGCAGGGGCTCTCAGTGCCGGTAGCCACATTGTGGCACCATGTTCTCCATAATGCTGTTCCTCTGTCCCCAAAGGTGTATGTGGATGGAGGGCAGGTGACCCCAGGCCCCTGTGACGCTGTCCTCTGTCCCCGAAGGTGTATGTGAACGGAGAGTGGGTGACCCCAGGCCCCTGTGACGCTGTCCTCTGTCCCCAAAGGTGTATGTGAATGGAGAGTGGGTGACCAGCATCAGTGAAGGTGGCAGCTTCGGGGAGCTTGCCCTGATCTACGGCACCCCCAGGGCAGCGACTGTGAAGGCCAAGACCGACCTCAAGGTCTGGGGCATCGACCGGGACAGCTACCGGCGCATCCTCATGGTGAGTGAGTGGCGCCTGCGTGGGAGGCTTCGCCAGAGCCAGGAGGGCAGCCGGTCTCGAGTCTGACACCCACCCAGCATCCTGCGGGAACGCGGGTTGTGTCCAGGTGGGGGGGATAACACAGGGGACGAGATGGTTGGCGAGTGTTGGGGGGGCGGTTCTGGAAAGCCTCCCCAAAGGCAAGCAGACAGCTGGGGGCGCCCCTCTTGTTTTCCTTCCCATTCTCTTTACAGTCGTCTGGAATGTGGTTGTGATGGCTGGAGCTCCAGCTGATATTCTGGACTATGAGGTGACTTTGAGGCTGACCTGCATTCACTAAGAACCACGAGGGGCTTGGCCTCTGGTGGCACAGTGGGTCCATGGTACTGGGCAGGCTGCTGGCCTCCAGACTTCCTTACGTGGGGACATTTTAAGTTTTCCCTTATATGCAGCCAGGTCAGGGTGGGGGCAGGTGTGCACACCTGTGCAGGCCCACTGTCCATGGGAGGCCCCTGAGGTGAGCTCATGTGTGAAGGCCCTTCCCAGGCAGAGAAGGCAGGACCTTCCTATGCCCACTCAGTGTTCGTCCTGCACACGCATTGCCTGGTTCATGGTGCTGGGGCCCATCAGGGAATGCCACAGACACATGCCTGCCAGGGGGCTGACATGTTGGTGGAGGAGACAGTGGGGCAAACATGTGCCTTGTGGCCACAGTTCCCAGAGAAGAGGCGAAGGGGGGGGCTGCTGTTCCACAGAAGGTCTGAGATCCTTTCCTTGAGACCCCTCCCACAATAAGTCTCCTTGGAGCTGAGCCCTCGGAGGACCATCCAGGAGGAGAGTGATCAGGACAGCAGGTGCAAAGGCCCTGGGGTGTGGGCTTGGTTGGCCTGCTTGTGGACGACAGGATCCCCTGGTGGGAGGGAGGTGGGGGCTGCATCCTGTGGTCCCATAGCCCCGCGGGCCTGGACTCAGACCCTGAGGGCTCCAGACCCCCTGCAGGAGAGTGGGCAGCAGGAGGGCCAGGGCTGCCCTGGACCCAGTGACGTCTGGGCCGGCTTAGGGGCCGACTGGGTAGGGGTAGAGAATGTTGGATGTAGGGAGGCTCTGGACTGGCCACACGGGTCTGGGCGGGTTCCCTTGTGGCCCCAGGTCTACAGTGCCTTCCCCAGGACAGGGCAGGCCCCCGGTAGCTGAGTGCTGTATCCTCGGGGAAGTCACCTTTCTTGGGTGTCCATGCCTGCCCAGTGGTGACCGCCGGGCCAGGTGCTTTTCTGAGACGGTCAGGGATCGTCCTGGAGAACCCGTGTCCAATGGGCTTGTTGCTGAGGGCAGCCCCAGGGTCTGGCGATGGTGTTTGCTCAGAGCCAGCTCCTGTGGGGCTGGGGTCCGAGGAGTCCCGACAGCCTGGAGAGGGGTGACCGAGGTGGACACGTTGCTGGGAGATCCAGAGCTGGATGGCAGTGCTGCTGCCATGTGCCCTCGGGGGCTTGGCTGTCTCCAGAGGGTCGGCCTGGGCGGTGCAGTTTCCAGGGAGGGGGCTGCGGTTTGGGATGCTCCGGGAGGCCTGCGGGAAGCTCGGGGATGGTCTAGAAAAGGCCCTGTGAGCCCAGCCCAGCTGAGCCTGGAAGGTGGGGCCTGCCCCGGGGCCCGTCTGAAGGGGAACGGTGGGGCTGTCTGGGCCCTCTGCAGTGCTGGGAGGGGTCGGTTCAGTCTTGGGGGCGCCTGTTTCTTGAGGGTCCTCGTCCATGCACTCAGCGGGCATCCCTGGGCGCCCGTGTGAGCAGACAAGTCCTTGTGCCATGGTGCACTGGGGCCCTGCCCTGCGAGTTCTGGTGGAATGCGGCCTGTTTTCTCTGGGAGAGAGACGGCTGTCTGGGGCGAGGAGGGACCCCAGGCACCCCCGTCGGTTCCCACCTCCTCTGGACGCACCTGGTCCTGGGTGCATAAGCCGTTGTTTCTCCACTGCTGTCCACACCAAGTCCTTCTGGGCGGCGGGACTTCTGTGGCTGGAACCTCATATTCAGGGAAGTTCCCAAACCACCGAGGCAGCTGGCACTTCCTGTGTTTAATTCTGGATCCCCGCGTGCTAAGAATAGAGCCCCGTGTCTCGGGGAGAAAATGACAGTGCGGCCCACTCGGAAGGGAGTGTCTGCGGACTGTGTCCGGTTTTGCATCAGTCCTGGGCTTGGGTGGGTTCGGATGCACTGTCGCGCAGTGAGTGGCCCTGAGCTGGGACGTTCGTGGAAGACCCGGGATGGGGGCGCCGCTGGTGTCCCCAGGGAGGGGACCACCTCTGACTCCCAGGATGTCTGATCCTGGAGGCTCCGTACAACACCTGTCCCTTCTCCACTGCTCCGTGTGGTCCCGAGGGGCAGAGTGCAGCGAGGCCAGGACACTGGCCAGCCTCTGAGCAAGCCCAGAGTTCGGCCCCCTCAGGTCCCCCAGGCAGGGCCAGTGCCCCCCAAACTTCTGTCTTTTAAGCTTCAGGACTCTTGTTCCCCCGAGTCTGATGTGAGACCTCGAATGGGGACCAGTGAGTGTGGAACCGTGCTGTAGAGGTTGGGCTGGGGTCTCCAGAACCCCACGTTCCTGGGGGAGCCCGAGAACCGGGTCCTGAGCCGCAGCACTGAGACCCCAACCACGCGCCTGGGCCCCTGGCTCCCATCTGTGAAGTGCGACCCTCTTCTTGCCTTTGCCCCGGCCTCTGCCCGGGCGCACAGGGATGCCTTTGGGTGGTGGCGGGGGTCTTCGTTTCGTGGCTGCAGAGCTGGTGGGATTTAACTTGTAGGGGGAAAGGGCGCTTGGGACACCCCATCAGGAAGGAGGGTCTCTTCCCCTGACGGAGACTCCTCCTCAGGCTGTGGGCTCCCACCCTTCCTGGAGCTGCCACCCTGGGTGGCCCCGTGGACCCCCTGTGAGCCCTCTGTAATCAGGACTCAGGAAGCTTCCAGGAGCCAGAGCTGGTGCCGTCCTGGGGTGTGCGTGCTTTGGCTGGAGTCCTGCTGTCCGCCGGGACCCCGGTCCCCAGCCCTTCCTCGGGGCCGGTTCAGGCCATGCAGGTGGGATGGGGTGTCTGGACTTTCCAGACATTTTAGGTTCCAGGACAAAATGCTTCCTCTGAGACAGCAGGATGCTTGGCACCGTGTGCCAGCAGACGGGCTGGGGAGGGGCTGTCTCCAGCCGTAAGGGGGCAGTTGGGTGGGGCTGGGGTGATGGCAGCCCTGCGGCGAGGTCCTGGTCTGAAGTGCAGTCTGCCCCGTCCCTGCTCCATCCATCCGTCAGTCCAGATCGGGGTGGGGCACCCGCTGTGCTCTCCCTGCGGGGGAGGGGAGGGGCCATGGTGGAAGGGAAGCTGTGCGGTGTAGGCTGTGCTGGGGGGTTACGTAGACAGCCTTTCTCTGCAGTCCCTGCTTCCCAATCCCAAAGTCAGTCCAGAGGGACCCCATCACAGAGGTGTGGAAACCAAGGGTACATGTGCCAGGGAGACGGGGCGGAGGGAGACAGGACCAGACCCCACCCCTCAGCTCCCCTGACCTCAGGCAGACACGGAAGTGCGAGGAGGAGGAGGAGGAGGAGGAGGAGGAGGAACAGGGCGGCGTGGAGGGGGACGCTGAGAACCAGGACAGGGAGGGGCCACGCACAGCTGGACGGCCGGAGCCCCGGGGCCGTGGTGCGTTTCCCCAAGCTCAGCCCGCACCCAGGGCCAGTGACCCACTACGCACATGACTCAGACCTCACCCAGACCCACGGATGGGAGCGTTCATCCGGAGGCAGATGCCAGGCCCTGCTGGCCCTTCACGCGTGGTGGCCTTGGGCGGGCTGCGTCCTTGTGACAGCCCCTCCAGGCATAAAGCCCACCTCGGGGTTGCCGGCAGACATGCTGCAGGGCCCCCCAAGTGTGGGTCCTCGTGGCCCCCAAGGTGAAGGGCCAGTCCCATGGACACCTGCACGGTGCGTGAACCCGTGGAGGCTCCCAGCACAGCCTCGCCGGCCGTCTCATCCCCGAAGGGACGCTCTGAAGGGGAGGCATCTCGGTCAGCCGTTGAGGCGGGTCTCCTGGCCCGAGGGTCCCGGGCGGCCGCCCTCAGCTGTCATCCTCCGGCGGGAGATGGATGGGCCAGTTGTGGGGAGCTTTAAAGTCTAAGGTTCCCGGGCAAACATGCCTGCATTCCACCGGGGGGGGGGGGGGCGAAGCTGCTGGCAGGTCAGTGGGAATATAAATTATCTCGCAAAAGAAATGCCTTTCTTGTGGCCGGCGGGGATCTGAGACAGCCGGGGCGCCGAGCTGAGCTGAGCACGCTGCCCCCATGGGCATCCACACCTGCCCCGTGGCGGACATTCAGCGCCGGAAAGAGCCTTGGGTTCTGCCCCGATCCCTGGACACTGCCTGCTCCCTGCCACCAGCCGGTCGTGCAGAACCCCGTCTGCACCATCCTGGGCCAGTTACAAGGTGGTCTCGGACCCACTAGAGCACGGTCCAGCCCTGTGGGGGCTCTCTGTCGGATGGAGGGGGCCTGGGTGTCTCTGGGCTCCTGTGGGGGTGGCAGGGCACCTCCCAGATTCTAAACTTGGGACTTTCAGCCTTTTGAGCGCTGGGCTTGCCCTGAGTCACTCGGAGTTGCTAGGGGCGCTGAGGCCTGGGGCCCCTCCCCACGCCACCTCACTGATGTTTGCTCACCTTAGCTTCCCGGGATCCTGTGGGGGCAGGGATTAAGATACTCCATCATCCATACGAGGAAACCGGGGCTCGGAGAGGAGGGTGCTGTCTCAGGCGTGTGGATACCAAGTGAGGGGTGGTGTTTGAATGCAGGGCTTCTGAATCCCTTCCAGGTTCAGGCCTCCTCCCCTGGCCCCCTCCGTGGGTCTGGACGAGGTCCCTAGCCCTGGGTGCGGGCTGAGCTTGGGGAAACGCACCACGGCCCCGGGGCTTCGACCGTCCAGCTGTGTGTGGCCCCTCCCTGTCCTGGTTCTCAGCGTCCCCCCGCTTCCTCCTCCTTGCTCGCTCTTCCAGCGGGACTTCCAGGCTAGGGGCTGTCTTCCCCCAGACCCGGCTGCTGGACTCCAGGTGCCGGCCCCTTGGAGCAGCTCCCTAACCCTGTCCGCCCCCTGCCCCCATCCCTGGGTTCCCAGACTGGGCTCTGGTCGCTGGGAGGGTGTCTAAGAGATGCAGCCCCTCCCTGACCTGTGTTTTCATTGTCCCTCCCCTCCTCTGCCTGCCAGGGTGACTGGTCTAGGGTCCTGGGGAAACCTCGCCACTGGTAGATTTGTCTCCATCCTGCTCACGTCTCTGATGAACTGGTGGCCCCTTCAATGATGAGACTGTTTGAATTTCACCAAACGTTTCTGTTTTCTGATCATGCTGTGCTTAATAGTTCTCATCGGCGGGGCTGCCGTGTTCCGTTGTGCGGTTCGTACACTGTGCAAAGAGGCTGGGCAGAGGGGTGAGCGGCTGAAGTCCAGACAGCTTTGTACCTTTCAGACGGGGACTGGCCACCTGGAGGTGGTGCTTGCTGGGATGTGTGCTTGATGCAGGGGTGCTGTTTTCAAATCCGCATTTCTGATTCTAATTTCTAATTCACATGAAAGCCAACATGGGTCTGGTCACTGGCTTGTGTTACTCAGCGAGCATTTGATTGGGAAAAAGAAGTAATTAGTTGGCAGTTCTCACGGGCACCAGCTCTAGGCTGCCCTCCTCTTGGCGCATGCTGTGTTCTGCTGTCAGCACCAGTGTCTCTCCAGATGTGTGGGGTGCAATGGGGGGACCGAGGGACACCCCAGTCTCACCACCGCACCTGACCACCCTCTTCAGCACTTGGAAGCCCAGGGCAGGGCTCTGATTGGTTGAGTGCTCACCTGTGGACCAATCCCTGGCCCCAGCTGGATGAGGTGTGCTGTTGCTGGCCAGGGAGTTAGGAAGGATGGAGCCCCTGGAGGGAGGAGGGGTGGGGTCTGGACATTGATGGGGCGGCAGCCTGCCCAGACCCTCGCTCATCTGAGAGACTTCCAGGACCTGGAATGTTCCGAGGGTCTCATTTTAGGAGCTCGGAGTCATTTGGGGAAAGTTGGGGGTGTGGGAACGGCTCAGGCAGGAAGAGATTCTGAACCTTCTCTGTGTTTCCCTCTCTCCCAAACAGGGCAGCACACTGAGGAAGCGCAGGATGTACGAGGAATTCCTCAGCAAGGTCTCCATCCTGGGTGCGTGCCCGCCCCGCCGCCCCCACCGGCCCCTTCCCTGTGCGGCTGGAGGGTCAGAGTTCTCGGTGCTGCACGCGTTTGGGGCACACACGCACACGCACGCGCAGGCTCACGCGTGCGCAGTGTGCTCCCACACGATACACGCGTGAACACGTGTGTGCGTGCTGTTTGTCTGCCCCCCGTCCGTCTGTCCGCTGTGCTTGGTGTGTCCGTGTGTCCGCCGTCAGAGCCCATCTCTCCACCTCAGGGGTCGGCTGGGCTCGTGCGTGGGCCCGCCTGTGCTGCGTCTTCCCAGACCTGTTTGGGTTCTTCTCCGTGTGGGTCCCCGGGTCCCCCCATCACATCCTGGAGGCTGCGTTTCCACTGACTTTCCGGAGCTCAACAAGGTTCTCTCCAACAGACGTTTTCAGTGTTTTGAAGTTGCTGTGACGTTCGCGGCGGCTTCGTGCTGCTTGGGACCAGCCTGGCCTCAGAGCTGCTGGAATGATGGAGAGGTTCTATGTCTGCGCCGAGCACGGGCGGATTTTCGTTTTATTTAATTTTAATCAGCTGGGCTGTGACCATGTGTGTGATTGTGTGAGTCTGGCAGCTGCGCACCACAGGAGGAGACCCGCTTCGGGAAGTGAGTGGCAATGACGCGCTGAGGCTCTGGGAACTGCGAGAAATGACCGTCCAGCAGGAGCTCCCCGGCAGCGGCCCCCGGCCGGACTTCTGGGTGCAGCTGACGAGGGAGCCCATGCTCCTTTCCCAAGAACCTCTGAGGAGGGAGGAAGAGGAAACAGGTGCAGCTCGGGGGGGCGAGGGTATCCACGGCCGGGGGCTGACAACGCTCGCGGATGAAGGCGCGGGACTGGACCCCTGCCCACATCGGGGAGCCTGGTGGGACCCTGGCTGCTGCCCGGCACAGAGCAGCCACTTCCCAGCTGAGCTCTCCCTGTCCACCTCTGCAGCCTGGGTGGTGGGACACGGGAGCGGCTCTCCGCTGGTCCCTCAAACTGCAGCTCAGAGGGGAGGGGCCCTCCCATCTGCCTGAGCAGGTGGAGGGGCCCGCCAGGGCGGCCGGGCAGGCCAGCCAGGATGAAATCCCAGCAGAGAAAGTAAGAGCACGGCTCCTGAGACAGGAGCGCGGAGGCCGCAGAGCGGGTACGGAGGAAGTCAAACGGACGCTGGAGGAGCCAGGAAGGCAGATCAGGACCAAAACAAGGCTGCTGGCAACCTTGGGGGATAAATCGGGGATCGCAGGGGTAGGACCGGCGCAGCAGACGCTCCAGACTCTGCATCTTTGCCTGTGAAGGAAATGCTGTAGAGACACGGCGTGGACGCTCATCCCAGCGATTTCTGCAATGACAAGACAGTGGGAACAGCCTGAAGTCTGTCGTCGCAGGAAGGGATGTTTGCGTGGCGCAGGTTTATACTCCGATAAAGCGCAGGACAAGGTCTCCAAACGGAAATCGGCACAAACGGAAAGCGTCTCTGCACAGCGCTGGCAGCGCCGCGGTGTGTTTACGAAGCCACGTCACAGTGATCGCGGAGGCCACCCGCGGAGAGGAAGCCTGCCAGAGCCTTTAGGATAATAATTAAAAAAACTCCACCGAACCCTTTATAGTCGGAGCCTGTGGGGAGGGAGAGAAATGGGCCGACAGGAAGGGGCCTCGACCTTAGCAGGAGTTCTGTCTCTAAAGAGTGGCTCTGAGCAGGCGTGACGGCGTGGTCCTGCAGTTTGTTCAGGACAGATGTCGGCTGTGGTGTTGATTCTACTTTTCTGATTATCCTTTCCCCAAATTACAAAAACACTGGACATGCCTGTGTGGAGTCAGTGACGTGGAGGGGCACTGTGAGGGGCCTGGAAAGGAAGCAGGGCGCGGTCCTGGGCAGGACGGCTGCCCGGCACCTCCTGCCCGGGGAGGCAGTGGAGGCAGTGCAGGGGGCTCGCCTGACCCAACTTCCAAAAGAAAAAGCAGACCGTGGGCCTCCAGGCAGGAGAGCGGGTCTCCCTGGAGGAGGGTCACAGCCGTGAGGCAGGACCCAAAGGTCCGCGTCCTCCCTGGACTCCTCGGCCGGATGACCGGGAGCAACTTCGGGATGTGCCCTACGTTCCTTCTGCACGGTTCCCACCACTTCCCCGGCAGGCGGAGGACCCTCGGGAAGGACAGCGTTGGGAGCGGGCCCCCCGGCCGGCCGGCTGCTTTTCCTCGCAGGGCTGACTGCCCGCACCCGGAGCCAGGGATGGGCTCTGATCGCATAAAAATGCCCCAAAGGCCCCTGCTTGGTGTGGCTTAAGACCCCTGAGAAACTGGGGCCCATGCGCCGTCTGACAGTTCTCCCAATTCACATGGCTGGGGAGGAAGCTGTGACTCTTGGGCCTGGAATGTCCCAGGTTTCGAGTGTGGCAGGAAACCCCGCAGATCCCAGCAAGGACACAAACCTCCTGGCCCCGACGTCATAACAGCGGATGCCGGCCCTTGCCCGGGGAGGGACCAGCCAGCAGCCACACGTGTGCAGCCTGACTCCTCCCTACGCAGACCGTCATCCCCTCTGAGGCCACCTGCCTCGCTGTCACGAGGGGGCCATGCCAGCCTCCTGGGGTCCGGCTCACAGGGCAGCTCCTGTCCCTGGCGGCCCCTCTTCAGGAAGCTGTGGACCAGCTGCTGGCAGGGGCTCCCCTCTCAGCAGCCGCCCCGGCCCTGGGGTGCAAAACATGTCTTTTCAATGCATGGCTCTGGCAGGAGTTTTCAAGCAGAGACGTCCCCTCCCAACCTGGATCTAAAATAGTGCTTTGCTTTGTATTTTTAGCAGCTGACCCACATAAGGGCATCTGATGAGTATAGGACAGAAAAGTTTCTTTGGTCAAAAAGAAACAGCTAATCAGTTGGTTGTTAATTTCTTATAAAAGCAGGAGTGGACGCCCCGGGGAGGGGAAGCCTGAGAGAGGGTAGGGCGAGAACTCGCAGGCCTTAAACTAGCCGTTGGAAGTAAGCATTCTGACCTAAAGCAGTGGAAGGTGGTGGGTGGCTCAGGGTCACAACGTGAGAGCAGTGCCGTGCTCGCGGACCTGGGACAGGAGTCGCTTGGCCTCTGGGTTACTTCACCCCTTGGCAGACCTCGTGCTTCGTGGTCGTGACATACAGGCAGCTCTGCTCTTCTGAAGACGGCAGAAGCATCTTGTGCTGAGCTGACGCAGCGCAGCGCCTGGTGCCTGTAACTCACGTCGAGTCAGGGACGTGGGTGAGGTCCGCTCTGGGTTCTGCATCCCGGCTGAGGGCGCGGCACGCGCTGTGAGTGCCCTGGGCTCAGCTCACTTGTGAAAGTACCCGGGTGCCCCCTCTTTCCGTTTTGTTCATCCCTGTGACATAGCAGAGGCTCACCCCACCCCCGGGCTGGCTGTTGGGTGTTTTCAGGGGCCGTCAGGGTGGGAGCCGGCCCCTGACTCCCCCGCCCCCGCTGCAGAGTCCCTGGAGAAGTGGGAGCGCCTGACCGTGGCCGACGCCCTGGAACCCGCGCAGTTTGAAGACGGAGAGAGGATTGTGGTCCAGGGGGAGCCTGGGGACGACTTCTTCATCATCACGGAGGTGAGTCCGGCGCGGGGGCCCGGGGGCCGCCCTGGGCCTGGGGCGGAGTCTCGTCCACACGCCCCGTCCCCTGGGGACCAGCCGTGCCCAAGCCCAGCTGGCTATGCGGACGCAGCCTTGCACCTACCCTATCCCCCGTGTGTCCTAACCCTTGACCATTGAAGGATCTCCTCCTGGAAGTGGTGTCGGCCCGGCCCTCAGCCCACACACGTGCAGACGTCACAGACTGCTCCAGGGTGTGCAGGTGGAGGCGGGGCCGGATACGGGGTAGGGGGGCGTCCTGAGTTCTAACCCGGTGGGAGGCATGCTTAGCTCTTTGCAGCTTTGCAGGCGTCCTCACTGGGAGGGACGCGTGAATCTAGGGCACATGGGATCTCTCTGTGCTGTTTCTTACAACTGCATGCAAATCTGCGATGGTCTCGAATTAAACGTTTACAGATCAGTGCCAGGTTCTTCCACCTGGACACGCATGAGTCACTGTTCCCGACCTCCAGCCCCCACCGCGGCGGTGACAGCTGGCTCCAGGCCGTAATCCGTGACGGCCACGCTCAGCCTGTCACTGATGGGGGCGAGCAGCTGCATGGCCGGCGCGTCACCCCCGGGGCTGCGCCTGGGCCGTGGTCCCCAGAGGCAGAGCTGCGGCAGCCCCGGAATGAATGAGTGGCCGCCCTGCCGTGGGAACCCTCCCCATTACACAGACCCGAAAGTATGTGAGCTTGGCGCATTTCCCACTCCCCTGGTCCTCTCGGCGGGAAGAATTTATGCCGCGTGCTTGGTAGAGCACATGCTTCAGCTGCGTGTTTGCCGTCGGAGGGAGGGCAGAGTCTGGTGCGGCTCAAGTGGCCACCGCGGCTGAAATGCCCATTCAGGCTGTGGCCACGGCAGCCAAGAGGGTCACTGTGCCATCCAGAGCGCAGGGCCAACCTTGGGGTTGATGTGGAGAAAGGAAGTGACAAAGGCCCAACCCTGGTGACGTTCAGCCAGCGTCACCGGACGTGGAGCCACTTTCCTGGTTTAAAACAACAGGAGCAAATCCCAGGCTGCTGATGTCAGTGAGATGGGGCTCTCACCCACCTCCGAGCCGTGGTCCAGGAACAGATGAAGCCCCTCCCTGTGACCGCGGATTCCACAGTGACGGGGAGCTCCCGCGGGAGCTCCTCCCCAAAGAGGGTACCTGGAGTTCTCCCCGCTCCGCGCCTGCCCTTCTCGTGGGAAAGGTCTGAAAGGCATTGGAGTTGGCTGGAGAACCAGCGCAGGAGGGGAGACCGAGGGCCGGAGGGGGTGTGCGAGGCCCCGGGAAGGTCTTGACAGGGGCGGGCACAGAGCTTCACAGTGCGCGTTTGGGAACCGGGAACTTGGTCACATCCCGGCATTGAGCCTGGGCGGGAGAATCCTGGAGGTGGTGGCTGAGTGAGGGGCGGGCTGTGCAGGCCGCGGCAGGGGTGGACCCTGCACCTGAGCCTCACGGGCGGGGGCTTCCTGCAGGAACCGCGCGGAGGGGTCCTCGGGCAGCATTCCTGTCCTTGGGTGGGTGACTCATCCAACAATAATGTTTCTTGAAAGAAAGCAAAAAAGCACAGACAGGAGAAATTGTGATTCTTGCCAGTGAGGCCTCCGCTCTGCAGACCTGAGAGGCTCAGCTCCCGGCCCGCCTGTGACCTTGAGAGGTCCCTGAACAAAGGCTCCCGCCTGGCCCCCCAGAAGAGAACGCTTGGAGTGACGGCCGGGGCTTGACTCAACTTTTCTGGGGCTTTCCTTGCAGGACTTTGAGAGAACGTGGTCCCTTGAGGTCTGTGTCTTAGCCTTAGATCCTCCTGCAAGTCTGCGGAGATAACCAGGACCTGGCCTGTGGTTTCTGGAAGACATTCCAGCAGGAGGTTACTCACAGTCTCCAAACGCCGCCAAGGCTGCCGCTGGACAAGGGGGTGGGGTTTGCACTGGCCTGCACGGTGTAGGTTTTTTCTTTAATAGAAAACATTTGAATTAAGGATATTTCACATAGAAGTCGGGATCTTTCTCTGTACGTATCTGGGCCTGGCCTCAGCCGGCTGGTCCTGGGAGGTGGCTGCCCAGGGTACGATGTGCTTCCCAGTTTACCCCAGTCCTCACCCAGCCCCCTCGCCTCGCCCGCGGGCTCTGCAGACTCGTGCAAACCCTTGAGTTTACAGCCTCAGTTTTAATGGTCTTGAAGTTGAGAGAGTGGGTAGCTCTGACCAACACAGACAATTGTCTGTTATTCTCTGGGGCCAAGGCCACCTCCCAGCCGTGTCCAAGGCCACGGTAGGAAATTGGTAGAACTGTGAAGGTAGGTCAGCAGGAGTCCTCACAGAACTCAGGGATGACCAGTTATGTACAGTTGTGGTAACGGAGCTGGTGTCTTGGAACTTTGGGCAAGTCAGGTGCTGTGTGAGCCCCGCAGGGATCATGCGGCCTGCCCACACCTGTGAAGGGCCCCGCAGTGTCCTCTGGGGCCGACCTTCCCCCAAGGACACACGGAGAGCAAGTGGCCGATCTGAGAGGCGGCTGCACCTCTCACTCCCGCGTCCCGCTGGCGCCTGCACCCTTGCTCTGAGTGTTCTGGGCCTTCGCTGTGTGTGTGTGTGGGGGGTGTGTCCAAGCATCCTGCTCGTGTGTAGAGCAGTGTAAGTGGGGTGAGCGCTGCTTCCTGTGTTTCCTGCATGTGACGGGCAGGCTGGGCTCCGGGGCCAGGCATCACTCTAGCTCACCCATTAAACGCTGTTAGAGCCGTTTTCAGTCTCCGCCTTCCAGGGAGTACCTGGTGCCACGGCTTTAAGGTCTTGTGTTGTGAGCAGAGAATCTCGAACTCCACACCCTACCGTGGAGCCCCCAGGAGGAGGTGCTGGGTGGGGCGGGGCGGCACCTCTCCAGGGGCCCCGACGCTTCCTGCACAGAGTTTTCCTGGGGGCCTACAGAGAGCGACTGGGAGACGGAGACCACCGCTGCTTCTGTGGAGGGAGTTCGGCTGTGTGGCCGAGGGCCCACCCGCCGTGGGGTGGGGGCAGATTTACAGGCCCGAGAGTGTAACCCAACCCTCTCGGAAGGTACGCTTTTCACAACACTGTAAAATGTATTTGAAGTGGTCTCCTTGGCAACTTGGAGTTTTCCCCCTTTTCCTCTGTGATCAGCCAAACTCGTAAGTCACGGTGGGGCCCTGGGGCTCACGGCATCACACACTCAGAGACTCCTGCGACCGACCTCTGTTTCCCGAGTGGCCAGGAGCCATCACCGGCCACATCTGAAACAGACACCCTGAGGCCATGGTGCAGGCGGGGCTGGGAGACCAGCGGGCACGTCAGATTGACCCTGGGAGTCAGCTGGGGGGCGTCAGCGCGGACGGTTAGGGGCCGGCGTGGGCTGTGGCTGTCCCACCGGTAGACACTCCGGGTGAGGAGTCTGGTACGAGGGCAGAACCCGCCCCACGCGTGGGGATGAAGTCCGCGGCGTCAGCCTCAACTCCTTGAGAGGACCCGGTGGAAGAGTCTGGCACAGTAACGGGTCTGATCTGAGCAGGTTCCTTCAGACAGGCCCCGAGGCTGCCGAGGCAGGGCCCCCTGCGCTGCGTGTGCGGGCCCAGGTGCGAGGACGCGGGCGGGGTGCGGTGGGCTGGGTGCTCTGTGGTCTCTCTCTCACAGCACACACGCAGAGGCCACGCGGTCCTGGGGACCAGGCCCCTGGCTCCCCCGCGTGTGGACTGGCCAAGTCCTGCATCCCCAGGTGGGACCTGAAGTGAGTTGTTTCCCCAGTCGTGCAGGGGCCTCCTCGTCTTTGGGGGGTGGGAGTGTGGGCGCCCCCGTCACCCCTGCCACTCACCCCCACCCTGTGCTGGGCCTCTGTCCATCCTCTGCTGTCCTGGGTGGACGGGCGTGGGACAGAGCTCTGGGGCCACAGTGACAGGGCCCCGGGAGCTGTCCCCCCAGGTGCGGAGGGCCTGGTGGAGACCCCACCTGCACAGACATGAGAAATGGCTCCTGCAGACACTGAGGAGTCTGGAACACCTGCCAGCCTCTGGGGGCCTGACTGGGTGGGCAGAGCTGGGTTCGTGTGAGCCCCAGGGATCTGGGCCAGGCCTCGGGGTGCAGGGGTGGTCTCTCCTCGTCTGCGGGTGCTTGTGCTCACACAAGCTGTCTCAGAAGCTGTTAGGAGCTGCCAGCCCCTCGGACACCCAACCCCCACCCAAAGCTCTCGGAACGTGCTCTCAGCCAACGCGAGCAGGCCTGCGGCTGTGAGCCTGGGGCCCAGCAGACACAAGGACAGAAAGGACCTGAGGTCTTCCAGGGCCCGAGCCGCTCATCCCTGGGGCCTCGGCCTGCAGCAGCCCACGGGGACGGAGGTGGGCTGGCCGTTCCTGGGAGTCTTCTGGTTGCTGGAGGCCCAAAGCGCCCAGTAGCCCCAGGGGCTCCCGGTCACTGGCGGTGGGACCGCAGGGGTTCCTGGCTGCGCCTGGCAGGACAGACCCCGGTGGGCCTCCCCCAGGGAGAGAGGGCGTGTGGGGCTGGTGGGGGGGGACGGAGAGTCTCACTTCAGTCCCTGGACCTCCACTCCCTCCAGGAAGACCCTGGGAGGAGGGTGTTGGCGGGCCAGATCTGGGTCCCGGGTGCCCTCTGCTGCCGCCCTCCCCACGTCCGAGTCCATGACCCCGAGAACCCCCTTGGCCTGCGGGCAGCCGGACTGGAGCTGTTCCCTCCTGCGCGCTCCCACACGGGAGGCTTTGCCGTGGAAACCGGAGGTTGGCTCTGTCTCCTCTCTGCACGTTTTTGTGCATTTTATGAATGTCCACGGCGTTGAGGCAGATGCACAACAACTGATCTCTAAGTGGCCCTTTGGCCAGGGGCTTCCCGGCTCAGCCTGGGCTGGCTGCTCCCCCTTACGTCTCAGCGGGGGTTCAGAGTTCACCGTCGTCTCGGGGACTTTCAGAGAGACCACCTCTGGCCTGGTTGCACGGATCCCAGGGTCCTGGTCTTTTGGGGTCAGCCCACCCTACCATGTGCCAGGCCAAGGGCTAGTGGGCGGAGGGGTGCGGCCCCTGGGCGGTTTGCTGTGTGTTTGTTGAGGAGGGGTCGTCCGGCCCACTTGCCACAGACTCGCTCTGGGTCCCGGGTGGAAGAGGGGCCAGGCCGGAGCAGGAAGGCCAGGTGATGGTGGGTGGGCAGCTGTAGGTCGGGTACTGACATATGAGTAGAAGTTCTCCAGGTGGAGAAGGTGGGGAAGGGCACCAGGAGAAACACAGGGGCACGAGGCCGGGCTCCCCAGATCTGGCAGGAGGGGGCAGTGCCAACTTAGGGGAGCCAGACCACACACACCCTGCACTCTGGGCAGGGGGTTTGGACGTCCACTCTGTGCTGTCCAGACGACCAGCACCATCCTGCCCTGAGTGTCACAGCTCCTGAGGAGCCTCCCATGGGCCTGGGGTGTTTGCTCCTGTCTTGAGACCCTCCCGCCCTCTTCTGGCGCTCCGCCCATCGGGCTGCGTCCTCCGCTGCTCAGCCGGGAGGGCCCTGCCGGGAGGGGCCCAAGGCCAGTCAGCCTGGTCTCCGTCTCCCCGCAGTGACGGTCGGGTGTCCATGCTGGTGCCAGTCCCTCCCTGTCGAGGGAGTCAGCAAAGGGCTCACTGGCCACCGTCAGTATCAAAGGACAGCAGTCTCAGGCCAGAAGGTGGCAGGAAGATACACTTTCCTTCTGAGCGGAAGCAGGGGGAGCACCTGCCCAGAAGCTGGGCTGGGCTGGGAGCCACGCTGCACCCCTGTGCACCCGTCTGGGCGACCCAGACCTCTGTCCTGGCCGGGCCGCAGCGGTGGGATCTCAGTGGAGGCCTTTCCACTGGAGAACTTACTTTTTATGGGCAGTTTTAGGTTCGCAGCCCCCCCCCACTATCAGCACCCCCACCAGATGGGGCGTGTGTCACACTCGAACAACCTGCAGGACACGTCAGTCACCCGGAGTCCACAGTTCGCGTCAGGGTCCACTCGGCGCCCTCGTTCTGTGGGTTGGACAGTGTGTGACTGTGTCAGTAGTTGCTGTGTCGCACGGAGCAGCTTCCCTGCTGTGGAAGCCGTCTCTGCTCCACCCGCTCAGCCCTGCCTCTCCTGGCCTCTGGCCTTTCGCTGCCGCCACAGTCTTTCTTGCCTTTTCCAGAAAGCTGTGTAGTTGGAACCTTTTCTCACCGGCTTCTTTCACTCAATCGTATACGCATGTAAGCTTCCTCCGTGGCTTTTCGTGACCTGATGGCTTTTGCTTTTTCCCGCTGAGTCATGTTCTGTCTGAGCGGACCGCTGTCACTTGTCCGTTGCCTCCTGCCGGACACCTCGGCTGCTCCCAGGCTTTGACAATTGTAAAGGAAGCTGCTGTAAGCGCCCGTGTGCAGGTTTTTGTGGGGATGTGAGCTTTCACCCTGACCTTTTGGGTAAATACCAGGGGGCACGATTGCTGGATCTCAGAGGGGTCCGAGTCCCCGCCTGGTGTCTGGATGGCCCCCAGCTCCTGTCCGGCTCCACTCTGATCCCACCAGGGGCTCCCACACCCGAAATCTCCCAGGCCCTGTTCTGGGCAGCTCTGATGTCCACTGAGACAGTCAGAGGAGTCCAAGGGGTCCCGGCTCTGACCGTCTCCTTCCGCGTCGCCATACGGCCTCGTCCTCTGGGGGCCTGTCCTCTTCGAGCCCCTGTTGTAGGCCCCAGGCCCATGCCGGGCGGACCTCCACCCCAGCCCCCCTCAGCCACCCTTTGCAGGGCCGGGGGCAGCTCCCAGCCAAGCCCTGCAGGCGCTCCTGAGCTCGGAGGTACCCCATCCACACCCACCTGCAGGTGGACACCCTGAGTCCCCAACGCAGGACCTCCCACCTTGCCTCCTGGCTCGATCGCACTGGCCCGTGACTCGGGCCTTCTCTGCCGTCCTCCCCAACGGCATATGTGGCATGTGCGGGTTCCTGCCGGGCTGCTGCGGCCGGCGTCTAGGGCGGAGGCTGGGAGCTCGGGGCTTCTGCACTGAGATGCACGCCTTTCTAAAAAGTGAAGTTTTTAAAACTGTGCAAGTGAAACGTTATTTGCTGGAATAAGACCAGGGACGCGGAGACATCTTCAGAAAGGCATGGTTCCGCCCCCCCCCCCACGGTTTGTGTGGATTCTGACGAGTGCCTTTTCCTCGAGGGCTTCCTCCTCATTTCCTGAGTGCGAGAATCAGGACAAGGAGCTGAGGATGGGCCCCCCAGAAAGCACACGAGCCCCATCCTCCTCACACCCCTCGGCCCCCCGGAGGCCCGCGCTTCCCATTCTCAGCCGTTCCCGGATCTTGTTTCCCCCGGTGTCTTCACACACGGCGCGAGGCGTTCCCAGACGAGACAGATGTGGAACGCATTTGCTGGATTCCGAGGTCCTGCCTGGTCCCGAATGAGATTCCTGGCACCCTGGGAGGGAGAAGCAGCGTGCGGAGGCCGTTGGCCGTGAGGAATGGGAAAGTCCGAACAGACGTGCCGTCTTGACGAGGCAGCATGCGGGGTGCCAGGCCCCCGCCCACCGAGGGTGGCTCCGTCCCCGCGTGCGCCCCTCCTCGCTCTGGGCCGGCCACTGGGCGGGCCTCGGGCTCTTGGGCCCGGCCCTCTGGAAGTGCCAGGGCTCATGGTGTCCCCGTGAGGGAGTGGTCCCCAGCACCCACACGTGGCCGCATGTGTCCGTCTGGGTCACTGCCGGTGTCCGTCCGCCGCTGTGGCCCCCTGGCCCCAGTGGCCCCCCGGTGTCGGCTGCCAGGGGCCTGGGGGTAAGGCACCCAGTGTGGCCATCTTCCCAGGGAGCCGTCAGCCTTGTGACGAGCCCAGGCCCTGCAGGGAGGCGCACTGGGGTGACGGGGCGCTCTCCCTGGACAGCAGGGTGCTTGGAAGCCCACAGCGTGACCCCTGAGGGGCGCCTGCCGCTGAGCTGGTGCAGGGACGGGAGCAGGCCAGGCGGGACTCCGGTGGCCAGGGCCTTTGTGGAACAATCTGTCCTTTAAATTGCGGCAAGATGCATGTAGCATACGATCTACCGTTTCAACCATTCTAAGTGCGCAGTTCAGGGGCAGTGAGCGCGTTCACCTTCTTGTGCAGCCCTCACCACCATCCGTCTGCAGAGCCTTCTGTTGTCCCACCTGAGACTGGCCCTCCCCTGTCCCTGCTGGCACACAGACCCCAGCAGGCGGAAGCCGCGGGGGCTGGAGCAGCTGGTGGGAGACCCCGGGCACGCCATGCATCTGGGACCACCCACGGCGAGTTGCTGAGAGCTTCTGAGTCAGCCCGGCAGGGGCTCCCTGGCCCTCGTCCTGCTGGAGGACAGTGTCTGCAGAGAGACCTGGGGGTGTCCTAGGGACGGGACCCAGGTGGGCCGTGTGGCCTGACCTCTCGGGGCAGCTGCCTGGAGGGCTGAGGGCCTGGTCGATGCGACAGGCGGTTGTGCCCCTCCTTCTGGGTTGGAGTCGTCAGGGGCTCTGGGGCTTTGGGTTAGGGGGACCCTTTGCAGGACAGAGCAGGTGTTTCTGACACAGTGAGCCTGGGTCTGGCTCAGGGAGCCCCCGTGTCTGCACTGTGGTTGCCAAGTGGAAGGATGCCACGCGCCTTGTTAACTGAGCGGTCACCGGCAGGGAGACAACATCAAATGAAGAGGGCCCTGCACCCGCAGCACGGTCGGCGCCCGGGCAGGCTGGAGGTGGGTGGGGGCAGCCGGGGGCCGCTAGCATGCCGCTGGTGCCAACTGGAGGACCTTCGGCTGGGGCACAGCTGGGGAGCAGCTGGTGGGCAGTGGAGCCTTCTCCTGGAAGCTGTCCTGACGGTCCACAAGGGTGGGCAGTGATGGGGAGGGGTGGGTGGGAGAGGCTGAGGCTCTGGCCTTAACACAGGTGGGAGGGACGAAGATCGTGGTGGTGAGGAGGGGGCCGAGGGCAGGGTCCAGTCTCGATGACCCGCGACTGGGGCCGGTGAGGCGGGGGAGGTGTGGAGCCACCGCTCGGCGCTGAGGTCACTGGGGCTGTCAGCCCGCAGACGAGGTGCTGGGCTGTGTCTTGGGAGCGGAGGTGCCCCGAGAGGCCCCACTTAGATGCTTGGGGTTGAACCCCAGAAACCGCTTTGTCTCCAGAGTGGACCCTCAACCCCTGGCAGAAGGAGCCTGAGCGCTGGCATCTTAGGGCTGGACCAGCAACAGCTTGTCCTCCCCACTCGGCACGCAGCTGAGCCCGGACGGCTGTGATGCCTCGGGCCTGCTCTCCCCGGCCCCCGAGTCTGCAGATGGCAGGGAGGAACTGGGTCACAAAAGGGCGTTGGGAGCGGAGCCAGAGCCGCAGCTCAACCAGGTGAACAGGTGCAGCGCCTGCATCTTCCTGGATGCGTGCGCGGCCCTGTCCCCGGGCGGACGTGCCCATCACAGCCATGCTGGTGTCCCCGGATGGGCAGGGCTGGGCTCCCGAGACAGCAGAGACTCGGCCGGTCTGGAGAAGGAGGGCCCCGACCTAGCAGGGCGTCCGGGGCCCCCGGCCTCTCCTTCCGGCCCCAGAGCCAGAACTCTCTTTCTTCCGCAGTGTTCCCTGCAAAGCTACTGGTTTGTGCCTTTGCCAAGGCACCGACCGTGTGGACGGTGCGTTAAATGTTGCCTGGAGAGCTGACCTGGGGCCCCTTACCAACCCCGCATGTTTGTGCTGCAGCTCTGGCCGTGCTGGCAGCCAGGGTGCGGGGTCTTCACAGAGAGACCCCAAGCACCTAACAGACAGTCAAGGAGGTGCCCAGGACTTGGGGTTACGTGGATCCTCGTGCCCCAGGGAGCGGGAAATGGGTTTGGAGGGAAGGGAGCATCTGTGAGGACCGTGAACTAGTCCTCCCCGTGGAGAAAACAGTTTTGTTGCAACGATAGCTTCCTTAAAAACTTTAAAAAATTTGTGCATGAGCTCATTCATGCAGAAGGAACCACACAGCTACCTGGAGGTGTTCACAGGCAGCGCCGGCTTAATCCTGCATGTGTGTATGGACACGGATGTGGATTCTGCACCCGGCAAACTGCGTGTGCACATGAAGCGTAACGGCCAAGCAGGTTGTCGTGGTTTTCCCGGTGTGCGGAGTTCCGTTAGGGGTGGCAGTGCCCGGTGAGCCTGGTGCCCTGTGGTGAGCCCTCTGTGTCTGCTGGTCACACTTACTCTCGTGTCCGCTGCCCTGATGACCGCCTGCCAGCTCTGACCTGCATAGGAGTGCTTCCAGAGCCAGGACCTTTACCCTCACCTCACTCTGCGGGTGGACAGGCACTGCAGACGAGGAGCCTGGGACGTGGGCAGGGCCCGGCCTCCCCAAAACCATGGCCAGTGCGTTGCAGAGCTGCCCAGAGCACGGGGCTTCCCACTGTCCCACACCTGCCTCCTTCTGCTCTTTTTTTTTAGTTGCCTTTTAATTTAAGGGAAGTGATGCTGGTTTCCGTTTATGGCTCTAATCTTGCTTGTTTTACAATATGTATTTACTTAAATAAAATAACTGGTTTTCCTCTTTTCGACCTTGGTGTGAATGGCATGTAAGAATGTGTGCCCCCTGCACAACCGGCCGTGGGGTTCAAGTTCTCCCCTTCTGCCCTGACAGCGCAGCGGCCGGGACGGCAGTGTCTGTCCCTCCTCGGTGGGACGGCACCGGGCTGTGATGACCGGGGCAGTGTGGGCACGTACACATGGGCTCTGACGGATGCCAGGCTCGTCCCCAGCGGCCGCAAGTCCTGGGTGGGGGTCCTGTTTCACTGGGCGCTGTCCTTGCCGAGCCCTGCCCGCTCTGGCCTGCACCCCTTGGGGTGGACCAGTGGCCACAGCTCTGATCTGACCCTGCCTGACCCCCTGCCAGGGTGTCATTTCTGGGGGCGACCTGTGTCTGCCCTTCTCCACTGCTGAGGTGTCCCAGCCCTGCAGCAGCGTCCGGCTCACGGGCAGGAGGAGTGGGTGACGGCCTGCCGGATGGAACAGAGGGAGGGTGTCGTGTTCCCGGGGGGCACATGGCCCCGGCCCGGGAGGCGGCCCTGCAGCGAGGGCGTCCTCCATGCTTCTCCGGGTCCTGGCCCCCATGGGCGGGGCTGTGTCTTCCTGCCTCTCGGGGCTCCATCGTCACCTGACCCAGCAGGGGGACTCCAGGCCCGCGGCTTGGGGTCAGCGCCGGGCTGGAGGGGCCGCTTGGTGGGGGAGTGGGCAGCCCAGAGGTCCTGCTTCGATGAGCATATTCACCTCAACCTCGACTGGTTTCCTGTCTTACAGAAGTCACACTTGCCTGTTGTAGAAACCAAGACGTTGATTTGGGTTTCAATTTTGTGGAAAAATTAGAAAAACCAAAAGCGTGAAAGGAAAGCGGGTCTCATACTCCAGCCCCCCGCCCCCCCCCCCCCCCCCGGCAGTGCCGTTTTCTCGGCGTCCTCCTGGGCCCATTCCTGTGTGGCCCGGTTTATTTTTAGAGTTGGGTTAGAATCGGTAAGTGACAAATCTGGGGACTATGGTCTCGAGTTCTGGCAAGGATGCTCTTCCAGCCCCGGATCCCAGCTCTCAATCCCCTTAGGATGTCTGTCCCTTCACGGCCGTCTGGGAACCGAGCTCGGAGCCCGGCTGTTTCCAGGCCTGGGGACAGTTCGCCCCCCCCGGAAGACCGGCTGCCGCGTCAGGAAACGCTGGGCCTGTGGGTGGGAGGCCCCCACCGTCTGGTCCGTCAGCCGCCCCCACCCCCGCCGCCCTGAGGCCTGGCGGCCGTGCCCAGTTGGGTGGCAAGGCCGTCCCAGGGCAGGACTCCCTCAGTCCTGCGGTTACCCCCAGCACTTGGGGGTGGGGGTGACGGTGTCTCAGCCTCGGCTGCTGTAACAAAGAGCCCCCAGCACACTGCAGCGCGGGCACAGGGGTGGCCTGGGCTCATCACGGAAACCCCTGGTGCGTGGCTCTGCCGCTTGTGGCCTTTCCGTCTCATGGCCCCACAGCCCCTTGGCACCCGTGGCCGAGTGCCCCAGTCGAGGCTGGGCTGCCAGCACGCGGGAAGGGACCCCAGGACGTGGGAGCGCCGGGCCGGAGCCTGCCCAGTGTTCACCCTGGGTTCACCCTCGCGCCGTCCAGCCTGGAGGGCGGGTGTCAGGCCGGTCAGGTGCTCACGTGTCCTCCGTGTCCACGTGCCAGTCACAGGTTGAAGAGGTGCGTCCGTCTCCGTGGAAGTAGGTTTCATGGCAACCAACCTGTCGTCGACCATAAGGCGGGCTGGCGTGTGTGTGACCAGGAGAGAGAGGCCAGTGACCACAGGAAACGCCCCTGGTGCCGGAGAAGACAGAGGGTGGGGAGGTGTCTGCGCAGGGCCCCGGTGGGCAGACAAATGAGAAACGGACGTTGGTTGGCCCACCTGAGCCTGTGCCTGCCCCTCCTGCCCGCTGAACCCCAGCCCGCAGCGCCTCCCCCGAGTGAGCACTCAGCAGTCGGCTAGACCCCCACCCCCAGCAGTGAGTGAGGCGAGCACGTGACCTGCCCTGGCCAGTGAGATGTGAGGAGAGGCTGCTGAGCGCTCCCAGGTTTTCCTGCTGATGGCAAGGGGGAGGCATTTGGTGACTCCTGGAAGCAGCCCCTGTGCCACCGCAAGGACCTGACCGAGGCCGCTGGAGCAGGAGGCGAGGACAAGCCTGGGGCAGAGACGTCTCCGGGCCGCTGAGCAGCCGGCCCTGCAGCCTCCCGACAGCCTTCGGGTTCTTCGGGAGGGCGGTCGCCCTTGGGTGCACTGAGACGCCTCCGATTGGGTTTTCTGGGCTCTGGGGCTCAAGTACCTAATCAGACGCTCGAAGCCTGGAGTTTCACTGAGTAAGAACCGGAGACTTCAGTTCCGTTCCTGAGGTCCTGAAGAGAAAAATGATCCAAGTGTAAAATGGAAAATTGTCCAAGATGAGAATGAAAGCCACGTGCGTCATATGCGTAAAAAGTCAGGAAAGTGAATGATAGTTCGGTCAACGCGACGTTGTGTCAAGAAAACCACTGCCGCCCCCCCGACCTGACCGCCCTCCGCTCCAGTTTTGCCTCCTGGTCTCCCGGCAGCGGCTCCAGGGAGTCCAGGTGACCAGCCCACGTCTCACTGCCGAGTGACACCCCCCTCAGCCAGTGTCCCGACGTGGGCCGTGGGGCCCGGGAAGACCTGGCCTGGAGGACAGAGCGGGGACGGTGTGGGGAGCAGCGGGGACCGTTCTGGTTCGTGGGGCCCAGGACCCAGCTCCTCTCCGTGGGGTCAGCAAGGGACCACGTGTTCAGCCGGCCCTGCCCCTCTGCCTGGGTCTGTGGGCGCCCAGACCAGGGAGCGCTCCTGGCCGGCCGGGCGGGTGCAGACGGTCTGTTGTTTACAGGCCCTGCTCTGTCCGTCCGCCTGCCTCATGAACATCCCGGACGCTGCAGCCGAGTGGCTCGGTGGCCGGAGTGGGGGCCAGTGTGGGGGCCCCCACGGGTGGCCAGAGAGTCCAGGCACGGTGGGCACAGGCAGGGTCTCTTGGCCGTCTCTCGCAGACCGGGTGGAGGGAGTTACTCATTAGCGCGGGCACGGCCGGGCCAGCGCTTGTGAGGCGAGTCTGGGTGAGCGAAGCCCACCTGGGAACGAACGGCTTGTTCCTGCGGCCAGGGCAGTGGGTGTCGGCCGTCCAGGCCAGGGACGTTCCTGCACAGTGGGGGCCGGGCCCCAGGCCCTGTGGGTGCGGGGGCCCCCCAGTGCTGAAGCACCCTGGTCCTCTGGGCCTCAGACGCCTCGCGCCCCACCCCCCGCAAGGGGAAGCCGTGGAGACGAAGGGGACCCGTCTGAGCGGCCCTTGAGACCCACTGCACGGAGACACGGTTAATGGACGCTCGCGGCTAGTCCTCATGCAGCTGAGGGGCGTGCAGGGAAGATTCTGGGTTCTGGACGGGACCTGCCCCCGGGGCCCCCAACGGCAGGTGAAGGGGCCGTGGGCTCTGAACGCACCGGTGCCGGGACGTGGCTGCCGTGGCCGCAGCCCCACCGCCGGGGGCCCCGCCAAGCGGCTCTGCCCACCCCTGTGTTAATCATTGAGCCCCAGTGTCTGCAGGCACCCCCATCTGGGGGCTGGGGGGCCACATCGCTTGACGGGTGCATGACCCCGAGACCGCGCTCTTCCCGCTTGGCGCTCTGTCCTTGAGACTTAAGCCAGGGTCGGCTCGGAGCAGCGCTGGCCTTGGCAGTGCCTCCCGGTTCTGCCAGCTCCCCGCCTGCAGGCAGACGGTTCAGGGCAGGAGTGGGCTTCAGAGGATGGTGGTCTCGGGGTGTGGCTCCCAGACCCCATGCCTTTCTGTCCCTGAGGGGAAGACAGGGTGTTCACTTTGGAAGAGGGGGGCTGTGGGAGGGAGCCAGTGGGAGGGGGATCCGGGCAGGGACCCTCACAGGTGACCCCTCACATGTGGCCCTTTGCTGGGTAACACCCCCACATGGTGACCTTGGCGCCTCCCCCCTCCCCCCGCTGCCCCGACTCCAGCTGGCCGACCCTCACGTGTCCCTTGGTGTCCACAGGGCACAGCCTCAGTCCTCCAGCGCCGGTCCCCACAGGAGGAGTACGTGGAGGTGGGGCGCCTCGGGCCCTCTGACTACTTTGGTGAGTGGGCTGGGGTCCGCTCCCTCCTGGGTTGGCGGCCGTCTCCCCGGGGCCCCCACAGGGGCCGTGGGAATCCCGGCTGAGGTCCTGGGCGTGGGCTGACCGGGGCGGGCGGGCCCAGCTGTGTTTGAGTTTCAGGTGAACAGGGAGCGCCTGTTAGCCTGCGTATGTCCCGGGGCCCCTGGGCATGCGCGCTCAGAGGCGGCCAAGCGTCCCAGGGCCTGGCCTCGTCCCTCAATCTGCAGCCTCCCCGAGGCCGGGCCCTGATGCTCTCTTCCGCCACCAGGGGAGATCGCGCTGCTGCTGAACCGGGCCCGGGCGGCAACCGTGGTGGCGCGGGGGCCCCTGAAGTGCGTGAAGCTGGACCGGCCCCGCTTTGAGCGCGTGCTGGGCCCCTGCTCCGAGATCCTCAAGAGGAACATCCAGCGTTACAACAGCTTCATCTCCCTCACCGTCTGAGCCCGCTTGCCCACCCGCGCGCCCAGCACTGCGCCTGGCTACCCCGCCTCCAGCTCACTTCGGATAAAGATCACCTTGTGCCCTGGAAGGCCAGGCCAGGAGGTGCAGCCACCCTCCCCTGTGCCCCCCTCCATCTGCCACAGGCTTGTCCTGGGGGACCCACCCTGCTCCCCAGGTCCTCGGGAGACGCAGGGGGATGCCCACCCCCCGGGGACCGGCTGTGCGGTCCAGTCGGGCCAGGAACTGCTCAGTGCCCGGGCTTGGGGACGTGAGGCCGCCTGTTCTGCAGCCGAGTGCGGGACGATGACATCCCAGGGGGACCCCGCAGGCACCCTTGAGAAGTTTGGGTGAGAAGTTGAGGCTAGAAAGAGAGGATCCAGGCCCCTCCCTCAAACACTTGCCCCCCAGAGGGTCCTCCCAAGACGCCAGGGTTGGGGGAAGCCAGTCCCGGCCTCAGAGGAAGGTGGCTCCAGGCTCCCATGGAACGTTTCGGGGAGTGGGCTCGGTCCTCACCTTTCCTGGAGAGCTGGGAGCTCTGACCCTTACACCCGAGTCAGGACAGAGACGCCCAGGGAGGGAGGGAAACCCCATGAGAGTTCGGGACTTTCCGGGGTGCAGTGAGACCTGTTCTCTCCAAGTGGGGGTGTCCCCAGACAGCACTGCCATCCCCTTCTTTGTACAGCGGCTTCTTGGAGGCCCTGGGAGGAAGTGGAGAGATTTGCTAAAACATATCCTGGATAGAGTGGTCAGAACCAGGGCCCTGGGAGTCGCTTTTCAGCAGATACACCTCCTGCTGAACAGGGTGAGTCCAGCTGCCCTGGGCCCCACACGGCTATGTCGTCAACCGACTGAATGCCCCTTGACAGCATCTTCCGTCCCACCCTAACGTGAGCTGGAGAGGCCTGGGGTCGGTGCCTCGTGAGACTTCCGGGGACCTGACGTGCGAAGGAAATGGCGCCTCTAGCCGCCCGGACACATCCAGAGAGGCTGCCGGTTTGCGGTGCCCCTGGCCAGCCTGCCTTCACCCATGATGCTTCTGTGACTTGTCAGCCCCGCCCCGTTTATCACAATGTTCTGAACGCTGCATGTACTATTAAACGTGCAATGAGCGAACTCGGGGTTTTGGTCTGAGATATTTACTAGCAGGTTTTCTCCTTTTGGTTTTAGTGATGTAAAATAATCCACACATAAACTTGTGATCCTGACCGTTTCTAAGCGCACAGCTCAGTGGTGTCGGTCACATTCACGCTGTTGTGCACCCTCACCCCCACATCGCCTCAAACTGACTGTCCCGGTAAACATGGTCTCCCGCTCCCCCAGCCCCCGGCCCCGCCCCCTGCTTCCTGTCTCTGTGACTGACTCCTCCAGGGACTCACAGAAGGGCGGTCACACGGTGTCTGTCCCTCTGTGCCTGTCTGGCTTATGTCACTGAGCACCGTGTCCTCGACGTCCGTCCACGCTGCAGCAGGCGTCAGAGTCTCCCTCCTTTTCATGGCTGAATCAGAGTCCGGTGTGTGGATGGACCCTTTTCTTTATCCGTCCACCCGTCGATGTCGATGGACCCTTGGGTTGTAAGCCTCCCTCACGGCCCTGACTATGACGAGTTCGCGGTTCCCTCGGGGGCAGCAGGGCTGAGCGCTGGGAGGAAGGAAGCAGGACCTGGGCCCACCCCAGGCAGTGAGGGCAGGTTCTAAGCGGTGACTCGGGAGAGGGTGGCGAAGAGGAACACTTGTGGTCTGACCCTCGTGTCCAGACTTCGGGACCAGGGCTGGAGAGGGGATGCAGGGAGGGAGGCAGAGTCCAGGAGGAGAGAGGAAACCACGCCTCGGCTCAGGGTGGTGGACAGCCACGGCCAGGGAACGCGGTGCCTCTCGGAGCCGGGGAAGGCAGAGGCGGGCCTCCCAGGGCCTCCCGAGGGAACCAGCCCCCGGAGCGTTTCAGGGTCCAGCCCCAGGCCGTGGGGTAAGGTGATACCCTGAGCTGCTCTGAGTGGCTGAGTCTGGGGTGTTTTGTTACAGCAGCGCAGGACACTCACACAGACACTGGGACTGGAACTGAGCTCCGCCCACTTGGGCGCGGGCTTGCCCCCCGCGCTGTGCGTCTTGGAACTTGGGGCTCCCCTCCCTGAGCTGGGGTGCAGTGACCAGGCAAGCACCCCCTCGGAGGGCAGGCTCTGGCCCCTCTGCCTGCGCGGCGAGGGCTCGGGGACCACGGTGGGACCACGGTGGGACGAAGCCAGGGCGTGCTGCCCGCTGTGGGGGGCGTGGCCAGAGCGGCGTCTTCCCCAGCTGGGCGCTGGGCCTGCTCCCTCTGGCGCCAGGCGGCACAGACCCGGTCTTGTGGGCTCGTGAAAGCGTGCTTGTGTCCTCCTGAGACTACAGGCCAGGGGATTGTTCTGCCCCATCGCGGTCCCCAGGGCGGTGCCAGGGGCGCCGTGCGGGAGGGGACGCTGGGACTGGGTCCACGCAGACAGAGCTGGGCACTCGCTCCCCCCCAGCCTCGGTCCCTGGGAGGCTCACTCCTCTGGGGGCTGATATGGACACCCCGTCCCACCCGGGGCAGCTTCTGGGGAAGGGGGTCAGGGTGTGGCCAGACGAGGGCAGGTGTGGTTCTTACTCACTTATCTGTGGGTCCCAGGACCTCTTGGGGCTGGACACTCTGTTGGACCCAGTAAACATTCGAATAATAAATAGAAGTGAGTAAGCCAGGGGTTGCAGGAGGGCTGTCTGCGGGATTCAGGCTCCAGATTCCACAGGCCAGAAGAAAAGAAACTTTGATCAAAGTCTCATACCTTCTACAAAAATGAACTTAAAGTGGCTCACAGACTTACTCGTAAACATAAAACCATAAAACTTTCAGGAAAACACACAGGAGAAAATCTTCAGAATCTTGGGCCAAGCGAGTTGTTCTGAGACTCGACACCCAAAGCCATAAAAGTGCAATCGGATAAATTGGAATTCCTGAAATTAAAAACGCCTGCCCTGCTACACAGCCCGCAAGGAAGAGGAAAGGGGAGAAGGAGCCATCAAACCACACGCCCGCAGGGGACCGTGCCCAGAGCACGTGGAGCGCCCTCAGCAGCAGGCAAGTCACCAGCCCGGCCGGGACGCGGACGGCCCTTCCCAAGGAAGGTGCACAGACGGCGGCGACCCCCAGGAAGGCGCTGACTCACGGGCACCGGGACACGAGACGAAGCCACGGTGAGCCGGCTCCGCACGCATCACAAAGCCTGAGACAGGACGTGGCAGCAACACCCAGTGCGGGCGGGGAGGCGGGGATCAGGGTGGCTCACACGTGGCCCTGGGGGTGCGAAACGGTGCGGCCACTCTGGCTAGAAGTGGATTCTTTAAAAAAGCAAAAGCTGACACCAAACTTGCAGCCACCATTGGACGCTGCCCCTGCAGCTTGGACGCTTGCGCTGGGGAAACGCAGCCTGGCTCCCACAGAAACCCGCACAGGGGGCCTCACAGAGGGTTTGTGCACAGAACCAGAGGCACCCAACGTCCTGCGGTGGGCGTGCAGCCGAGCACGCGGCCCCCACGCCCCTGAGACTGCTCAGCGTGCAGCGGCTCCGACTGCTGACGAGCGACCGCAGGGTGGATCTCCAGAGAGCTATGCGAGTGGAAACCCCACCCCAAAAGGTCACCCAGTGTGACTCCACGTACATAACATCCTTGAAGTGACAAACAGAAATGGAGCAGGTCTCCGGTGGAGGTGGGGGGAGCAGGAGGGCCCTGCCTTGAGGGGACGCCCCGCGTCTCGGTTGGACCAACACCCAGACCCCGGGAGCCTGGGCGAGGTCCCGCACCAGAGTTCTGGGAGACATCATCCCAGGGTGGGGGGACTGGGCACAGGGTGCTCCGAGCCCTCTGTGTCTTGCTGTTGAAAGGGAGGGAGAGGCTGGGAGCAGTATGGGAAATTGGGGCCGGTGGAGTGTAGGGGGAGACCCTGGAAGGAGTCTGGGTTCCACTAGAAGGCGCAGAGGACCTGCTGGAGATGTGGGGCCCCGGGCCAGTCTGCTCCATGCTGTGGAAGGTCCGTCAGTAGCGCAGGACCGAGGGCGGCAGGTGAAGTGAGCAGCCAGGACGACCCCATGGGTTTTACGGGGCGGGCGGCATTCCTGGGACGGGACAGGCGGGAGCAGAGGGGATGCCCAGGGATTAGCCAGCCCTCACATCCAAGCAGCACCCCTCTCTGCCCCAGCCCCTGGACCCACACAGACCTCCGCCACTAGCTGCGTGGCCTCGACGAGCCCCTGGACATCTCTGGACCCCACCCATCCCTCTCTGCAGTAGCCTAGGAATTCACCCCCAGTACAGCTGGAAGAACCCAGTGGGCCCGAAGACCCTCACTGACGTGGGGTGGGCTCAGGCGGGGCTGAGGCCGGGGCTGGGCCAAGTGGATGGGGAGCGCTGGAGGATTCCAGAAAAAGTGAGGGGCTGCCCCGGGCGTGGTCCACGTGCCCATTCATTCCCTCTGCGGGCTCTGTGCTCTGTTCACGGCCCTCCCTGGCGGTGGGCAGCCTTTCCCTGGCATCTGGAGCTCTGGCCAGAGGATCTGGAGGACAGAAGCCAGCAGATGCCCACTGGGGCCCCTGTCCAGCTCTGCCCACCACGGGCCTCGGGTCCCTGTGCCTCTCCCAGCCTCAGCTCCCCATCTGTAAGATGAGGGTAACAGCCCCAAAGTGTGGAGAAGTGAGGCCCCAGGCATCCTGCACGGTGTCCTGGCCCACACACCCTGCTGGGCGAGCCGGGCCATCAGTGCCGACAGTGCCCTGGACGGCCCAGCCTCACCTCACCCCATCGGTGGCTGAATCAGCCTGGCGGTGGTGACTCACTTTGAGGTCCGGTACTTCCCTCCCAGCCCCTGGCTGCCTGGCTGGGGCCTGGGGGAGGGGGCTCCTTGTGGGCAACCCTCGGGGTGGGGGCCAGTTGGTGTGGGTGAGCAGAGGCCCTGCAGGCCACAGGGGCTCTGGTCCCTGAGACGCAGATCCAGACGGATCCCTGGGGTCTGCCCTGTCCGAGTGCGGCTCATCCCATGCCCTGCCGGGAAGCCTGCCCTCATGCCACCGACCACGCTGACCTCTCTCCCCTCTCTGACCTCTCTCTCCTCTCTCTCTCTCTCTCTCTCTCTCTCTCTCTCTCTCTCTCGCCTCCTGGGTGTGACCCAGTTAGGGCATCTGTGACTCACTTCTCTGCTCCAGCCCCACCCCCGGGCGGCCAAGCATCTCCCCTCTTCCAGGACTCATCTAGTCTGGCTCTAACTTGGGCTCCAAGTGCAGGAAGGCCATCTTAGGCTCTCAGTCTTGGGGGGCCACCTAGGCCCTCAGAACCTCTTCATGGGCATTCTTAACAAAGGTAGATCTGGCATGAATACAGTGGATTCTTACATGTACATGCAGGCCATTTATTCAGCCACAGAGAAGGCCACTGAGTTTGTCTCGGCTGCTCCCAGCAGGGGGTCCACCCTGGACTGATGTGGGGTCTGCCTCTCGGCAGAGCCCCGTGATATTCCACCGTAGACATCCCTTCCAGGTCAGACTGTGAGCCCCCTTACCAACCTCACTGATCAAACGTTCCTTTTACTTTGGCAGTTGGTGAAATCATGCTGGTGCGTGTGTTTCAGGAACGTGCCGGACGAGGAACCAGGCAGCCCCTGACCTCCTGGGCCCTGGGGCGTCAGGGCTGGTGTCTGGTGTGCTGGGTACAGCACGGACCCAGAAGTACAACGACCTGATTTGCCCCCAGTCCTGGTCCTGTTTCGTACAATCTCTGTGCTGTCAGGCGAGTCCCTTCACCTGGGCCTTGGCCATCCCGTCCACAGACGGGGAGGCGTAACACTTGCCTCCTGGGATTAGCTGTGCCTGAGAGGTGGGGTCGCGTGAGTAACGCCCCTCAGCACGGGGCCTGGCGCGGAGGAAACCGGCAGAGATTGGAGCTGTTGCTACAGACTACCCAACCGCGTCTGGGTGCCACCCAGGCCCTGGCGCTGCCCAGACAGGGGGCCACGGTGCCTTGCATTCACATCCCCTGCCTCGAGCTGGGCCTGGCCGGCTCCTCTCCCTGACCGCCCTCCAGGGCAGCTGCGGGCCCCCTCCCGGGTGTGCCAGCTGGCAATGTGCGCCACCCCGCACTGTGCGCCACCCCTTCCTCCTGCTCCTGGAGCTGAGGAGGAGGGCCCCCAGTTTTGTGGCGGGGACAGATGTGTCCCCAGGACACACGACCTGCCCTTGGCGTGGTTCACGACTGCTGTGTGACGTCAGCCTGAGACCTGGAAGCACAGGGCAACCACCAGGCTTCTGCACGCGGAGGCCCGGGGCCGGGTGGGCGAGCCTGCCGCTCCCGGCTCCCCGGTGTCGGGGCCCCGGCTGTCAAGACTTGAATGATGGAGGCCACTCAACACTGGGCCCTCCGTCCCCTCACAGTGGACGAGTGCCGGGCCCTGGAGCAGCACCTGAGGCCCCTCCACGTGGCTGGGCTTCCGCGCAGCGGGGGGGCCTCGGTGGTCAGAACCCCATGGGCGCTGAGGCTCTGGGGGCAAGTCCTCCAACAGGACCAGGCGCCACCTCTGGAACCTGGTGTCTCAAGTCACCCAGCGCCCCCTCCGCCGGCCCCCCGCCCTCAGGGAGGGGACAGAGAGCCCACCGCTTGAGGGGAGAAACATCAAAGAATCTGCAGTCTTGTAAAATCATGGCCCCCTCCCAGTTTCCAGGAACTCAGTCCTGACCTAGACAGGCTGTGGTTGGGGTCAGCCGAGCACACAGCGTTGTGCCTTGAATCTCTGCGTCATCAGAGTGGAGACCCCTCCCACTGTCTTGGGGTTCTGCTGTGGAGGCAGGCCAGCTCCTCCAGGATGTGTCTACCCCGAGGCCTTGTCCTTGCTGCTCCCCTAGCCCTTGGAGCACAGCAGGCACGCAAATGTTTGTTGAATGAATGTGTGATGAACTCTAAACCCACACAGAAACCCTTGCAAGGATCAGAGTGCCTGGAATGGCTGACTCGGGAGCCCCAGGAGCCTTAGACAGGGTGGGACACTGAGAATCAGAGGCAGAGGTGACGGCAAGGATGCCGGAGCCCAGCCCCACTGCCCGCAACTCCTCCAAACTGCCCAAGTCAGAAGAGAGCTTATTTTGCTGTTAGGATTATCATTGTTTCCAAACACGCTCCAGTAGACTTCACACACTTCAGAAAGAAAAACCCAGGCGTCCATGGGAACCCCTGGGCTCCTGGTTCCTTTCTCTATAGACTAAATAAACCACGACAGGAAAACGCCACGAATTTATATCATCCCAGTGTAGATTCTCCAAATTGGCCAGTGTTCACGGAGCTCCCCAACGAGTGCTGTCCTGTGGTGCCCGGCCCATCTGAAGGGGGCGAGGGCGGCCAGGACGTCCCATGATTACTGGCCGGTGGAGGTGGACCGCTGGTGCCCCTTGCCTGAGACTGTGGCTACACCCTGCGGTTTGGGTTTTGGATGCTCTGGGACCGAGGGCCGACTGGGAGGTGATGCTGGGGAGTGGGCCCTGCCCTCACGAGCCCCGTCCTGGGGGGCCGGCGAGACAGCAGCCCCAGGCAGTGAGCCCAGTGCTCGGTGAAGAAGACAGCTCCAGGTCACATTACCAGTAGCCCGCCGTTCAACAGACTCCGCCTTCCCTGGCTGGTCCCTGGCCGCCCCCGGGACAGCTCCCCAGAAGCTGGAACACAGAACCCACCTGGGGAGCGGCGGGGGTGTGTGTGGGGAGGCGGGCGGGCAGGGCGGGGCTGGGCTGCGCAGGACTAGCTGGACTCTGTCCTGCTCCCAACACCTGTGGGCCACACCCGCCCAGCCCCTGTCGGGGCCACAGCCGGGAGAGGGAGGTGGTAGAAGTGGCCCAAGCCCGAGGCTGGAGGGGCTGCCAGGGGAGCGGGCGCGAGAGGACAGAACGCCGCCCCAGGGGGCCCCCACCACAGGCAGAGTCGCCTCTTCCTGCAGGGAGGCCACCAGGGAGGCCCAGCGCTTCCTGAAGCCAGAACCCAGTGAAGAGCGAGGACTTGAGGGGAGGGGAGGGAGGTCCTCCACAGGGTTGATCCAGACCCCCGCCGCTGTGGGCCTTGGGCGGTGGGCCCTGCTCTGGGCCCTGGCTAAGGGGGCTGCTGAGAGGCACCTCTCCCCTTCAGGCCAGGAGGATTTGGGGGAGGTTCTTGAGGAAAATCCTCCCCGGACTGGGAAGGTGCCTCCGCCCTCCCCGCCCAGCCTCGCGGGTGACAGCGGGTCCCGCAGAGGCCCAGACCCTCTCCCAGGGGCCAGGCGGCTGCCTTGGCACAGCTGGGTAGGAGGTGATGGGTTGGCAGTGCGGGAGGGGGCAGAGGAGGAGGGACTGGGGGGGATGGGGTGGGAGGGGAGGGGGAAGGAGGAGAGGGAGCTGGAGGAGCAAGGGGAGGCAGCGGAGGGGGAGGGGGGGCGGGGAATTGAAAGTGCATTCCAGACGGGTGACACACAAGCTCTGCAGCGAGGGGGGAGCAGGCCGAGCTGCCCTCCTCAGGAAGGTCCCTGGGATCCAGCTCCCCCGAGAGGGAGATAAGACAGGGGCCGGGCTAGAAGGAAAACTCCTGGCCTGGGGAGCCCTGCTGCTGGCTGCTAGCCTTCAAGGCTCTGCCCCAGTGCCACCTCCTCCTAGAAGCCTTCTTAGATTCATCCTTGGATCCAGAGGAGTCCTTGGGGTGCCTGGGTTCATTCTCCTGTCAGACACCGGCTGGCCGGCAACTTGGGGCTCCTCTCCAGCCCTCACACCTGCTGAGCAGCCAGGCAGGGCCTGGCTGGGGTGCCCACTCTCACCGGCTGGCCTCAGGGGCCCCTCAGGACGCCCTGGCAGTGGTGTCCTCTGGGCCAGGCTGTGCTGTTCGGAGCACAAGGAGCACAGGGGGGTTTAGTGCCCGCACGACCAAGCTGGTTTCCCCCACACCCTTTGTCTCAGGCTGGAAGGCCGCCTCCTGCAGGTGGAGTGGCTGTCTGCCCACGGGTGGGTGGTGGGCAGGGCGGGTGTGTAGACCGCTCCCTCCTCAAACCCAGAGGTGGCGACGGGCGGCCAGGGGATCGGAGCTGGGTGGGCAGGTGTTCTGGGGCAAACCTCCATGCAAGTGAGAAGCCAGCCCCCCCTTGGGGTGCCTGCAGCCCAGCGATGGGGCTCTGAGGCCCAGCTGGCTGTGAGACGGGGCTGGGGAGATCCCCCTGCAGAATGGTCTGCGTGGACGGGGCCTGGCCACCCTTGAGGCGGGGTCTGCTCGCTGAGGTCGGGGGGAGGGGACAGAACGGGCCTGGACTCCAGAGTGTAAAAGGCCGCCGGGAGAGGAGCCGGCAGAGGTCAAGACGGGGCTTCCAGGGAGGGCCTGCCCTGGGAGCCCAGACCAGCTTGGCCTCTCCCAGGAGCACACGGGAGGGGGGTGTGCCCGCTTGTGCCAAGAGCTGTGGTCAGGACAGCTGACCAATGCCTTAGCATCATGAGCCCCTGTGACCATGACAGCAGTGTTGACACAGGAGTGGACACCTAACCCTTTCTGGACGAGGACAGTTCTGAGAAAGACCTTCCTCAGCCTCTAGAGAAGGCAGTGGGAGAAGGCTGTTGCCATGTTGCCATGTTTCCACCTGGCTGGGTGTGAACGAGGAAGCCCACGCTGGTTCTGGCAGCCATCTTGTCACCAGGAGGGACCAGCCAAAAGAAGCAGCACAGTGAAGGGGATTATGGCCCCTCGATCAGGCCCCTCCTGAAGCACGACCCCTGGCTTCTCAGGAAGACACCTCATGGCGCAGCCCCTTGGGCTGACTTTCCGCTCCCCGAGCAGAACGCCCCGCTGCGGCTGCTGAGCCGCCAGCAGGCCGGGAAGCCTCTGGTCTGTGTGTTTGTCCGTCTCCACCTTTGAGGAGGTCAACCCCCTGCAGGCAGAAACCGTGTTATTCGTGGCGGTGACTCCTGGGCTGGCAGGAGGCTCTTCCGTAGCACACGGCAGGTGCACTGTGAGTGTCTGCTGCGGATGAGCGCGTCTCAGGGCGCTGTCAGAGCTGGAGGGAGAGACGGACACTGTCGCTCACAAACACACCTGGAATTCCACACCAGCAGATCCAGGCTACACCAGCGCTTGGGTTTGGGGTGCGGGGTGGTGTTATCTGGGATTTCTCTGGGTGGGGAGTGTGCCGTCATCTCGGCTGTGCTTAGGGCTCTGAGAGGCTGAGCTCAGTATGGTCCAGGGTAAACAGGAGCTGGTGGCAGGGGTGCGGAGGGACCCCGCGGGGCTGCCCGCTGTCCCACAACCCAAAGGTGTGGCCACACTATGCCCAGGGCTCCTGTTGCAGGGCGTCAGGGCACAGGGGTGAGGGTGCTCTGTGCTGTTTACCGAGCACCTGCTGTATGCCAGGCATAGCGTCTACACAGACACCACCCTGTGCCTCCCCCTCTGGCACCAGCAACAGAACACTAGCCGCGTTTGGCCACAGCCCAGCTCTGTGCTGACCGCTTCCTAGGCATGCCTCCTGGCCTGCTGGCCTCAGGGGAGCCGAATTCCGCTGCTCCACCGCTCCCCAGGGCCAGTCAGTGTGTGGAAGTCTCTTTTACAAGATAGTCTTTTGCCCCAGACCTCACCTGGTCCTGGAAGGCCCGGGTGGGAGATTCAGCCTGCCCCTCCCCGGAACCTGCCCCAGGGGTAACCAGCCCAGGCCAGTCCGGTCTCTCCCACAGATGCCAGCCCGCCAGGCCACGGGCACAGCCAGGAGGGCTTCCTGGAGGAGGAGGGCCAGGGAGGCTCAGAGAGAGCCCGAGGCCCAGAGCCGCTGCCTGCCCCCAGGCCAGAGCCACAGCTTCTGGTGCCCAGTCGTCTCTTTTCAAACAGAAGCGACCGAGTTTCTTAGACGAGGACCGTCAGCGCATCACGGACCCGGACACTGGGTGAGAAAGGCGTGGACAAGCAGCCCTCCCCCGCCCACGGACACCGAGGAGACCGTGGTGAGTGCTGGACGCATCACCGCGTCAAGGGGGCTTCCACACGGCCAGAGACCGTCCTCACAGGTTCCACCCAGAGGGGAGGGGTCAGGAAGGCACGGTCTGGCCACACCGGGGGTTCAGGTTGTTCCCCACCTTTGCTGTTTCAGGTTGTGCTGCTCTGTGGCCTGCAGTCTGTGGCGGGTCTGCGTCCGGGTCACTGTCCTGGGCTAGGTGCCTGGACGTGGGACGCCAGGGTCAGGGGCCACGGCCACTCTCATGGATCCTGATCCAAATTGCCGCCAGCTCTGACCGCCACCCTCTGGGAGCTCCCGCGGGCCCTCCTCCCATGGCGTCCTCCCCTCACAGGGCACGGCGCCTGGGGAGTCTGCTTTGTTCGCTGCTGGTGAAGTGCCTCTGAGCGTCTGTCCCCACGTGGGTCGCTTTCGTGCACCACGGTTTTCTGGCGGGAGAGCATGAGCAAAGACACAAGTAGATACCGTATTTGAGAGATTTGACTAATTCACTTACTCTGTGCAGATAAAGGACACAGGGACACTAGAGACACAGCAGATAACCGAGGGCTCCCTGTGCTCAGGTTTTACCATTTTTACACATTTTAAACATCCATACTGTCACATCTGACGGGCTTTTGTTTTGATTAAAAATGTGAAATACACAACTGTGATTTGTCCTGTCTTCTAGAGCTCTGAGTGTTCTCTGCCTTCGCGGAGGTGGATCAACTGCGGGAAAGCGAGAAAGTCGGGATCAGCATGTTCTCATAGCTTTTCTTTTGAAAAATTCCAGTCTTACAGAAAAGTTGCAGGAAGAGTACAGTGAACCGCCGGGTACCCCTCACCTCAGTTCAGTTTCCCCATCTGTGATCTACCATCCACCTGTCACCTGTCATCCATCTTTCCTGTTGATGGTCTATCTGCATCTGTATGTCTGTTTTGTCTGTGCAGGTAAATATCTTCCATCTATGTATGTATGTATGTATGTATGTATGCATCTGTCATCCACCCACCCATCCACCCGTCCGTCCACCCACATATCCATCTATCCATCCACCCACCCATCCACCCGTCCATCCACCCGTCCATCCACCTATCATCTATTTCCCTAGCACTCACACCTCCCCCTACCCCAGCCACGTGTAAACCAGCTGCAGCTGTTGTGACTCTTCATCCCAGGGACCACAGGGTCTCCCAAGGACACAGAAGCCCTCCTGCATCACCGTAACCTCATCACCACGCCCAGGAATTTTCCTTGGACACAGTGACCGAGCCCTTCTCCCGCGGTCCCAGAGCTCCCAGAGCTCCCAGATGGGAGGAGCCGGCCCAGGGCTGCCGCTGCGCTGGCCGTGCTGCCTCTTCCATCCCCTTCAGTCCAGGCGCCCCTCCCCACCCCCATGCTCTCTTCGTTTCACGACAGTGAAGGCTCAGGAGCAGGCCTTTGGTGGACTCTCTCAACTCGGGTGTGTCCCCCTCGAGACTAGACCGAGACTGCAGGGCTCCAGCGAGAAGCTGCAGGTGAGGCGCATCCCCTCCCGCCTCACTCCAGGACTCTCAGGGGAGCTTGCTCTGAAACCTTCGCTAAACAGCTTAACTTCTTAACCCACTGAGATGTGTGCAGTTGAGTCCAGGGTAAGTGAGGCCTCAATCCGGTTGTTTTCCTAAACTGTCCCAGTGCATTTACTCAACAGCCCTTTCCAGTCCTTCCAGTCCCTCCTCTAGGATGGCCCTTTCCGACCCTGTGTGCTCCAGCATGCTTGTCACCAGTGCCACACTGCTCTGATTACTGTAGCTCGAGAGGTTTCGTCTTCCTCCCCACACCCACACTGCTGCTCTTCGTTCTAGAAGTTTCTGTGCACTCCTCAAGCACTTTTAGCCCCAGTCCAGCCTCTACAGGCCACTCTGGCTCCCTTCTCCCCCGGTGAGCTGAGGTCACCCCTGTGCTGACCCCTCAGCTCTGGTCTGACCTGCGGTCCTGCTCCAAGGCTTGCTGGCCTCCCTAGCGTAGAAGTCCCCTTCTCTGGAGGACATGCTGTTACTTTTCCTTCTGGAGGCTTGGAGAGCCAGCCTGGCATGTCCCCAGACAACCTCAGGAGCTCCAGGCTCCAACCTCTGCCTGGGGGTGCGAGTCCCGTCAACACTCGATGGCTAATGGGGACTGGAAGCCCCTCCCACCCCATCCACCACCCCTGAGAGGGGCAGGGCCCCAGGCAGCCCCAGGCAAAGAGGTGTGGGTTGGCTCTGGGTTCAAATCAGCTGACCAGCTAGACGTGAATCCTTGGAATCCATGATGCAGAAACTTGGCCATGAGTCCTGAAGGCCCTGAGAGGCAAGGGAGGGGGAGAGGCGGACTGGCTGCTCTGGCCTGGCAGGCTGGCTGTCAGGGGGCTGCTGTCAAAGTTTCTGTTTACGCCACTGTATGCAGTATCCCCGCCCCAAGCCCTGCAGGGGCTTCCGTCCCCTTAGAACAAATCCTTCAGTTAGTCTTACAGACTCTGACATGCCCCACTGCCTGCCTCTCCCAGCCCCTGTCCTCCCACCAGCCCCGCCTTCTCGCTCCTTGAACAAGCCAAGCTGGTTCCTGCCTCAGGGCCTTTGCATGTGCTGCTGTTGGTTCCCTCTGCCTAGAAAGCTCTGTCTAGATCTTCTCAGGATCTGCTCCTTTTCCAATAAACAGGCCTTCATGACCTCCCCCGGTTCCTGAGCTGGAACAGTGTTACTGACTTGTCACTTGTTTATGTCCCCTGGAGAGGCTGTGGGCCCCACGAGGGCACCGTTGCACTGCTATGTCCCGGTGCTTTGCCCAGCGCCTGATGCAGAACTATCTGTTGCATGAGCGAGTGAAAATTTCCACAGGCAGCCCTCTGAACTGGCTGTTACCAGAGGAGGAAGTTGAGGTTCCAAGATGCAGATGAAAGAGTTTGCTCCAGGTCACACAGCAGATGAGGCAATGGGGGTGGGGGGCTGACCCCTCTGAGGCTTCCAGGGCTGTGCTGTGTTCTGAGCCCCCCAACACTCACACCCATCTGGATGCTCTGCTGAGTAGATACGAAGTCCAGGTGTCTGGACCAGCCTCGTCCAGGAGAAATGTTATTTAAGCCACATATGGAATTTACAATTTCCTAATAGCCACATTAAACAAAAGTAAAAACAAATGAGTGAAATTGATTGTCATCACAGTTTATTGAGCTCAATATATCAAATATTCTCATTTCAACAGATAATTAACATAAAATTACGAATGAGAAATTGCACACTCTACTTTCATACCAAGTCCTGTAGGCTGTGTGTGTTTTACACGTACAGCACATCATAACTCAGACCAGCTACGTCTCAAATGCCCAATGGCCATGCGTGGCTGGTAGCTCCTATACCGGACAGTCCAGGTCTGAAGCCCCCAGGTGCCTCTTCACATAGGTCTTCATTCACAAAATGGTTATGGGCTTAAATGCTAGCAAAACCTTCACTGCTGTCTGTGTATTTTAAAAAGAAAAATATTCACTAGGGAGTTAAAGAGGACACTGAGAAGGCCCTCCCGGGCTGCAGGCAGGCTTACCCTCTTCCTGGGGGGCCTGAACTGGAAAGGCCTGCTGGAGCCTGGGGCCTGGGGCCGCCTGAGATCATGACTTAATTAACGCCTGCGTGCCGGCAGCTTTGATCTTCAAGCAGTGGTGCCCACTCAGCTGAGGCTGCTCCCAGATTAACTGCCCTGAAGCAAGAAAGCCTTGCCCAGAGATAAAGGGAATGTGGTGTTTCGTCATTACAAATTGTTCTGAAATCCACTCTGGCACCGGGCAGAGGCCTGGGTTTGGAGGCCCAGATGGCCCCCACCTGCAGGACCCAGAAGCAGGCAGCTGGGCAGCCGTGCCCTTGCCGTGGGGCACCAGGTGCTGCAGGTGTGTGTGTACACGTACGTGTGTGCGCGTGTGTGTGCGCATGTGTGTGAGCTGCTGCCCTCCTGGGCGGGAGGCTCAGGGCCGGGGAACAGCTGTGCAGGGTAACGTTACTGGTCCCCATTTTCCAGATAGGAGAACAGACTCGGAGCAGTCTAGGGACAAACCACCCCACAAGGCCAAGGTCAAGGGCAGAGGGCAGCCAGGGCACCTCAGGCTGGGGGGTCAGGTGGGCGTGGGCTCTGGTCCCAGTGCCTTACTGCCAGGGCTCCTTCATCCCTGTCCAAGACCTTCAGGATAAAGGAGCCTGTGTGGCCGCTCTGGGGACTGATGCGCTCACACAGGGGAGCCGGTGGCAGCCGACTGCCTGGGGCTGCACTCTGGGGCTGCGGGCAGACGCCTGGCATTCTGGTCTCTGTAAAATGGGACGTGGGACAGCTCTCTACTCCTAGGGGTCACTCAGGGCTGGAGGTGCCCAGTGCATGTGAGCCATGACTCTCCTGAAAAGATGACAGCAATAATGGAACATGGACCTGTGCAGGCCCTGGGCCTGCCCTGCAGACAGCAGACGGGATGGGGTGAGGTGGGCTTTGGGGCAAAAGGCTGGCTGCACACAAGAGCTGGGCTAGGGGACAGGTCCTTAATCAAAGCTCCCTACCCCACCCCAGCCCTCCACCTTGCTCTGAGGAGCGGCCAAGGTCTTTCAGGAGCTCCTCCCTGGATGGGTGGGTAGATGGGGGCGGGCATGGGCGTTGCCAGAGGGAACCAGCGAGAGGCAGGCCCCCTGCCAGTCACCCCAGCTGCGTAGCGGCCCTTCTCCGCGCCTATTTGGAGCACCTGACTCACCTTAATTATGGGCCCTTAGGCACGTCGGGGCGTGCCGGGACGCCAGAGATAGCCCGGAAACACAGGCTCCGGGGGCGAGCGGACATCCCGGGCTGCCAGGTGCAGCTTCGCCTCCCACCAGCACCTCCCCACCCTGGAGGTCCCCGCAGCGCCCCCTTCTTCCGCCAGAGGCCCTCTGTCTGGCCTGTAAGCCCCGCAGCAGCCTCCCTGGCCTGAGGTGGGAATTGTCCGGGGGCGGCGGCGCGGGGCGGGGAGCCGGTCAGGGGTCCGCGACCTGCCTCCAGGCCTGGGCCGGGATGCCCCGCAGAGTCTGGAACGCCGCGCCCACGCGCTAGGCAAGGCCGCCCACGCCTCCAACTCCAATGTATATTTAGCCTCTTTATCAAATGTTTGCCGTGAACCGTGTGAACCGCCTAATAGCGGCTGGAAGTGAAATCCGATTCCCGGGCAGAAAGAAGCATGTGACAAGGCCTGAGCGGCAAGGATCTCCGCGAGCGCGCTGGGCAGGTGCTGGGGCCCCGACGCGCCTGGCCTCGGTACTCACGGTCTCCTCTTCCTGCCTCCTCGCTCCCCCCACCCCAGCATCAGAAACCGCCTCCTCACTCAGCCCCTTCTCCAGAGAAGAGGACGCCTGGAGTCTGCAAGGGGGCGGGGTGTCGGGGAGAGGAGCCAGGGCCGGAGAGGGAGTCCTCGCGGGTGTGGGTTCCCATCCGAGTTGGTGACCTCTTGGTCACGTCAGTCCAAGGTCGTAGGAACAGCTTCTAGGGATCTATTTCTGCCAGTTTCTTTCCAGAATGTGGAGAGGGTGGGGCGTGCTGGTTGGGGGTCCCTGTCCCACCGCAGGGCGGGCCTTGGTTCCGAAAGCACCTCTTGCCCCGAGTCTCCCCCAAAGGCGGTGTCGGGCGGCTGCACAAGTTTGTGCCACCCTCGCGCGGCCGCTGTTGTCGTGGTCGCTATGACGACGCCCCACGGTTTTATTTTTAATAGCGGCCAGCGATTAGAGGGATGCCTGTGCCCCCGCCCCCCGCAGATCCCCAGTCCCGGCTGGGGGTGCACCCAGGCCTCCCTGCTCCTCGCCTCGCTCTGGCCTGAGACGCCCACAGAAGACGTCCCCTTCTGCACCCCCAGATCTCTTCCATCCGTCCCAGACTCCAACTGGGAGACCCTGAAGTGCCAAACCGGGAAGGGGCACAGAGGGGATCACTCATCGAGGTTTGCTCTGAGGTGGCGGGACCCCCAGGAACCGGCTAGCCTTGTGCAGACGTTGGAGCAGGAGGGGCCCTTAACTGCAACCCCATACAAGGTGACCTTTCCCCCTTCATTCCCACATATACTATTAAACCGAGTCTTTAAACCCCAAATAAGTGTCCTCGGGTCCCTTCACCTCTCCGCCCGAGAAGAATCCGAGGCTCAACCAGACGTGAAGCTGTCAGCTCCCGGGTCCAGTAGGCCACGGAGGGCTCGGCAGTGCACTTTTGGCTGCCTGCCGGAAACCGTCCAGTGGTCTCCCTCCGCAAAGCAGTGGAAGGTTCCACCTGGTAGGACAAGGCTCTCAAGTGTTTTTAAACGTTCCCCAAATTTCCCTGGTTCTTTCTCATGCCTCCTTCATCCTGACCACCCGAGAGCCCGCTTGAAGACGGGTGGGTCGCTGGTGGGGCTACGGCGGGGAGGCAGGTGCCTTGAGGGGGCTGCCTTGCAGGTATGTGGAGGCATGTGGAAGGGAGCTTGTAGCCCCGGCCGCTGAGAATCGCAGAGGGGCTCGCCCCTCCCCCCAGTTATTTGGGGGAAGGCAAGTGCCCCTGAAGCGCCCACTGGACTCAGCCTTTGAAATGCCAGCGTCGGCCAAGCCCAGGATGAAAGACCGCCCGCGGGGTTGCGCCTTTACTGCCTTTGTCTGGCCGGAGTGCGGCCGCGGCGGGGGCAAGGGATTATCCATAGGATGGGGACAAGCGGGTGGAGGGCTGGGTCGGGCGGAATTCTCTTTCCGCCGCCCACCCACCCACTCGGGCGCTTCCTAGCCTCCAAGGGCCTCGCTGTCTAGCTTTGGGGTCGCACGGCCCGTCGCCCCTCTAGCACTGCTACCAGGATTCGTCGGCCCCCTCGAGGGACCCGCCGCTGGGGTCTGATCCCACCTAGTCTAGGCGAAAGGAACCTAACCAGCCCGGCGCACCGCCATTTGGTGCCGGGGAAGCCGTCCAGACGCGCTCAGGCCTCAGCCTCCAGCGCGTCGCTCCCCCGCATCGCGCTCTGTGCCGCGCCGCGGCCGGAGGTGGCGCTCTGTGCGCCCAGCGGATCCGGCGCGGGAGGCTCAGACTCCCCGGTTCCTCACGAGCAGCTACTTTCCCTTTCTTCCCTTCCACCCCCTCGAGTTCCCAGCTCAGGTCGTGGCCCGGCCCTTCCACGAGGGAGTGGGGACTTGGAGGACTCGGGCTCCCAGGGCGGGGACGAGGCACGCTGCAGCCCCCCTCCTCCGACCTGGGCGCTCTCCCATCCCGGAATGTGGGTGGGGGTTCTTCATTCAGACGCCCCAGGCATTGGATTCTGGGCGGGGGCGCGTGGCAGCCGCCAGGTGAGTGCCCCAGACGCGCCCCTAAACCCGCCCCGCCTCTCACCAGAGACTCACTCCCCCTCCTTTTATGGAATGGGGGAGGCAGAGGCCCAGGATCCAAACCGTGGAAAGAGGCTGGAGCGCCTAGGCGAGGGGCGGGAGGCGGGGGCCGGCTTGCTTTTGCCCTTTTTGGCGTAGCAGCTCTGGGCGCTGCCCTCTGCTGCCGCTGGGGCCCGAGAGAGGCGAGCCGGCGACGGCGGCGCTTCTGCAGCGGCCTCCTCCCCTCCCCGTCCGGTGCTGCAGGATTGCAGCTGGCACTGGAGGGTGGGCAAGCTCGAGGGAGGGGCGCGCGGGGAGCCTCGGCGGGCGAGCGAAGCCCTGGTGGCTGTGCTCGGAGCCGGGCGCGGGGCCTTGATGGATTTTACTGCCTGCGTGAGCGCGTGTGTGTGCTCACTGCGGCGGCGGCGGCGGCGGCCGGGCCCTGCCCGGTCCGTGCAGCCCCCGCGCGCTTCCGAGGTGCGGGTCCCGGGCCCGGAATCCGGGGGAGGCGAGGGGGAGGGGGCGGGGGAGGGGCGCGGCGGCGGCGGCGCTATAACCCCCTCCCCGCCGCCGGCCGGCTCCACACGCGCGCCTTGCGGAGCCCGCACAACTCCGGCGAGCTGGGCCTGCCCGCTCCTCCTCCTCTCCTGCCGGCTGCGGCGGCTCCGGCTCGGCCCTGCGCCCGCCCTCAGGCCCGCGCGGCGAGGCCCGGGGCGGGCGGCGGCTGCCAGGCAGCGCGGCCGCAGGCGCTGCCCGGCTCGGGCCGGCGGAGGGCGGAGCGCAGCGCCGGAGCCGAGGGCGCGCCGCGGAGGGGCGCACGCAGGCCGCCGGGCCGCGCCGTGCTGGGCCGCGCCGTGCCCTGTCGGGCGGCGGCGGCGGCAAAAGGAGGCCGGAGGCGAGCTCGGGGCCCGCGGTGGGCGCGCAGGGCCGCCCGCAGCCCGCAGGGAGAGCGCGAGCCCGTGCCGGGCCTGGCCGGGCGTCCAGACAGGTGATGGGGTGGTGCGGCGACAGCGTCTCAAGCCTCGCTCCGGGGTCCCTTTCGGGGCTGATGCCCGCAAATATGCAGAATTACCGGCCGGGTCGCTCCTAAAGCCAGCGCCGGGGAGCGAGCGCGGCGGCGGCCAGCACCGGGAACGCACCAAGGAAGAGGCCCAGCCCCCGCCCTCCGCCCCTTCCGTCCCCACCCCCTACCCGGCGGCCCAGGAGGCTCCCGGCGCGGCGGGCGCGGCGAGCGCGCACTCCCTGCTCCTCCTCCTCCTTGCTGGCGCTGCCTGCCTCTCCGCACTCGCTGCTCGCGCCGGGCGCGCTCCGTCGGCTCCCTGCTCTCCGCGCCACCCTTCTCCGGGCCGCGCTCCCTGAGGGATGGTACTGAATTTCGCCGCCACAGGAGCCCGGCTGGAGCGCCCGCCCCGCGGCCTCGCCTCCCCGCCGAGCCGCCAGCGCCTCGGGACGCGATGAGGACCTGGGCTTGTCTGCTGCTCCTCGGCTGCGGATACCTCGCCAATACCCTGGCCGAGGTGGGTGCCACCCCCGCACCCGGTCCCCTCTCCAGCTCCCCCGGCGCACGCCCCCTGCAGCCGCCCACCGGCCGAGGCACCCTGGGCTCCGGGGGTCTGCAGAGCGCATTTTGATTTCTGCTAAGGTGGTCGATTTTTAATTTTCCCAACTGGGTTCTATTTTCTGCCATGTCTAAGTGTGGCTGGTGAGTTTCCAGCGTGTTGCGTCGCTCTGCCGTGGAAGGACAGAGTGGCGGCGGGGTCGACGAGTGGGGAGAAACTTCGGGGGGCGCGAGCTCCTCTCGGAGGAGGGAAACCCCGGGCTTGGCGGACAATGCAGCATTGGGGTGCAGGGAGCGCGGAAGGGGGTGTGTATGTGAGAGCCGGCGGCTCCGGAGAAGGGAGAAGAGCCGCCGACAAGCAGGTAGGGGTGGCTGCTGCAGGAGTCCCGGCAGGCTGGGTGGGCAGCATGGAGCCGCAGCTCCAGGTTTTCCATCCCCACGCCCGGCGGGACGGCTAGCCCGGTGCAGTCCCACCCGACCGGGGCCTGCTTACAGGTGGCTGAGCGAGGCGAGCCGGGGCCGGGCCAGGCGCCCGCGCCCTCCCACCGCCTGCGTCCCCACCCCCCCAACCTCGAATTCTGAATCCCTGGGAGCTCTGTGATGAATGACTTTCTACAGCCCCCTTCGTGGGAACTTAGTGCTTGAGACCCCCCCAGCGACCCCCGACTCCCTTTAAGAATCTGGAAGGAGTAGGGGGATACCGAGTGGTGGGGGTGGTCTGGGCAGGGACCATGAGCTGCGAGAGGCAGATATTTATTTAACTCTCACGTTCCCTGGCAGCCCCTCCCAGCCGCGGCTGCGTTCGGGGAGTCTTAGTCGGCGCTAGGGCCGCGGCTGGGCTGGAGTCCGGGGTGGGGCGGGAGTGTGTGTGTGTGTGTGTGTGTGTGTGTGTGCGTGCGTGCCGCGCACACCCGCGTGTTTGCAGGAGGAGAGACCCTCTCCCCCGCAGGTTCGGCCTGGGATTCCGGGTGTGAAATTTAAGCCTCAGGCTAGATTAAAGTGTTAGGGCTGCCGTGACTTTCGTCGCCGATCCGTGACGCATTTCAACTTGATCTTTCTAGATGTCGATTTCACTACTAGATCAGAAAACTCCCCGGGCCCCTCGCTGCCCCTAGACCTCCTGTAACTGACACCGGGGCGGGGGCGGAGGGGCCGGAGTGGGGGGCTTCTTTGGAAATTTAAGGGTGGGGAGGGCCTTCTTTTTGCAAAGGGCAGACACGGATAGGGACGGAGAATTTGGGGGTCTCACCCAGCCCCACCCCAGCCTCAGGCGCCAGGGCCGGGGCTGGGGGTCGGGCGGCCTTCATGCTGAGTGCCCGCGCGGACCGGGGCGGGGCCACCTCGGGCAGCGGATCCTACGCTCTGGGCGGCCGGGGGGTGCGACCCGGCGAGGCGGGGGCCGCGGGCGCTGACCGTGTGGCTCTGCTTGCAGGAAGCCGAGATCCCCCGCGAGGTAATTGAGAGGCTGGCGCACAGTCAGATCCACAGCATCCGGGACCTCCAGCGACTCCTGGAGATAGACTCCGTAGGTAAATCGCGCCCCTTCCCTCGGCGCGTGGGGAGGGCGCGGGCGGGCGGGCGGTCTGTGTGTGTGCTCCGCGCCGCCTCCCGCGTTCGGGCCGGGCCGGGCGCCGCGCAGGAGCGCACCGAAAGGTCAGAATCCAATCCCGGGCCATAAAAGCCCAGGCGGATGAGTCAGGAGTTTCTCTTCCAATCACACTTTCTCTCCCGGCGGCGGCCGAGGGCTGCTCACTCGCGCAGGGATTGTTTTTGCATTTAAGGAAAATGCCGAGTGTGTCACAGAAAGTTCAGCCGCACAGAGGCGCCGGCGCCCCGGCCAGGTGTGCAGCCCGGAGCCTGCCCTCGGGCCGGGAGGAGCCTGCTCAGGCCCTGGGCGCCGAGCCCTGGCCCAGTGCGCCGAGCCCTGGCCCAGTGCGCCCGGCGGGCAGACTCACAGGGGCAGTGGGTGCCCCCCAGCCCACTCCCAGCAGGGCCCCATTGTCATTGCTGCGAACTTGCCCGGCTCCTGCCACTGGGCTGGGCCTTTGTGGTTGTAGGAGGCCCGTGTCTTTCTGTTTTCACGAGCCAATAAAAAGGTGCACCTTGGACACATCTGCTGTTCGGGGACTATTTTGGGGCTCACCCTCAGGCTCTGGAGCTGAGCCACTTTAGAGAACAGTTTATTCATCAAGTAGACTTCTGAAGCTCTTGCGTGTCCGTTGCAGAGGTGCACTGGGCCCAGGTGGGCAAAGATGCCAAGGGACCCAGGCTGCTGGGCTGCGAGCCGGTGGCCTTGGGTGGCAGCGCTTGGGTGTGGAGCAGAGGGAGCTCCTTCCTAGAAGGGGCGGGTTTCTGTGGTGGGAACCCCAGTGTGAGCTACCTCGGGAAATACTCACGTCACCAAACTTGCTCTTGAGTGGGTGGGAAGAGGCCCCAAGTGAACTTGTAGGTAGGGCACCTCAAGGCAGCAGGGGTTGGCTAGAAGGATTTTAAGGAAAATAAAGATTTTCCTCACAGCAAACGACTCTGAAAAAGGGGGGTGGCGGGGGAATTAAGTAAAATCACATGGTCTAGTCATTTGGAAATTTGTACCTAATTATGGCGGTGGAGAGGCCTGAACTATTTTCATTTCATGCCAAAACCATCTTCTAGCAAGGGCGATGGTTTCTGTAGTTTCTTGACCCAGGAAACCCTTTGGCTGATCCTTATCAGGAAGGGGCAGGATTTCACTTGGAGATCAGAGTTGGGCCGGGGTTCGGGGGGCGGGCATTGATCTGGTTCCTTGATGTGTGACCCTGAGGAGGAGGGTCTGGCTTTGGTTAGCTGCGTTCTGCCACTCCCTGATGGGTCTGGGAAAGTGGGGAGACTGGCTCCCAGAGAGGTTCCAGGGCTCAGGCTCTTTTTTTCAGGCTGGCAGGAGTAAGGCCTGGAAAAGGCTGGGCCCCCTGGCAGGACGGGCTTTCGGCTGCCCCCGGGAAATGGGCCATTTACTTTCTGCCCCGACCATTCTTATTCTGGTCTCTGCAGCCCCGCCCCCCACCCCCTCCATTAATGCTTTTAGCATTGCAGCTCTGGGATCACGCTGATAGCATTCCTGACCTGGGGGCTCTGGGTCCAGGGCCTCCTTGGGAGGGTCCAAACAGAAGCCCAAGTGCACTAGCTGGTTCTCTGGCTGGTTTCAAATTGCCCCCTTATAAAGAGCCCCTGGGAGCTGTCTCCCTCCTGCCCCAGGGAGTGGACAGAGTCGATTGCCGGCCCTCCCCCCACACCTGTCAGATGTTTCGGAGTCTGAGGGTGGGACTCCTAGTGCCTGGGAACCTTTGGGGTGAGAGCGTCGCAGGGACCCCAGGATCTCCCCGGCTCACTAGACTTGGCCCTGGGGGACCCTGAAGTGGGTCTCCTGCATCTCGGTCAGCTCTCCTCTCACAGGCATGGATGCTGAGAACAGGGCTCCGCCGTCTCTGGTCTGAGCTGGTTGCTTCTATGGCTTGTTTTGGGGGGGTCTTTCCCCTAACTTCGGCTTCTGCCCAGAGTGAAGAGCTGAAACAGGTCTGGCTGCTCAGAGAGGTTGTGAACAGCCGTGGGGTCGTTCCTTGGAGGATGAACTGCCCTCTGTGCCTTGAATGCCCCACTAGACCAGTCAGAGGCCAGTCTGGGATCAGTGAGGAAGGGGCTGGTGCGGAGAGACCCCCCAGGCCTGGATGTCCTCACCCCTCAATGCTGTGTGCCCAGGAGGCAGGAGAGGGGCTCCTTTAGCAGACTGGCTCCTCCCTCGAGTGGGCGGGGCATGTGGTTGGCAGGTGGGGTTCCGGACTCCTCCCAGTGGAAAGGCCTTGTTCCCATTTTACAGGTGAGGAGCTGAGCCTGGAACTCCCGCCCCGAGGCTGGCGGCCCTGAGGCGGTGGATTCCTGAGCCAGTGTCTGTGGGCTCCAATCGTGTGCCAGGATGGGCCGTGGGTTTTTCACATGTGGCTTTGGGTGGGGAGACCAGCAGTATGTGGAGCTGGGGGCCTGTTGGTCAGGTGTGCCGAGAGTCAGCCGTTCAGCAGAGCGGCAGTGGGAGCTGAGGAGGTCTGTTCTCGGAGTGGCCTGGACAGGCGCCTGTGGTCACTGAATAACCAGAACATAAATATCCCTAACCCGGCCACTGACGGCGCCTCTAGGACCGATGGCTAGAGGAGGGCTCCCCATCTTTCTGTGCCTGAAAGACAAAAGGGAAACCAGTCAATTAACTGTCCTGAGAGCGGTTTGGGGGCCTGGTCCTTGTGGGGCCTTCTCTTGGAAGTCCCCACTGCTGGCTTCTCCACCTGTGGATCAGATGGCTGCCTCCCTGTCCGCCGGGTCTGCGCTGAGTTTCCTGACCACCTGTCTCCACTGGGCAGTGGATGAGCCTGTCTGAGCTGCTTCTACTCTGTCTCTCACTGACAGCGAGTCCTGGTTCAGATTTCAGGACAGGTGATGAACTGGGAGGCTGTGTCTTCTCTGCTTTCCCGGGCCTCGTCCCTGGGCAGGAGGGCGGTCTGGTTCTGGACACAGCCCCCCAGGGTCCTTCCGCCGGTCTTGCTGGTCTTTCCACGTCTCGGGCCTCTGTTTCTTCCAGATGAAGAGGCAGTGCCGACTGCGTGCACATCGTGATGAGGTCCTGGGGGAGAGCGGCTGCCGCCTGGCTGGAGGGAGGCATGGGGTTGTCGTCCGTGATGCTGCAGTTCCGTTTTCCTGTAGACACTGAGGATGGACCAGCTCCTCCTGGGTTTGGCGGTGGCAAGATGGCCACCACTAGGACGTGACTCATTATGTCACTTTTTCGTGAAAACATGCTTCTTGTAACAGTTGGTTGATGGGAAATTCTTATTGCATGAGTAGTTCTGTTCTGATCTTATTTTGGGTCTCAAAAAAAATTGGTGGTAGTGGAACACTGAGTCATTTTAAGGGAAGAGCTGGGCCCCCCTGGACCTCAGCATCCAGAAGGGCCATCCCCTTCATCCCCACTGCCTTTGCAGTGTTGAGGTTTCGTGTGCAATGAGTGCAGTTCCCAGACCTGCGGATGTGGACAGTCACCAAGGCCTTGGTGGGCTGGGCACAGAGGAGGGGGCCTCAGTCTGAGCTGGTGGCTGGGACACCACTGGAGTTTCTTGGGGAGGGAGGTGGCAAGACAAGGGATCTTTGTGCAGCTGCTGGAGCTCCTGGCTGTTGGGGCACCTTCTCGGGCCCACTGCCCCTAGTTGCCTACTGGGGAGATAGCGATGGAGGGGAGAAGTGGGAAGAGACCCCCCCCCAGCTGGGGGCCAGGGTGGGGAGGCCAGGCCAGTTAGTCCAGCTGTAGGCACTGTCATGAGCTGGGTCAGGCCAGATGGCAGGTGGCAGGACTGTGTGTCCCTTCCAGCCCTTCTGGGGGGCCCTGGGGGCAGAGGGAGTGGGGATGTGTGTGTGAGGGGCTGGAGCCAGTCTGCCCGGTTCTGCGGCCCTCTGATATTTGGGTGGCAAAGCTCTTCCCCTCCTGAAGCTGCCTCCTGCACCAGGCACCAGGACTCCCGTCTCATGCTTCACGCTACACAGGAGGCTTCTCTTCTGCTCTCGGTCCTCGAAGCCTCTCCCTCGCAGGGGGCGGGGTTCAGGGACAAATGGGGCCAGGATGCTCGGGCCCGGGCCAGGGTTGGTGCAGTGAGGGAGGGCGGGGGAGGGAGACCCTGCACTGGCAGTCACAGCAGCAGGCCTTGCTGGTCCTTGGTCCAGCCTGCTGTCCTCGGGGCCCCGTTCAGCTGGGAGCCGCAGGCCCGCTGGCCCTGGTCTCGCGGATGGGGACGGCTGGCCTCAAGTGCTTCCTGATGTGGTCCAGGCCTCACCTGGGCTTCCCTGAGGAGGAGCCTCGGGGGAGAGTGGCTGCAGCCTTCCCCAGGGGTCAGGGGCTCCGCAGCCAGGGCTCCATGTCTGGACCTCGTGTAGGCTTCACAGGGGCAGGTGGACGTTTTTGGCAGTTGGGCGTCTTTCATCCTTTGCACGTCTGGAACCCCCCCTTACCAGAGTGGAGGGACCCCATCTGTACTGGGGAGGGAGAGCAGGCTGGCCTGTGGGAGGTGCTGCTGTACGGGCCCCGGGGCTGTCGCAAGGTGTGGGCGGCTGGTCACCACCCCCTCTTCCCATCTGTAGGGGCCGAGGATCCCCTGGAGACCAGCCTGAGAGCCCACGGGGGCCGTGGCGCCAAGCATGCACCGGAGAAGCGGCCTGTGCCCATTCGGAGGAAAAGGAGCATCGGTGAGCCTGGTGCTGTGGGCGGGGTGGCGGGAGGGGCTGGGGGGACCCGCCCCTCTCCTCCAACCGTGGCCTCAGGGTAGCAGGCCCTTCTCTCCTCCCGAAAACAAAGGCAGAGCCTGCTGGGGGGCCCCCCGCCTCCCGCTCTCCCTGCCCTAGCTGCTCCTTGCTGCAGGCCTGGCCTGGGCCTTGAGTTTCCAGGAGAGGAGAACCATCATAAATTCCTTCAGTGCCCAGTCTTGTTGGGGCCTGCTCTGGAGGCAGCTTCCCTGGAAGACGGGTGGTGTTTAATTTCCAGTTTGAAACGTGGAGCACGATGTGTTCCTGGCCACGCTACAGAGCAGTGGGTGCAGCCGTGGGGTGCCTCGTGGGCCCTCCTCGGGGCCCCCACTCCACTCGGGCCAGGCCCACGGGGCCGCCGGCTCAGGTCTGGAGGACATTTTGGCTCTTGTCCCCTCCTGCAGAGCGTCCCCGGGTCTGCCTGGCTCCTTCAGGAGCCATAGGCTGGTGGGGTCTCCTGGGGCCTCAGGCTCAGCTCTGAGGGGAGATCTTGGCCCAGGGATGCAGTTAGGGGGTGTGACCCCCCCAGTCCCATGCCACCTGGGGGTCCCCCTGCTGATTCCCCAGGTGACCTTGGGTAAGTGACTCCCTCCGCATGAGCTTTATTCCTCTAAGAAGACGGCGTTTGTAGCCTCTACTTTTGGGCATGCGCGCGCGCTCGCGCGTGTGTGTAAACGATCCTTGTTAAGGCCCACGGACCTCCCCAGGTGACGTTTTTCATGAACCTCTATTTTGCATCTCAAAGACCGGGCACTCCAGCAAGGCTTCAGGACCCTCTACTGAGGCTCATCCTGCTCCAGACAAGGGTCCTGCTCCAGACGGGCAGTTGGGGGGGGCGGGGAGGTGGCCAATGTCCACGAGTAAACAAGGGCTGGACCAGAAGCCTCTTTCCCTGTCTCCACCCTCGGCCCCACCTGGCCGGGCACCCTGGGTCCTTCCTGCCTGCTGGATGCTGGGCTGGGCCCTGGGAGTGGCACCCCTTCTCCCACTGGGGCGGCCAGACCCCAAAGGGGTGGTCTTGATCTGCCGGCTCGTCCCTGGAGATCGTCCAGGCTGCGCCTACCCGCCGAGTCTCCCGGCAGGAGGGAGCCCTCAGAAAGCAGGGACGGCTGAGAGGCTGATGCTCCGCCACCCCATGATCCCCCCAAACCCCAGGCACCCGGGCAAAGGCCAATGGGGGAGGCTGCAGGGCTTGTGTGAGCCCCCGGTGTGTGGGTGGCTTTCCAGCCCTCTGCGCCCACCCTTCCCTGGGGTGTCCCCTCCGGGCCCTCAAGCCCCTGCTCGTCTTTGGGCTAGCCAGCTGAGCCCTGTTGGGATGAGGGTCTTTCTGCCTTTGCTGGGCCCTGGGGCTGCATGGCATTCACCGGGGAGGCAACAGCAGCCTGGTCGCCCCCGGACAGGTTTTGGCTCCTTGGAGCTGCGGCTGCCCTGAGGGGTGATAGAGCCCTCACCGTGGCTCTTGCCTCTGCAGAGGAAGCCATCCCCGCAGTCTGCAAGACCAGGACGGTCATTTACGAGATACCTCGGAGCCAGGTGGACCCCACGTCTGCCAACTTCCTGATCTGGCCCCCGTGCGTGGAGGTGAAGCGCTGCACTGGCTGCTGCAACACCAGCAGCGTCAAGTGCCAGCCCTCCCGCATCCACCACCGGAGTGTGAAGGTGAGCCCGCCCGCAGCCCTCCCGGGGGCCGCAGCGGCGCCGGTGTGTGGAAGGCTCTCCCGCTTCCCTGAGAGGCACACCACGGCCCGGGCGGGTGGTCCGGGCTTGGGTCCCATCAGTCATTCAAGGGTGGCGTCTGCTTCTGCTCCCCGCTACCCCACCCGCCTCGCTGGGAACAGCCATTTGGATCTCACAGTGTGGCTGTTTGCCTCGCTAATGGGTCTTGCATGGTGTCCATCCACTTAGTTGGAGCTGCCTGGCGTCTCCTCCAAGCCCTGGAGAGCTCCCGAGGGCACTTGAGTGGGGATTGTGGTGTGTGGCTGGGGTCCCCCACTGGAGACAGGAGGGGAGCACTGGTGGGGCTGGGCCGGTGGCTGGCTTCCCCTACAGCTCAGAACTCAGGCCGAGGGGCCAAGCTCGCTGCCTGCCTCGCCGGCCCTCCACCCTATCTGTAAATCTGGGAGGGTGCCCCATTCCACTGGACGTGCGTGTTGAAGGAGCTCTGGCCAGAAGGGTCCTTCTAAGGTGCTGAGGTCCTGGGGACTAGGCCCACCATCCCAGAAAGGTGTGCTCTGCTTGGAGACCCGCAGGCCCCGTGGCTTGGTTTGGAGGTCTTTGCCGCCCACCTGTGGCCCCTGGGAGCCAGCATACAGCCGGAGTTTGCCAGGAAGCCCTCTCCAAGGAGGGGCCGGTCGTGACAACCTCTGAGGGCAGCACTGCGGGCATGTGTGGGGGGTCACCTCAGATGACACGTCTGGGGCTCCTCTGCTGAGTCCTCAGGTCACTGGGCAGCAGTGTGGGGGTCTGGCTTTTGGCCCCGTGGCTGGAAGCTTTTCTCGGCCTGGGTTTGTGCCCCTCAGGCCCTACTCGCCTCATCTGGGATGGGTCTGAAGCAGTGGGACTCTGTGTCTGGGGCTGAGAAACTCCCAAGGTGACAGTGGCCTTGCTGCTTGGAGGCGAGTCTCCCTGCATCTCCGAAGGGCAGGGTTGGAGGGGAGGTTTTAGGGTGTCTCCTGGCTTCTCCGAAGGTGGCCGAGCCTGGAGAGTCCTGGGGGCTCCTGGTCTAGGGGAGGGGCTGCCCTCCTAGAAAACTGGCTCTGGGTGGCCATGGTCCCGGGTGACCCTGGGCGTGTAGATTTGACTGACACCTTCCACAGGGAGCGGCCCTGCCCCTGGCCCAGCTGAGCTTCCCGTGGCAGGTGGGTTTGTTTCTCCTGGAGTGAGGACTTCGGTTCTGGGGGTGCATTGAAACTTGTTCCTTCACTAGAATTTATTTCATATCCCCTGCAAGTCCGGGGTCCGGGCCTGTTGGTGTTGGCTGCAGGCCCCCAAGCGAGGTGGGGGTTAAGGACCCTGGTGGTCGCCATGTGGGAAGCACTTTAGACCCGTGACTGGAGCTGGTTTGACCTCGGGGACTCAGTCCTCTGCATGCTTGGGCATTGAGCAAGCAAATTCCGCGGCCTGCTGCCCTGGGTTTTGAGGTGGACACTCCCCTTGGGGCTGAGCTGCCCCTGGAGTGCTGATCTGGGGCGGGGCTCCCAGCGCCGGCGCCGAGCCAGCCCTGCGCCCGGGCTGCCCCTGCTGCTGGGGGAGCCCAGCTCTTCCTCGGTTCAAGGTGGAAACAGGCCTGACTCCCCTGGAGCCCCGAGAATCTGGGAGGCTGCGGTCTGTCTGTCTTGAATGTGGAGGGGCACCCTAGCGTAGACTGTCCTGCATTGGGGCTTTGGGGGCTGTCCTTGGGGCCTCAAGACGGGACGGAGGTACAGGGGAGCTGGCATGGACTGGGACTCTGCCTGGTGGGCCCCAGCCTCTGGGGACCCTCGCTGTTCTCATTCTTGCTTCCCCGGGGTGGGAGGACAGGGAGTGTCCAGTCCTGGGGTGGGCGGTGATCCGCCTCGCTTCTGGTCCCCCCTGAGGAGGTGGGCGGGCGTCCAGAGCTCCGCAGGGGTCCTAACAGCATGCTGGTGGTCTGCCTGGGCACAGGCCCCACCGGCTCGGGGCAGGTAAGGGAGCAGGGCTGGGGGCTTCCCTCACCAGGGCTTCACCTGCCCAAGGGGTCAGTCCTGCTGTGGAAGCCGGGGCCCCGCCCCTGTCTCCCTCTTCGGGGAAGGCACCTCCTCCTGGCGCGCCCATCAGAAAGTTGGCGGGAAAACATCTGGCCCCAGACACTGGGGGTTCTGGGGGAGAGGAGACAAGGTCAGTGGGAACAGGAGGCCCATTGTGGAGGCCAGCCCGGCCCCAGCCTGGCCAGCAAGCAGCTCCTGCTCCCATCTGGGGCTGAGGGCGAGCAGGGAGGGGACCCCTAGGAACCCCAGACTGGGTGCGTGTGTGATGGGTGCTGGGGGCCGGCGTGAAGACGGCGTCCCTGGTCTCTCCTGGGTTTCTCATTCACCCTGCCGAGGCCCAGGATGTAAGCTGTCCAGCGTGCCGTTGGCCGGAGGCGGCCCCTGGTCCTGGTGTCAGGACGTGCTGGGGTCCACGGCCCCCTCCGCAGCCCCCCACTGCTGGGCAGGCCTCCGGCCTCTCACACGTCGCAAGTTTGGGCTGCTCTTGGTTTCAGGGCAGCGTGCGGGCCAGGTCTCCAGACGCCGAGACCTAGCTCTGTGCCTGTGTCCAGGGTGGTTGGCTTCAGCTCTGCTTTGCTAGACCTCAGGCTTCTGGAAGGTGGGTGTCCACCCAGGATACCCCAGATGGGCTTCTGCCCCCGTAATGGACGGGGAACGGTGGGGTGAGCGGTCCTGGCCATCAGCCATTGCTGTTTAGGGGTCCAGTTTGGGGGTTTGGGGGGAAAGCAGCAATTCCGGCAGCGTGAGTCTCAGGTCCAGGGCCCCCGAGTCCCTTCCCCCGTGGGCAGGGATGCCCGATGCTTGCCCGAGGAGGTCGGGGAGGCCAGCGTCTAGGGAGCAGAACCCTGCCTCAGGAGCATTGCCCGTCAGCTTCAGGCCCGGGAGCTGGGGTCTCTGTTCTCTGTGCTGCTGTGGCCTCTTGGCCAGACTGAGGAAAAGGGCTCCCCACCACCTGCCTGTGAACCAGGCCGAGGTCTGTCTGCCGAGACTCACCCCGCAGGACGGATCTCTGGCTCAGGACATCCCCTGGTTAAGGGGCGAGCTTAAAGTGGCCGCGGGCTCCCGGCCCAGGCCTCCTTCCAGCGAAAGAAGCCTTGTCTGTGCCCCGCCTGGACACGGTCGGCACTTGTGCCCTTGCAGGCGGCTGGGAGTGCGTGTGCCAGGCACGTGGTGTTCAGTGGACGCCAGCGTTGACCCCGGGTGGAGCTCTGGATACCCTGGAGGGGTCGCCTGCAGCCTGGGGCTCCCCCTGGCCCTCATGGGGCTCCCGCAGCATAGCAGCCCAGCTGGGGAGGCTGGTGCGCGGCCGGCACTCAAGTCCCCCATCTGGGAGGGTGAGGTTGCATTCTGGGGTGGCGCTGCCCCAGGAGTGCGCAGATGGGCTGTTCATGACGCAGCAGACTCTGAAGCGGGGAATCTGAACGTCTGGTTTTTCAGGTGCAGCCCAGACTCCCGAGATAAATGACGGGGAAGGGTGGGGAGACTTGGGGCCCTGAGTATGGGTCTGGGGATGAGGCGACGGATCCCAAGGACGTACACGTCTTGATCTGTGGCCTTGGCTGGTGTGGAGGATGCTTCTGAGAAGTTAATATTCATGGCATGTGCTTGGGGGAAAAATGTAGCCGTTTCCTGGCCAGACAGAGGTGGCGGATCCGCCTGGAATCCGTGCATACCCAGAAGCAGGTGCAATCATAAATCCCTGTTTGTTTTCCTTTGATAAGAAAAACAAGATTTTTCTCTGAAGAGGAAGTGGGTTCCAGACCGGAGTGGCCAGTGTTGTGTGCCCTTCACGAGGGTACAGCGGGGGCCACGCTGCTGGTGCGTCCACTTGTCCCGTGGCCTGTCTGCCGGGCTGTCTGGTGGAGAATGAGCCTGCCCCCCGCCCTGGAGCCTAGGTCCTGGTATCTGGAGAGGAAGCTGGGGAGGTGCTCACTGACCAAAGGGGCTGAGCCGTCCAGAGGGCTGGTCCGAGAACAGGACTGCTGCCCTGCGGGAGCCCAGCCCCTCGTACTGCCCGCCTGCCCTGCCTCCCTGTGTTCCCCCATGGAGGGTCCAGGAGGCAGGGTGTGGGGACACTTGGGTACCCAGCGTGGGGAACCAGGTCTCTGTCCCCACTACCTGAGCCACAGGGGAGGGGATAAGGCTGGTGAGGCCCTGCAGAGGCAAGAGGGGATGGGTCTCCCAGTTACTGCCTGGTCAGACTAGGGGCTCCTAATGCTGATGGGGTGACTGGGGTGAAGCCAGGGTCCTCTGCCCTCTTGGGAGACCTGCTGAGGGGCACCCCACCCAGTGCCCTGAAGGGGAGGGTCGCTCTGGGACCCGCGTTCTGCCCAGGACCGAGGGGGTCTGGGGCTGGTTTCGGCACGGACGGGCTCTGTGTGAAGGTGCCTGCAGCAGGGCTGTCTGGAAGGTGACCCGGTCCCACGTTCCAGGGCTTCTGCACATGAGACCTTGTTTGTTCCTCACTGTGACCCCTGGGTGGGTGTGGCCCATGTCCCCATTTTACATATAGGAGGGCGGAGGCCTTTGCCCGCTCCCCGCGGACGCCTCTCCCAGGCTCTCCTGTGGGGAGGGCAGGTGGGGGGCAGCAGACTCCCAGGCCTCCCGAGCGGAACGGACTCCGTCCTGCAGCTCTCCTCCCAGGGCCGCTTAGGCAGCCTCCCAGGCCTGGCCCCCATTCTGGCCTGGCCCCTGTCGCCTCCGTGAGCCGTGTATACTTTCCACGGCCACCAGGCACCAGCACCTCTGCACCTTGGGGTAACAGTTCTGCGGCTGCGTGGCCACAAAGGTCTGGACAAGCCTTTGGGCCAGCTGGCCTGTGGGGCGGGCGGCCCAGTCCCCAGGGTACAGGGCTGACCGCACTGCCCTGGTGCTCCGGCTTCTGGCTTCTGGGCTCTCTGTAGAGGAGTCTGGAAGGTGGTCCCCTCCCCGCTGCCCCTCCTGACTGTCTCCGGGCTGGGGCCCCACTCACCCCGCCTGCTCTGGACCATGAGCCGGGCTTCCCGGCGCCTCCACATGCTCGAGGTGTAACCCGGTGGGCTCTGCCCCTTCCTGCCTCAGTCTCCCCAGGCGAACGGTGGAGTGGGTGGTCCCCCAGAGGGTTGTTCCCGGGACCTTGGACCTGGGCGAGGCTGCAGGGCTGGGCCCAGCCCCAAGTCAGGTGGCTGTGGGGTCCTCATCTGGAGTCTGCATCGAGGCTCCCTGTGGGCCCTCGGGCCTTGGGCTGGTGGGCAGGAGGGAGTGTGGTGCCCTTACCACCAGTTACACACACAGCAGCCCTGTCCCTCGGCTGCTGTAGTCAAGTGCACGTTTGAGAATTTCTCCCGTTGCCCCAGATGCCCGTAAGACATGGACGCAAACCCCTTCCCTTGCCCACCCCTCCTCAGAGCTTCCACCTTGAGTGCATCCTGCAGGCTGTCTCCCGGCACACTCAGGCCCTTTGCATTTAAGGTAAAATGGGACCAGACCACAAATGCTGGACTGAAGGTGGTGGTTATTTCCCAGTGCCCTCGCCTTTCCCACTGGGAGGAGGTCAGAGGTCAAAAGTTGAGCCTACACCTCCCTCCCGGCCCGGGTGGGACCCAGCACGTCCCCTGCTCCCAGCGACTCGTGACATGTGCAAGGCGCGGCTGCAGTATTCACAGCAGGGCTGTTGTCTCGGGCAGGTGGCCAAGGTGGAATACGTCAGGAAGAAGCCAAAGTTAAAAGAGGTCCAGGTGCGGCTGGAGGAGCACTTGGAGTGCACGTGCACGACCGCCAGCCCGACCCCGGGCCACCGAGAAGAGGAGGCAGGTACGCGGGGCTGTTGTCACTGTCACTGCTCATGGAAAGGGCCCAGAGCCTGCTTCTGCAGCCACGTCCCGTGGGCTTGGTGGGCCGTGGGGTGGGGGGCTGCAGCGAGAGGCCTGTCGGCCGTTTGCTAACCTGCCAAGTGGATTCTGCTCCCGTGGGCATCACTGCAGTGTGAGGGGGCGTGGTTGGGCCGGCTGTGCAGGTTAAGTCTGTCTCCCCAGTTGGGCGGCTAGTGGGTTACGTAGTAGAGATGTGGCTGAGGAAGGGCCCCGCCCTGGTGGGTGTGGGCTGCTGGCCGCAGTGTTACTAGTCAGGGTCCTGGCCTCCCCCTCGGGTGGACTTCGCCCAGAGCGATGTGGCGTGGTGACCGCTGTATGGGGCCAGCTCGAGGGGACCAGGAAGTATCTCCGAGCCAGCGACGTCGAGCTGTTTTATAGAAAGACAAACACCCCAGGTATTTACTGCTTCAGTTCCCACCTGACAGCCCTCCCTTGGGCCTGCTCACCCTCCCTGCCCTTCTGTCAACAGGAAGGCGTAGGGAGTCAGGTAAAAAACGGAAAAGAAAAAGGTTAAAACCCACCTAATGCGGCCAACCAGGTAGGAGCCGTCCACGGATGTGCCGCAGTCCCGGGTGGGGGCGTGATGACTGATCACTCGGTGAATCACCCTGGAGGCGAGGATGCGCCCTGATTGGCCCTGATCGACTGCGAGCTTCCGGTGTCTAGCTGGGCTGTGGGTCTCCGCGCTCCCATCCCCGGTTCCCCCACCCGCTGCGCAGGACGCCTGACTCACGGCTCCTCCCCCTCTGGGGCCCCTGCTCTGGCTTTGGTCCTTGTTGATTGGGGAGTCAAAGGCATCACGTGAGTGGAGTGATTTGGGTTCCCTGAGCAGCAGTGGGGCAGCTCTGTTTGTGAGCTGGGATCACCGTGAACAGGTTGCCCACCCCATTTGACAGATGAAAAAACTGAGGCTTACAGGGGTTACAGATAAGGATTGTTGGAGACTGAGGAGATACTTCAGGCTGAAAATGCTTTATAAATGTATAGGGCTATTGGCTGCTGTATTGGAAATTATGTTTGGATTCTAGGAACACACTGGAAACAGGAGTTGAGAGAAGGTTGAGACAGGGAGACCAGAGCATGCATGGCTCTGAGTCTCAAAGTATCATCAGGGACTCTCTTCTTTCCAGGACTGGTGGTATCCATCCTCAGAGTTGCCTCATGGCCCAAAGTGGTTGCCAGAGCTCCAGAAATCACATTCCCCTCCAGGCTGGAGGAAAGTGTAGGGTGGGGAGAAGGGTGGAAGGACCCAGTGACTTTTGCTTTGATCTCATTGGCCACTCCTCCACTGCAGGGAGGCCTGGGAAAGGTGGTCTTTCAGAGGGCCTTCCCAGAGGAAAGTGGATGTGGGCAACCAGCATCATGGAGGAGGTGGTTTTAAGCCTTCCTGGTCCTTTGTGTTGGCCTATCTGGCTCCGGAGAGTCTGGTCCTTGCTTCCAAGCATGTGGGAACCCTGGCATCCAAAACCACTGGCTGTGAGAGGAATTCTCACAGACAGGTGTCTGGAGCCGGGCTCCAGCTGGGCAGTGTGTGACAGCCAGGCTGGGAGCCTCCGAGGCCCACAGGGCAGTTGCATTCATGGATGGATCCTGAAGCAGCCTCCAGACGACTGCTCAGCCTTGGCTTTGGGTCCCGAGGGTGGGGTGCTGGGGCGGGTATTGTGCCTGCCTGTGCATCCAAGTCTGCGGCCATTGGGCTTGGCCTCCATGGGCCAGCTGATGTTGGAGACCTCTGCTGGCACTCGGGCTCTGGGCATGTGGTGGTTCAAGTACCGGGATGAGCCACAGACAGGTGATAAAGGGTAGGGGAGAGATGCTCTTAGCTGAGCTCAGTGTAGCTCTGCCTGGTCACAGGAACCCCTGTGTCTGGCTCATGGCATCCATCCTCTCAGGGTTGCCTCATGGCCCAAAGTGGTTGCCAGAGCTCCAGAAACCACATCAAGCTCTGTAGACTGGAAGAAAGAGGGAGGTGAGGAGAAAGGCATAAGAACCTTTCTGGGCCTCAGTTTTCCCCATCTGTACAATGGGAGAATGGGGGTTGCTCTGAAGCCATGTTCTGTGCGATCCCAAGAGCCTAGTCCCAGTTCTGGTCAGGATGTTACAGAAAGCGTAATGAGGGATATTTGATTTGAAAATTTTAACAAAAGCTTTAAATCCTAAGACTTGCCATGTGGTATGTGTGTGTGCATGTGTGTGAGTGTGTGTGCTTGTGGGCACACACACATCTGATTGGCTTAAATGCTCCACGTGGCGGTGCGAGCACTCGTGGCCCCGCCTCTCAGCACCCGTCTCTCCCCTCTGCCTGCAGATGTGAGGTGAGGATACGCCAGCAGCCCTCTCCCGGGACACGGATGTACATGATGTGTTACATTCCTGAACCTGCCATGTACGGTGCTTATCGCCAGCGCGGTCTTTGTTCTCCTCCGTGAAAACTGTCTCCATGCACACCCTGGAGAACAAAGAGACAGTATACGTTGTTTATGTGACATCAAAGCAAGTATTGTAGCACTCGGTGAAACAATAAGAAGCTTCCTTGTCAAAAAAAAAAAAAGAGAGAGCGAGCGAGCAAACAAAACCACGAAACGCGACAAACAAAACTGACTCACAAAAATATCTAAACCGTTGCCGGATCGGAGGGACGCCATGGGGTGGAAGCGACAGGCGTCTCGGCAGACTGGATCTCTGTCCAGGTGGTCACAGGTGCTCTTGCCAAGGACACGGAGCCTGCTTCCCGAAGACTGCAGTCGGATGCTGACAGGCTCTGCGGGGACGCAGGAGCCGGGAGCATCTCGGGAGCCGCACCCCCTTGCTGTAGTGTTTCAGTCTATACAGAAACCTTCTGAGAGCCTTAAGTGGATTTTTTTTTACACCATAAAGTGATTATTAAGCTTTCCTTTTTACTCTTTGCCTAGCTTTTTTTTTTTAATTATCTCTTGGATGACATTTACACCGATAACACCAGGCTGCTGTTAACAGTCAGGACAGTGGAACGGTATCTTTCCTAGCAGGATGCAAACGAATGAGATGTATTAAAATAAACATGGTATACCCACCTATGCATCATTTCCTAAATGTTTCTGGCTTTCCGTGTTTCTTCCTTGCCCCATTTAATTCACTTCTTAATTTAAGCCCTTTCGAGACTGTGCGTGAGCCAATCACCATCCCCGAGTGTCCTGTCCCCAGAGTCCCCCCGCTTGCCACGGTGTGGACCTCGGGACGTGGCTTCCCAAGTGGCTGCAAGGGGGGCTCCCTGCTGCTGCCAGGGTTTGGACAGAACGTAAACTCTTTATTTTTGGTAAGATGTTACGCTTAACCTGTATTCAACAGAAACCGTGTGTGTGTGTGTTGCTTTTGTTTTTGTTTCTTTGTAAAGGTGAACTTTGTATTTTTGTCTAATATTACCAGTTTTATATACTTGAGAGACGCCGTGGGTTTTTTGTTTCTTTGTTTTTAACCAAAAGGAAAAAACCAAACCAATCCACCAACAAAATATATACACGTGAAAAACATTTGTAGCCATGTTTCTAGTTGTGAAGCCGAGTCCGGAACCCATTTCCTGTCCCATGGCCCGCGGCGTGGTTGCTGGAGCTCCCAGTTGGTAGCTGAGAGATTACAGATTACAGCCACCTGGCCGGCCGGGGCCCTGGCCTGCACTTGGGATTCCAAAACTTCCTGGGAAGTGGCCAGAGGAGCCGTCCTGCTGGTGCATGTGGCCTCGGAAACGGAGCTGTTCACCCTTCAGAGCACCCGGGGATGATGAACTGAACCCACGTGGCGGGTTGACCGCAGTGTCTGTGTGCACCTGCGTCGCCCACTGCCTGCTGTCCTAGTCCTCGTCGCCTCAGGGCTCGCGTGACCCGTCAAGATCCCCCCGTTCCGTGGGGTCGTCTCCAGGGTGACAACGAGCATCCCTGTGTTCACCTGTTCATGGAAGATTTGGATAAAGGACTAACCAGCAGCATGTCTTCAGGGTGTAGTTTTGGCTGCAGGCTGATGCCTGTCAAGGGCGTGGAGCAGGCATAGTGGTGGACGCAGGCGGTGTGTCCCCTGTCCCCTATGCCCCCCCAGAGTGGAGTGTCCCCTGTTTGGGCTCTGTGCGAGGTGCCCGCTGCCCCAGGCCACTGTGCCCGGCGTGTGAGGGCTGCGCTGTACACAATGCTGTGCTGTGGACACGTGTCTGATGTCAGATGTATGAGTGTGATAATGTACTTGCGGTCCCTGAGATTCCCAGGACACTGCTGAGTTTTTCTTTCTTTGCGCAGAGCCGTCTGATAAACGGCCTGTCCATTAAAGTGATGGCACAGAGAGGCCTGGTGTGCTCTTGGCGGGGAGGAAAGGGCACCACGAGGGGCTGGGGCCCCGGTGGGGATGCAGGAGGGTGTCGGTGGCGGGGCTGAGCCTGGGCTTGCTCCTTTGGGTGCCACTGAGGCGGGGGGCCCTGCACGGCTGCATGGAGCTGGTGCCGGAGTGGTGCCCGGCCGAGGGGAGCCGAGCCCAGGCAGCGGGCAGGGAGGGCTGCAGTCCTGGGGGCCGGTCTGGCTGGGTTGTCTAGGCCACAGCTGCACTGCTTTCCCGCATTCCCGCTCCTACTGGGCCCTCCTGGCCCTACGGTAACCCTGGGTGCCCCTGGCGTGCCCCGAAGCTGGCCCTTTACAGCGGAGGCATGTACTGAGCCCATGAGCCAGGCCCATCGGGACTCTGACGTACGTGTCTGCGAACGGGCTGAGACGCCGAGCGCAGAGGAGGCGCCGGGACCTGGGCCCTGCCTCCTGTGCAGAGGCGTGCTGCACCGGCCCTGGCTTGTCCTCTTTCGTGTTTCTGGCCCACGCTGCAGGGGAATGAAGCCCTCGGGTGCAGGGCAAGGGTGGCACCTCCCCCATGGCCCTGCTGGAGCCTGCAGTCCCCTGGTCACACCTGTCCTGGCCCCGGCCAGTGGCCCCTCCAGGGATCATGTGGTCTGGGTCCTTGGCGTCCAGGCGCCTCCACCATAGCTCCCTGTCTCATTCCAGGCGTGGCATCCCAGCCTGAGCAGCAGGCCGACCTTGCCGGAGGGCGGCTGTTCCCGGGTGGCCAGCCAGGTTCCGCGTGGGCTCTGTCTCTGGCCGGCCGGCTGGAGCTGCCTTGGGACCCCAGCGGCACAGAGAGCGAGAGCTGACCGGGCTCGGACCACCCTGGCCCTGCCCCTAGTCTCGCACCTGAACTCGAGGGCGTGGCGGGGCTTTTACCCGGATTGGGGTCCTCTGACGGTTCTGGGGGTGGAGACTGCGAGCTTCCGCTTTGAAACAGGGAGCTGTGCCCTTGGCGGGCCCTGGGGCCTCTCAGGGAGACCCTGGGCAGAAGAGCGGAGGATGGGCCACCGAGCCCTTCAGGAAAGGCTGTGTGAGGCCTGGCGTGTTGAGGGGCTGGTCTGTCGCTGGGCCTGGGTCTCCCGTGGAGGGTCATCCTGCGTGGTGCTGGGGCCTAGGCCGGGCCAGGCCCGGGATGAGGGCCTCCCGTGCTTCCAGTAACCAAGTGGTCCTCTCCGGAACGCCCTCTGTGAAGTGTGGCCAGGAAGGCTGCTGCAGGGGCCCCAAGGGACAGCGAGTTGCTCAAGGTCAGAGGAGGAAGCCTCAGCCCTCCCCGCCGCCGCTGCCCACCTGCTCCTTGAAGGGGACCTGGGGTCCTGACCTCTGACCTGTCACTGTTGTGGGTGTCGCTGGGCCCTTGTGTACACCAGCTGTTCTCGCTCCTCCGTTACTGAGGGCACGGCTGACACGTGTCCCACAGAACTGAGGGTCTCAGGCCAGCTCCCCGTTCCCAGGCGATGGCAGAAGGCCTCAGAGCTCTGGCGCCTGCCTGGCGCCCATCCGAGTTCCAGGACCCCAGAGGGGCCCCCCATCAACCACGGAGGGGGTTGAGGTGGCCCCCTGGGCTGGGTGGGCTGAGCTCCCTTGTCCCATTTCTGTTGTGCGATGGAACTCCACTGGGAACTAGACAGACAGTGGGCAGGACAGGTTCCCTAGGGATCGGCGGGCCCTGTGAAGATGTGGCTACGAAGTACGGGGCTGGGTAGTGTGAGCCCTGGGCCCCAAAGCAGAGCCTGGCGTGGGCTGGGGCAGAACGCTTCTTGGAGGGAAGTTGCTGGGCGCCCTCGCTGGGCTCCACCCGGGAAGCTTCGAAAAGCCCCTCAGCCGACTGCCCGCCGTGCTCGTGCCGCACGGAGCCCTTCCTGTGGCGTCGTCGGCAGCGGTGGGCAGAAAGCCGGGACGCCTAGTCGGGCTGAGTGGCAGCTGGGGGTTGCCGTGGGCACGGGGGCAGGGCCGACCCTCCACCCTGGGCCGGGCCAGGCTCCGTCACCTGCTCTTCCCAGCACGCCCACCCCCAGCCCCCTGCCCTCCAAGCACAAGTGTCATCAGTCTTTTCCCACCCCCACCTCCTGGACTGCTTGGAATCCCTCAATGAGAGTGACCTTCAAAACTGGGACAGGCCTCGGTCCCTGCCTGGCCAGAGAAGTGGCCCTGGCCTCTCCTCTAGTGCTCTCTGCCGGCCTCACGACCCCAGCCCGGCCTCACCAGCTTGGTCCGTTCTGTTCTGTCGGGTACAAACTGCACGTGAGTCTCTGGGCCCAGGATGGGCAGGGCGGCCCAGGCGAAGGAGCCAGCGTTTCTGGGGCTCGATGTCACCCGTGACCCGTGGGGCCCGCGGTCTGGAGCAGAGTGAACTCCCCAGGCCCTCCCAGGCTTGGGGGGCTACTTGAAAAGAGGTCCGTCTGCAGACCATTCTGGGCCCCTTGCTGGGGGCAGCTGAGGGTGGGGTGTGGGCACATGGACCACCTAGCGGTGGGACGTTGGGCATCTCACCATGGGGCCTTACAGGTCACTTCCCCGTTCTTGGCTGGCCAGCTGTCCTGGTGGACGTGGTGAAGTAAGGGCTTGGCTCAGAGCAGACCCTCCAGAAGGAGTCACGGGGCCTCCAACACGGAGGAGGAACAAAGGAGGAGCTGGCCTTCGGCCAGGGAAGCAGGGGCTGAGGGCTGAAGCAAGACCCCAGGACCATCTGGCTCTCAGCCCACCGTGCCACCCCACCACCCCCAGGGCTCTCCTACCGGGAAGGGGCTGACTGTGAGAACTCACACATCCATCCTCACTGCGAGGTGAGGCATGATACAGGGCTTCCCCCGGGCAGAGCCCTCATGCGCAGTGCAGGGGAAGGGGGCCCTCTCTGCCCTTCCCCGCGTCCCCAGGGCCGAGCTCCCTCCAGACTGGGGCCGCCTGCCCTCCTCACGCCTCCCTCAGGTAGCGGTGTCTTCCTGGGTCTGGGCCCTCAACAGCCGGGGACCCTGGGAGGCAGGGCTGGGGTCTCTTCTCTGGATCCCCAGAAGCCCCTAGGGGAAGGCCTGGCAGCCAAGGGGCTGTTTGCTCAGAGCCCAGCCCTCCTGCCCCCGGGGCCCTGGATCTCAGGTTGTCCTGACTGCTCTGAGAGAGAAGCCTCCTGGCCCCCCTGGAGTGGGGGCCAGAGCAGTGTGTAGGAGCTGGCCCGTCACCCCGCAGGGCCCTCCCATGGACGGCCCCACTGGAATCCACCCCTACTCCCTGCGGGGCACTGGGATGCAAAGTGTGTGGTTTCTGCAGAATAAAACAGCGACTGTTCCAACCAGGCCCTTGAGCTGCCAAAAAATGTGGAGTGTTCACTGTCTGGCCCCCGGCCTGCTGATGAGGGGGAGGGGGTGGCCTTCCTGGGAAGACTGCCCCACTGAGCACCAGACACCATCTGAGCACCCAGCCCCAAGCCCCTGCCAGGGTCAAGCCGCCCCCACCCCGCCCCTCTGGCCCCCGGCCCTCACTGGCACCTGTCTCTGCAAGGCCAGACACCTCGGGGCTCCACCCGGTGCTGCCCTGCCCAGAGGCCCTTTGTGGCTCTGGTGTTCAGGGTGGATAGACAGACAGAAACTCTCCTCTCAGCCCCAGCCCCTGACCTGGGGATGCCTGCCCGTCTGGGGATGAGGAACCTGGAGCATACAGCGGGCAGGCCGCCAGGCCCCTGCCTGGTGGGCAGTCCTGCCCTCTTGGTGAGTCTAGGCTGGGGCAGCCGTGCCCTCTGCAGAATGTGGCGGCCCATCGTGGGGCCTGGTGGGGAGGTCGGCCCAGAGCCCATTCTGGCTCCTTCTGCTGCACCTCCAAGTGCAGCAGACACACGTGCTGGGCGGGTGTCGCCCTGCTGCTCGGGAGCCATGCCGCCTTTCCTGGGTGCCTGGAGGGGTGGGCCTCTGTTGGGGCTGGCTTGGGGACAGGCCCTGGGGACCCCAGCCTTGCTGTCTAGCTGCCCCCGCGGTCCTTCCCCGCCTGTCCTCAGCCCTGCAGGCCCTCGGGGGTCGGCAGTTATCGCCTGCTGCAGCCCACCCCCGCCAGGCCCCAGGTATCCTCGGACCCTCAGCTGCATTTCTGGAGAGAAAGAGGCTGCTGCAGACTTGCCAGGACCTGTGCTCCTGGAGAGGCGGCTGCCACCTGGAGCGGGAGGCCTGTGCCTTGTCAAGGCGGAACCTCAGCTCAGCCCCACAGGCACCCACGACCTTTGCTTGACCCCAGAGCCACGCCCCCTTCCTCGGCTGGTCCGGGGCCCCTGATCGGTCCCCGGCACAGCAGAGTGCCCGCTGGGCAGGGCAGCTCCCTGAGGCCGCCTGGTGTCAGGGAGTGGGGTCGGTGACCTCACTCAGGGCCTCACTCTGGGCCTCAGTTTCCTCATCCGTGAGGTGGCAACACTGCTGTTAGACCGTAGCAGACCAGATGCCCCCAGATTCTGCGCACAAGATGATTTTAAGTGGTGCACTGATAAAAATTTATGACCATGTTTTCTTCGAAGACGTTGTAAAACATTAAAACATTGTACTTTTAGCTCTTACATGTAGGTCTTTGGTCCATTTCGAGTGATTTTGGCGCATGGTGTGAGGTAGGGGCCAACTGTCATTCCTTTCCATGTGGACGTCCAGCTGTCCATCTGTCCAAAGACTCTTTCTCCCACTGAATTGTCTCCACACCTTGTTGAAAATCTTTGACCACAGAAGTGAGGGTGTACTTCTGGACCCTCAGCTCTGTCCCGCTGACCTGTCTGTCTTTCTGTCCAGACCACCGTGCCATCACTGCCGCAGTCTGCAGGAAGCCTGAGGTCGGGAAGGGTGAGTCCTCCAACGCTGCTCTTTTTTGTCAGCGCTGCTCTGGCGATTTAGAGTCCGTCATCTTCCCATTTGAATTTTAGGGTCAGCTCGTCAAGTTCTGCAGGAAAAGCAGCGAGGGTTTTGGTGGGGATTGGGTTGAATCTGTAGGTCAGTGTGGACATGTGCCACCTTATCGTGTCTTCCAGTTGTGAGCACAGGGTGTCTTTCCTTGTATCTAAAGTCTTCGATGTCTTCCAGTCACACTTGTGTCACTTTCAGTGCACAACCTTGCATTCTTGTCTGAAATTTGTTCCTAAGTGTTTCACTCTGTCTGGCTCTGTTGTCAGTGGGGTTGCTTTCTTCCCTCAATGCCTGGACTGTTGGTGGCGGGTGCGCGCAGATCCGCTTGCACTGGTGTTTACGTGTTCACCCCTCGTCCAGCAGCCTCGCTGCCTCGTTTGTAGCTCCAGGGTGTCTGTGTGCGTTTGGATTCCTTGGCGTTTTCTACGCGCAAGATCACGCCATCTTCAGACAGGAGTCGTTGACTACTTTCCTCTTAATCTGGGTGTGTTTGTTTCTTTTTCTTGTCTCAGCGCCCTGACAAGATCCTCCAAGACCACGCCGAACGCACGTGAGAGAGAGGCCATCGCTGTCTTCCTCCTGGTCTTGAGGGGAGGCTCCCGTTGTTCGGCATCACCTGCGTGCCGGCCCCGTCTATCCAGGGGCGGAGGTTGCTTCTCTTTCTAGCTTGCTGAGGGTTTTTATCAGGAAGGGGTGTTGCACTTTTCTGGGTGATGCTTTTTCTGTGTCACTGGAGATGATCACACGTTTCTTCCTTATCCTGTTAATGCAGTGTCTGTATGACACACAGTAATGGATGTGCATATTTACATGCATCTTATTGGCTGATTTTGTGTATGTTGAACCAAACTTGTATTCCTGGAAGAAGTCACGCGTATGGTCATTATTTTCATGTGTTGCTGGATTTCATTTGCTGATATTTTGCTGAAGATTTTTGCATCTATATATAGTGGTCTGTGTTTTCTTCTTGTGCCATCTTCAGTTTTGGTATCAACACACAAAAATAAAGAGTCTGTGGGAATGGGTCCCCTCCTCTTGTATTTTTTAGAAAACTTTGGAAGCATTGGTGTTAATTCTTTTTAACATATTTGGTAGATTTCACCAGTGAGTCCATCTGGGCCTGGCCTTTTCTTTGCAGGAAGGTTTTTGATCACAGATTCAACCTCTTTTAATAATAACCCTTCATTTCTCTTGGAGTCAGTTCTTTCTGACTCAGTTTCAGTAGCTCGTGTGTTTCTGGGAATTTTTCCATTTCATCTAGGTTATCTGGTTTCTTGGCATACAACTGTTGAGAGTGTTCCCTTACGATTCTTTTTATTGCTGTAAGGTTCCCTTTTTCATTTCTGGTTTTAGTCATTTGAGTTTTCTCTCTCGTTCTCTTGGTCAGCGTAGCTGAAGGTTCATTCATTTTGTTGATCTTTTCAAAGAAGCAACATTCAGCTCTGCTAATATTCTTCGTTGCTTCTCTGATCTCTGTTTCCCTTCTAATCTTGATCACTTCCTTCCTCTGCTTGTTTTGGGTCGAGTTTGGTCTTACTCCAGTTTCTTAAAACGGAAGATTGAATTTTTGATTTGGGACCTTTCTTTTTTCCACAGCACCGGGGGCTGCAGTTATCAATTGCCCTCTACGCACTGCACTAGCTGCATTTCCAGACTTTTGGTGTGTGTGTTTTCCTCTCCATTCGCCTCAGAGTATTTTCCAGTTTCCTTTGAATGCTCCTTGTATGTGCCTCTGTTTTCTTTCTGCTCATGAGAAAGGCACCTCCCCAGGTCACTAAATAGTCTTCTGCTGGCTTCCTGGAGCCTGCCTGGCTGAGACCACCGTCCCCCCTGCTCCCTGCAGCTTCTGGCTGAGCTCCCAGGCACACAGTCTTTCTAGAAGCAGAAGCACACATTAAGTGTCCCTGTCACATTCTATCGCCCCACCCCCAGCCGTGCACGCGCGGCCAAGGCCCTCTTAGAGGGGCCATGGGGGCTGCTCAGGCATGGAGAGGTGGGCCCTCCTGCAGAGGCAGGAGGTGCCGATGGTGCATCCAGTGTTGGCGAGACATTCCGGAATGGCCCCTGCACCGGGGTGGCCCACCTGGCCGCCCTGACGGTGGTGGTGTGTGTCCCAGCAGCCTGGCCTTCTTTCCTGGTTCTGCCTTCATCGAAGGGTAGGAATGAACAGGGTCACGATCCATCAGGCCACAGAGAGCCCTGAGCTGAGAGCAGGTCTGGGGAGGCTGGACGGGAGTGGCCCAGGCCTGGCAGTGGTGTCCCGGACAAGGCCTCCCCTCCTGGGCCTCAGCTCGGCCCTCAGGGATTGTCCCTGTGTTTGCAGGATATTTGCCGGTTAAGGAGGGCTTCCTCAGGACCTCCCACCAGACATCTGAAGGGCCTCCCCAGCCGGGTTTTCTCGCGGAGGGAGACCCTCCTGGATGGGGAAGAGGGAACAGGGACCGCATGCTAGGGTCCACACTGCAAAGACGCCACCCACTAGCTGGGGTCCACACTGCAAAGACGCCACCCGCTAGAGCAGCCCTCCCCCTTATTTCTGGGGAGCCTGTCAGTGCCCGGGGCTGAGCCACGTTCCTCGGGAGGGCAGCTGCCTGGGGAGACCCAGGACCCAGAGCTGCTGCCTCCCAGGCCTCAGCTCCGGCATCACGGGGCTGGTGCTGGGGCCCCGGAGACAGAGGGCTGTTTACCCAACACCGGTGTGGCGGGGGTGGGGGTGGGGGTTGGCAAACAGCCCTCGGCTGGCTCCGGGCCTGCCAGTGGGCCTGGGTGGCGTCCAGGGGCCCCTCAGCCTGCATACCTTCCTCCCCACCTCCTCAGCCACTGACCTGCGGTGACCCTGAACAAAGGAAATCCCTAAAGCTAACTTCCACGGCTGCGTGTGGGGACGGGTCAGGGGCGTCTCGGAAGCCACACCCTCTCCCTGCTCCGGGCCCCCCAGGAGAGGCGTGAGGCCGGTAAGCCAGCTGGGTCTAGGCCCAGAGAGGGAGCCCACAGGTCTGAGGACACACAGCAGGGCCACAGGCTCTTCCTGTGGCCGGGGGGCCTCTGGGAGCCAGCCATCTCCGGGGGCCCCAGACCTCCCCAGACAACACCTGTCACTCGGGTTCCAGCCCCAACAGGGGGCAGTGGGGATGTGGGCCCACTTTCTGAGGCGGCTGGGCTCCTGTCCAAATTCATAACAGCCTGAGAAACACCCTCTGGAAAAAAGCAGCCCGAATCATCATCTCGTGTGTTCAAAAAATTCTGGCATTTTCCCCTCAAAATCTGTCCTAGTTCTGCTTGAGCTCTCCTGACCCGAGAATACTTTTATTTATGACAGAAAACTCATCTCCATGGTAACGCCTTAGGAAGCTGCAGCCTCGAGATGATAGCTTCCCAAGCAATGAAGGCAATAAATGGATTTTTTCACAAAACAGCGACTCTGTCATGAACCGGCCACTGGGCTGTCTAGGTGGGGGCTGGGTGGTGAGGGACCCCCCCCCCACCCTGAGCAAACAAGCCCAGGGCTGGCCAGGGGCCCAGATCCGGCTGGCGGGGCCTCCCCCACACCAGGCGCTGGACTCTCCCGGCCGCCTGCAAGGTAACGTCTCTGCCTCACCTTCCTTGCCTGAGAAGTGGGCACAGGGAGTGGGAGAGCCCTGGTCATCCCCGGGGAGACTCAGGGTGCTTCCTCTACAGCCTCTCTGCCCTGACCTGGGCTCCCAGGTCAGCCTGAAGTCCAAAGCGAGGGGGGGAGCGCCGATCAGTTCCAGTGGGGAGACAGTTCCTCTGGTCCAGCCCGGCCTGGGAGTCCCTTGTGGGAACCGCAGGTGGACATCCAAGTGGAGCTGCTCCTCTGGTTCCATGGGTCTCTCATCCTCTGATTAATCCGTCCTTCCCCTTCCACCCATGCATTTATTTTTCCATCCACCGCCTACCCACATGCCCATCCATCCACCATCTTCCCACCCGTCCATCCACCCGCCCATCCATCCACCATCTTCCCACCCGTCCATCCATCCAAGAAATACTTCTTCAGCACCTACCAGGGCCTGTCACTGTGCTGGACACTGCTGACTCTTTGCCTCCGTGGAGCTAACCACTGGGGGAAAATCAGGCGTTAATCACACAAACTGACGCACAGCGGTAGACTGAAGTGAGGGCTGAGGGAACGTGGCTCGTGCTGGATGGGTCCTGAGGCTCTGTTTTAATTCTCATGACCCCCCGTGGGCTTGGTGCCACCAGCAGCCTCTGTTTTCCAGGAGGGGCAAGGGAGGCTCAGCTTCAGTGTGGGACTTGCCTCAAGTCCTGTAAGTGAAGGAGTCAGAATTTGAACTTGAGCCAGATTGGGTTTTATCCCTCCGGGTCTCCACCCTCTCTGGGGCTCGGGGAGGCCTGGTGAGGGAGACCCCAGGTTGAGCAGAAGAAGGGGGTCCAGGCGGATGGACCAGCGTGGGCAGCCCCTTCCCAGCCCAGGGACTGGCCAGGCCAAGTAGGGGGTGAGGAGGAGGTGAGGAGGGCTGCCCACCCTCCCTCAGCCCCTCCTCTTCCCCCCACCCCGCAGACCACCTGTTGTCAAGCTCTGCTAACGAGCTGGCTTCAGGGGAGAAGGTGGAGAGACTGGGTGAGGTCAGCCTTCGGCTTCCAAACATTAAAACAAAAGTTAGACGAAGCTGTTCTTCAGAGGAGGCGCCGCTATCTGGGGGCCAGACGCGCCCAGCCTGGGCCGCTTCTCAGAGCCGTTTGAAGCAATTAATTAGCAGGATCAGGAGCTGGCTTCCTGCCCGCCAGGCTGGCCCCACCTGGGCCTTCCTGCCTCCATGGGAGGCCGGGCCTCTGTCGGGTGTGAGTGGCCTCCTGGGCAGGGGGTGAGCCCTCGGCCTGGGCGCGGCCCAGCTCCTGCAGCCCCGGGGACCTGTCCCCAGCTGGCTCTGGGACACGGGGCGCGACTGGCTCTCTGGGAGCTGTGGCTGCCTCCGGGGGCCTCCGGGGCTGAGGGCAGAAGGAAGGTACTTTCTTCCCAGGCTGTTTCTGTTCCTGGGCCCCCTCCAGGGAAGACAGTGGGGGAGGGGCTGGGTGCCTGGCACCCCCTACCCTCTGAGCTCACTCGGCAGCGTCCGGGACTGGCCTGCAGCCAGGGGTCTGAGCAGAGAAGGCCTGGCCTGGGTTGGGGTGGGTTTCCCTGGAAGCTCGGAAGAACTTGTCTCCATGGGCAGATGTGCGAGGAAGGTACGGCTGGAGGGTCAGGAGCCCCACAGGCTCCAGTCGGGAGGCCTGGACCCCCACCGCTGCCCCACCCCCTTCTGGGCCTGGGTTCCTCGTAGTCCTGGCTCCCAGGGCTCCAGGTCTGTCCCAACCCCACCGGGGTCCTCTGTCAGCGCCCCCTAGCCATCTGGTGCCTCTCCCAGGCTATTCTTTGGATCATCTGGCCAAGAGCTCCCCCGAATCATTGCTTCCTGGGAACCTGGCCGGATTATCTGCACCCCTGCGTCCATCCACGTCCAGGGCTGGGGCCTGTTGGAATCACAGAGGCCACATCCCGGGGCCCCTGCTTTGAACATGGCCTCTGCTGCCCCCAGCCCTCGGCAGCCCTCTCACCTGGGCACCTGAAGGTGCTCCAGGATCAGTGGTGGTGGAAGATTCCGGGAGGAGGGGGCTCCTCCCACCCAGCCTGGACCTCCTGCGTCCCTGTGTGGTCGCCTGGCCCCTGGAGAGTGACCCCCCTCCTGGAAAGTCTTTCAGAGCCAGGTCCAGACACACGGGAGCCGATCAAACAGCACCGGACGCCTCACCAAGGAAGATGGATGGGAAGCAAACGAGCAGAGAAATACGCTTAACTCCATTAGTCACCAGAATGGCAGATAAAAACAGTGACTGGACCAAATGCCTCCCTTCACCCCGCAACCTTGTAAAGCTCTCGGACGCCGGTCCTTCCCGCAGCCCTGAGGGTGATGCTCAGCTGGGAGGACCTGCGTGATCCGAAGGCCAGCCACGGCCTGGTGCCTCGGGAGAGAGGGCCAGACCCTGACCTCAGGTGAGCAAGAGGAGAACCGCCAGGCCCGTCTGGGTCAGAGTCAGTGCTGACCCGGGCTCAGCAAACTCACTCACAGACGAGGAGAGCGCGGAGCGGGGCAGGCGGAGGCCGCCGAGCAGGGCGTCTCCTTGGGCCTTCTCCCTGGTCCTCTGCCCTGCTGCCACTGCCTCTCTCTGTCCCGGACGAGACACCCGGGGTGTCACTTCCTGCAGCCTTCACACCTGACTCGGGGCTGCCTGCGCTGCTGCACCTCCTGATGTCTTGACCGCCGTCGGGGAGTCTGTGGTCTCTGCCTATAAATCCTCACATCTCAGACCCACAGCCCCTCAGGTGAAACAGCCCCATTTTAGGAGGAAAACCCAATTTACTTCTGCACATGTTTGGGAGAACGGATTCCAAAGATATGAATAATTCATCTCCCCACTTGCTCGGCAGCTCCGACATTTCGAGGTCAGGAGCAACGGCTGAATTAATTAATTTTGTGTTTTCCTGTGATAAAAACAACAGTGCTTCAGTCGTCGCCCTCCATCGTTAAGCCAAACGTGTAACCTAAGAGGATGGTTTGCTCAGCCCCAGGGAGGCTCAGCGCTCAGGCTAGCGGGGCGGGTGGGCGCCCCCGGCACGACCAGCTCCCCCAAGGGCCAGCAGCGAGCCCCGTGGGCTGGACCAGACTCCACGGATGCAGGTCCCCTGCGTCCTCCTTCGTGCAGACCCCCAGCGGGTTGGCGTTTCTCTCCCGGAAGAACCACTGCAAGCCTCAAAGTGCTCCTTGCCGCCCTCTGAGGCTTTGGGTGGAGCCCTGAGCGCTCCTGCTGCTGTCCGTTCGTCGGGCCCGGGGAAAGAACCTCTGTGCGTGGTGGTCTGTCGCCGAGCCGTGTGGGGTCACGGGTGCGTTAGGAGCAGCCGAGCTCCTGCAGCGGACCAAGTGGCTGCCCCCAGTGCCGGCCCCGGGCTGGGCCGCGGTGGCTGAGAAGGAGGGCGATGGTGTCGGGGCACCCGGCCCTCCCCTCCCCGTCCGCCGGCTGAGCGGAGGGGCCTCTGGGGGACTGAGGGAGGCACAGCCCCAGCCACTTGGAGCCTGGGTCCCTGAATGAGCACCGACAGGACATTGGGCTGGGCCTCACGAGAGTGAGAGGTCCCCAGGTCAGGCTGCCCTGTGCACGGCTCTGGAGAGGACCACTCGTCCTGCAGCTCCCCAGCAGACCCTGGGACTGCCCTGGAAGGACCGAGCCCATGGCTTGAAGTCCAGATCCTGTGCTCTACTGAAAAGAGGATTTCTTTAGAAAACTAGGTCCCCCCCCCACTTATTACAGAAAGAGTAAATGGTCACTTTAGCATAAAGACAAAAGACAAAATTCCTATAATAATCTTGGCTATGGGACTTCAGAGAAGACTGCTGAGAATTTCTGAGAACATCTCCCTGGCTCTTATAAAAGGGCACAAGTTGGTGTGTCTCTAGAGGTTGGTGGATAAGGATGTGATGTCTGGAACTATGGCAGTCATCTTGCAACTTGGAAGCCAGTTCAGAGGACTGAAGCCACGGGAGGATGGCACAGCAGAGAGAAGGAGGGATCCCAAATCCTGTGACATCACATAATCTCGACGCACCAACCTGAACTTCCTGTCATGTGACACAATGTGTTTTAAAGCCATTTCCAGTTGGCCTTTCTGTACTTGCAGCCAAAGCATCCTCGCTGTGTGTGCTTGTGTATTAACCTTTCCTTTCTTAGCATTAAAATGGGGCCAAGGAATTGCTCCTTGGGCAGAGGTGAGTCTGGGAAAAGGCAGTTTTAGGGGAGGAAGAGACAGATCGAGGGGCCAGCTCTGAACCCCCAGGCCTGCTGGTGACCTTCAGATGGTGCCCCTCCTTGTCACCAAGGGACAGGGCAGGGTGGGCTCATGGCCGCCCTCCAGCTGCAGGCCCTGCTGCCCGAACTCCTCCCAGGCCCCCTCCCTGAGCTGTGCGAGCCCCGTCAGCCTGAGGCCCACGGGGTCAGCTCTCTAGCCGCCGGACTCTTTCCCACAGAGCTCTGAGAAAGGACTGAGTAAGCAGAGCTATTTTTATGTCTTCAGTCATCGGAGTTGCTATCTTAATTTGTAAGACATAGTTTACGCTCCTTAGAAACCCAAGCCTGTCCAGGAGCCCCGGGGAGCTGCTGGTACAGTTTGCCACTGGCCTCTGCCTCTTCCTGCCGGCTGAGGCCGCCATGTCAGGAGGCCTAGCACCCGATCCAGGCGGCCGCCTTCTGGAAGCTTCCGGGGCAGCCAGCCGCCGCCTGCTTCAGCTGCTTCCTATCCCAGCGCCAGCGGCAGGAGCAGCCTGGGCCCCAGACTTGGGCGTGGTGTTGTGTCTCCCGCCCGCTGTGCTGGCGGAAGGCTCCAAGGAAGGGGCTCCCGGGTCTGCTGGATGTGCCCCCCGTGGGCTGTTGGCAAAGACAGCCCTCCTCTGATAGCCAGCCCTTGCCCAGTGCTGTCTTCGAGATGCTGCCCCTCACCTTATCCGGCCCCCCGGTCAACCTGGGAAAGAGCCTCCCCTCCACCATTGTAGAGAAGGGAAAACGGGGTTGACCTGATCAGGGCCGTGGGCCTGGCTCATCTCCCTGCACCTGCACCTTTCCTGCAGGGGGTGGACTAGGTGACCTAGGCCCTCTGGAGATCTGGAATCAGACCCATGGGGCCCCTGTATCATTCATTCATTCATTCATTTGTTCAGCAAGTGTCAGCCAAGCGCCTGCCACTGGCCAGGCTCTGGGTGTACAGGAGTGACAGGTCAGGTACTGACCCCGGCTTACGACTTGGAGGAGGAGACAGGCAGTCAGCAGATGGACACTATCAAACAGCACAGATGGGTACAGGGCAGAGGGATCTGCTGGGCGGTGGGGTGGGGGGCATGCTGGGTTGAGAAATGTCCCCCCGCCCCGATTCACATCCACTTGTGATCTGTGACTGTGAACTTATCTGGAAACGAAGACTCTGCAGATGTTGTTAGTGAAGTCGAGGCCAAATTGGAGTTGGGTGGCCCTGGATGCAGTGGCTACTGTCCACCTAAGAAGAGGGAAACTTGGACACACAGCCTGGGGGTGGGGCCACGGGATGGTGGTGGTGGCTGTGTGCACAGCTATAAGACGAGGAACGTGGCATGTGCTGGTGCCCCAGCGGCTGCAGAGAGGCCTGGACCAGAGCCACCAGGAGGAGCAAGTCTGGACCCTCTGCTCTGGGCCCATCACTGCCCACAAGACCCTTCCACCACAACGGACATGCTCCCTCCCACGGATGGAGTCCAATGTGGCAGCCACTGGCCACGTGTCCACTGCCACTTGGAATGTGGCCTGTGTGACCAAGGGCCTGAAGGTCTGAAGTGTCACTTTCAGTCACATTTAAATGTGAGTAGCCCCAGTGACCAGAGCTGTCATGTTGGGAGCAGCGAGTGAGGCCGCTCCATCCTGGGGAGAGTCCCTCAGGGAGACAGGCCTGTGGACGCCTTGCCTGTGCCCTGGGCTTTGCCATGGTCCATGTAGGGCTGGGGCACGTGGGCAGGGGCATCCTCCCACCTTCCCTTCTCCAGCCAGAGCTCCCAGGGCCGGCCTTCCTGATCGTGTCTCTCCCCAGAGCCAGGGAACGTCCAGCATGGGGGTGCCCCTGGGAGCTCTGCTGAAGCACCCTGCCTTTCCTGACTCCCAGTTTTCCTTTCTTCAGTTTGTAAGACCCCAGGGCTTTGCCAAAATCACCATCTCTGCTTTGCGAGCTGCCCCAGATCCCAACGTGCGGTCACTTCCCAGGATTAACGGAATTGCTTTAAATATAGACTCTACCAGCAGTCCTGATTGGGCAATAAAATGTTTTATTGGTGGTAGTCATTCTTCGGCCGGCTTCCAGCCAGGGTTACGCAAGCGAGAGTCCGGGGCTCTGGGAATGCGCGGTGCCGGCTCCAAGGGACCCTGGGTCATTACCTTAAAGGCAACACCTTTGGGTTCAGTGGGAAGAATGCGGAGCATCCAGATATGTGCGGATCATGCAGGGCTTTGACAACAGGATCTCAGAGTGGTTTTCAGCTGGGCTTTCAGTGGACACAGCTCAGCACTGGGGATGGAGCCTTGGCTGGGGTTGGTGGGGCTGCTGGGACAGGAGCAGAGAGGCAGGAGCTCCAAAGACTCACATCAGAGTGCCTGGGGACCCGGATACCAGGACATTCACCCACATCTTAGTAATAAAGCAAATAGGCTCAGAGTGGGGTATTAATGGTGATGATGGTGTGGAAGTGGTGATGAAGGTGATGGAGAAGTTGGAGGTAGTGATGGAAGTGATGATGGAGGTGGAGGAATTGGTGACAGAGTGGTGATGGTGAAGGTGGTGGTAATGGTGGTGATGGTGGTGGTGATGATGGTGGTGATGATGGTGATGGTGATGGTGGTGGTGATGGTGTTGGTGATGATGGTGATGGTGGTGATGTGGTGGTGGTGGTGGTGGTGATGGTGGTGGTGATGCTGGTGATGCTGGTGGTGATGATGGTGATGGTGGTGGTGGTGGTGGTGGTGATGGTGGTGGTGATGCTGGTGATGATGGTGGTGATGGTGGTGGTGATGCTGGTGATGGTGATGATGATGGTGACAATGGTGGAGGTGATGGAGTTGGTGGAGGTGGTGTTGGCAGCAGTGGTGGGACTGGTGGAAGTGCAGTAGTGATGGGGGTGGAGAGGTGGTGGTCCAGAGGAAATAGAATAAGCTCTTTTGGGGTTGTTCCAGACTTCCTTTTATTTTTTTTCAGTGTCAGTGAGATCCTGGGGGAACCTAACTGGTCTGGTGGGCTTAAAATCTTATTTCTCCAACATTACAAGGCTGGAAAGATCTGGGTTCAGATCTTGGTGTGTCCCCATATTTAGAGCCACCGTTAGGTCCCACTCCCACTTGGGCTGCAGAGACGGCCGCCTAGCTCTATAGGGAGGAGAGAAAACATATTCCTCCCAGACCTGCCTCTGCCTTCTGTCTCTATAAAAGGTTTACAGTCAACCAAAGGAAGGATCAGGGTGTGGGGGCTGACATCCCTCAAGTGTTAACCTGTCCTGCTACAGCACTTTGTTGAAATACAATCCACACACAGAGAAATCTGTGAGTTGTGGGTACAGCTCTGACTTACATGCACATCCCCCTGGGCACCCACCGCCCATGTCGGGCTACATGTGTGCTCCCCAGGACCCAGAGCTAATTCCCACCCAAGGGGAAGCCTGCTCTGTCTCCTGTTACCATAGATTGCAATCCTCCCTGAACGTCACCGCGATGTGGGCTAGAATCCTACAAGGAGCTCCTGGTTTGGGAATCCATCACCACGTGCCCTTGAGGTCTGTCCAGTCCTGCCCTGTGTCGCGTGTGGTTCTGTTGTGCACCCAGTCTGCATGTCCATCACATCGATGCACATTTGGGTTTGTCCAGGCTTTGGACCATCAGACGTGGAACCGGCATGAGTGTCCTTGCCTAAGTCTTCTGTTCACAGGCATTGTCCCCCCTCCTCCAAGTCTGTGGCCGTGCAGGCTTCTGTGGGCCAGGTGGTGTGAGGATCACGGTCTCTGGCCGGCACACAGCGGGCACTCAGCAGTGGTCTGCCGGTCTGATTTCTGTGTGCGCGCTTTCCATGGCCTCCAAAGCTCCCCTCTTGACGGCCCAGAGCATTTCCACAGTCAGAAAATGGCCAAGAATCCAGAATTCCGGGAGCAGAGCAGGCGCGCTGAGAGACGGGCGAGGAAACACGTGTTCACAGCCAGCAGCGCACAGCTGCTTCCTCTTGCGGCTTCCCCAGCCTCAGATGATTTGTTTTATTAGAGGCAAGTCGTATTTGCTACCGACCCACAGCCCTGGCGGCCCTGGGGAGGCAGACGCCAGACTGTGGACTGTGGTCCCCTGGTCCTGCTGCACTTGTGTTGGATGTGGGCCCTGGGCCCGTGATGTGATGTGATGTGGTCAGTGGGCTCAGGGCTTTGGAAAGGGCAGACCTGCCTCGTCTTAACCCCCAGGGGCCCTTGTGTGGCCAGTGCCCAGACAGTCCTTGGAGGAGCCATGTCTGCCGCCCTCTGCACAACTGGGCCTCAGGGTGGTCTACTGACCCACTCTCAACCCGGGGCCAGTGACTCTGGGAGTAGCCGGATCAGGCAGGGCCAGACCCCCATCCTAGAGCCGGGTTCGGAGTGCTCTCGCCGCTGCCTGGGGTTCTTGGCACATCCCCGGCTCCCGTGCCCTCAGGACCAGCTGCTGCTGCACTCAGGGTGAGTGTGAGGTTGGGTGGCCTGGGTGTGACCAGCCTGCCCCCTTGTCTACGTTCCATATGCACTTGGGTCCTTTCAGCCTCGAGTCAAACCAGCTGCTAGTCACAGCAGCGAGCAGAGGGGAGGGGGCCCATCACAGAGACCAAGGTGGGTGGCCGGCCCCTGCCTGCCAGGGCCTGGGCAGTCACTCGGGATGCCCTCCCCAAGGACCCAGACCCTGGAAGGGCTCAGCTGGCGGGGCTGCAGGTGTGCATGATGTTTTCGGAGGAGGACGTCTCCCCCACCCCCAGCACACCAGCAACCTCACATTGAGGTTTTGAAGCCTCTGGGCACTTGCCAGGGCAGATGGGCGGCCAGGTGGGCTGTCTGGGTCGCGGGGGTGGGGGGTCCCTTAAGTTAGTGTGATTTGCTCTGATCTTGGGGTCGAAATTTGGCCTAAGAACCTTATTTGAATATTTAAGAAAGAAGTGGGTTTTTTAAGTTTGCCTGAAGCGTCTGCATCCTGGTGGGAGTGGATGCTGGTCAGGAGGCTGGATTCTGATGCTCTGTTTCGGTTTCGCCTCCGCCCTGGGGCTGACCTCCTTCCCAGAGCTGAGGTCCCAGACCCTGCTCGGGGAAGTGGAACCACCTGCCTGCTGGCGGCCATGCCCTTGAGAGCCTCCTTCCCACCGCGCGGCTGCTCTGCGCCTGGCTGTGTGGGAAACCGTGGAAAGAGGTTTTCTCAGGATCCTGGGTTTGGGGGGTGGGGAAGAGCCCCCATGACACATTAAACCCCCAAGTGGAAGGACTCATTGCACAGATACTGCACGGTGCTCCGCCGTTGAATCACATGCTAGAACGCACCGTGGGGGCCGGCCTGTCTCCGTGCTGCCCTGGCTGAGCCTCTCAACGTTTTAGTAACGGCAGGCTGGCTGGGCCCTGGGCCCCAACATGGAAAGTCTTCCGGCTAGTCTGGGTGCACAGCCTGTGCTGGAGGGCACCCAGTCCCGCTGGCCAGTGAACATACCCTTTATGTGCCCTGGGCCCCACGTGGCCCCCTGGGTTCCCCTGGCTCCCCGTAGCAGGGCCACATGTGGGCTGAGTCCGCCCTGGGCCCGGGGCCAGGGCCGCAGGGCGCTCTCTGTCCCTCCTGAAGACCCGCCCCTTGCAGGCCAGCTGCGTGATCTGGGCTCTCCCACCCTCTCTAGCATCTTAGCGCATCTTTCTCACACCGTCGGGACAATGCTCCGTTTGGGTCAGGCTACGGGACAAGGCCACTGTGTGGTGGCCAGGGGAATCAAATCAAATTCCACAGATGCCCCACAAAGGGCAAAAGCACCCCTGTGTTAAAGACGTGGCCGTGGCTTTTCTGGGCCCAGCATGCAGACTCCAAGGAGGCCGACCCAGGAGACACGCGGGTCCTCTGTGCGGCCTGGACAGGGTGTGGTCCCTGTGTAGGGGAGGCACAGGGGAGCTTTCCTAGGTTCCTGGGAGAGCGCACTTAGGATGCTGCAGTTGAGAGGTGGAGTTCTGGCTCAGGACAGGGGTCTGATTGGGGGGAGGACCCCCCTCGCTGGGGTTTCTCATGGGCACCAAGCTCCCCAGACTCTGGGGAGCTCCCAGGCCCTGTGGTGCTGAGGGTGTGGGAAGCAGGGGCTCAGCTGGGCACCTGCTTCTGGGGACAAAGAGACATCAGTCTATCAGGGAAGGGTCCTTCCTGGCTGACCCAGGCCCTGGGAGGGGGCTGGGAGCTGGGGGCTGAGTGGGAGGGGTCTCTGGGGTGGGTGGAAACCACATGCAGTCGGCACCGTGGACAGAGTGGCCGTGGCCCCAGAGCTGTCCAGTGTCACTTATTAAGGGTAGCCCCAGACCCCAAACAAACCTAACACCCTCGGGATGCTGCAGGCTGCAGGGCTGTGGTTCACATAGCCAGGGACGTCAGGAGAGGGGCACTGGGGACCTGCTTCCCCGGGAGCCTCACGCAGCGCCCCAGCAAAGCCCAAATCACGGACTGAACCCTCAGTGCAAGGGAGACTGGGAAGCCCTTGCTTTGTCTCGGGGGTGCCTGCAAAGAAACAATTGTCCACTCTGCTGAGTTTCCAGAAGGACCCTGGCCAGCCTCTCCTGGGGTCTGCTCAGGTCTGTCTGCTGAGGGAGGGGGCTCTGGGTGTCAAGCGCCAGACCCTGGGACAGGGGGACGCCTCAGGTCTGGGCTCTGTCCTGGAATATCTTTCCCACCTGCAGCCTGGGGGCCCCTCTCCACTGAGCCCACCTGCACAGAGTGGTTAGCAGGTAGGAGCTCACCCTTGGCACATAGCCCACGTCCCCCCTGCCTTCGTGGGTCTGCACCACCAGGAAGCACACAGTGGGCACTAGGTCTGTGCCACTGAGGTCAGGGGCCTGCCTGGGGGACGCACAGTGTGGGTGGACCTCAGTCTCCCCACCAGGCTGACTCGGCGCCCCTCCAAGCATTCAGGGGCCCGTTGGCAGGATGCGTGATTGAGGGCCAGGCCAGTTCCAAACTTGGAGCTGGCAGGACAAGGACTGTCCTGTCCCCCGCCAGGGTCAGCACAGGGCCAGGCAGCGGCAGAGGCCGGAGGTGGCTCAAGAAGGAAATGGTTGAAATTTGCAGCCAGGGCAGGAAATGGACAAATTGTCGAGGAGGAGTTGGAATGCCAGCTGGAATGCCGCCCCCTCAGTGCCCGCCCCTCCCCGGAGATCTGAGCCCGGAGTCAGGAAGTGCCTGGTGTCTTGGCCGGAGGAGCTCTTGCCCCCTGGGGGTGGGCGCCTGCCCCACACCACCTCCGGTTCCCAGCTACAGGCTTCCCCGCGGGAGAGGGGAGGCGCAGGATGGGGGAGGAGCTGGAGCTGGAACCGGGTCCTGCCTCTGCACCCCCGGGTGCTCCCTCTCAGCTTCCTTGTCTGGTGTGTCCGCCCCGCGACCTCCTCAGCTCCAGCGTGCTCTGGCACATGCCACACTTTCGCACGGTCTCCTTCACCTGGAATGCTCCTCGCCAGCGGAAAACTTCTATCCTGTCCTCAAAACCCAGCTTTGGCAGCCGTCCCTGGTTCGAGCTGTCCCTGAAGCACCCACCCAACAGGTGCTGCGCCCCGCCCCTGCTCTCCTGCAGCTCTGCAGCCCAGACCCCTGCACTGGGGGCTGCCCACGCTCTCCTCTGCCCCTCCATGGGACAGAGCTCCAGCCCGCCACGGCACGGAGTGCAACACACAGTAGGCACCCAGTGATTGCTGGGCTCCGAGACGCTGCACTTGTGGCTTCAGATGCCTGAGAGACGGCCTTGGAATCAAGAGCGGGTCTTCCCCTCCTCGGGACGCGGGGGTCTGTGTGGACTCAGCCGTCAGCCGACGTGGCCACTGATCTTGACGTCACCCTCCTCTCTGCAGCGCGGCGAGGTCAGACACTCAGCCTTGAAGTCGGCAGGCGTGTGTTTGCTCGGCTGCCCACAGCCTCTGTGTTCCAGCTCCTGGAGTCTTGATCTTCCCCTCTATTAAGTGGGCAGAGCGCACGCCCACCAGGGAGGGGTGTGGGGGGCCTAGGATGGAAGGCTGTCCGCCGAGCCTGGCACCCAGCAGGCACTCAGTCACCCGGACAAACCCAGGCACTCTTGACAGAGGAAGGAGGGGGCCTGAGCGGGGCCCAGCAACTGTGATTTCCAGGCCTGGGATGGCCACCCTGGCCAGATTCCTTTGCTCCCGCGGGGGAGGTAATTAGCATTCCAGCCCTGAGAGTGGCACCCCGCCCAGCAACCTCTCTGCGCCAGCTCCTCACCTCCTGGGGGAGCTGCTGAGTCGCGGGCGCGGGGGGTTGCACGTGGCGGGTGTTCGGGGCAGGGATGTGGGGGTCCCTGGGCCCCCCCTCCATTTCCGGACTGGAGCTGGCCTCGCCCCTGGGGGGGTCTTCGGCTTAGGCTCCTGGTCCCCGAGGACCCCCCAGCCCCTATCAAGCTCTGACCTGATGCCCCCACCCTTTCCTCCCAGGGTGGCCCCGAGGGCTCTCAGTTGGCTTCAGAGAAGGATTTCTCACCAGGAGGGTTGGGGATGGACCTAGAGAGGCAGATTTCTTAAAAGGCTTTCACCACAGAGGCTGGGGCTAGGCTTCTGGTGGCTTTGTGGGGCATCCAGGCCCGTCTCCCAGGTCCCAGCTGCTCCTGGGCCCCCACCCTGCCCTTCTGCCATCTGCCTTCCAGGGGCACCTGCCAGGCCTGGAACGAGAGGCCTGAATCCCAGAGGAACAGGGTGCTGGCGAGGGGGCTACATTTTGTGTCCCCCAATATGAAAATCCTTCCTGGTCAGAGCCCCTGGCTCACAGCAAGGAGGCTGGGGCATCTGTGGAAAGAGCTGTGACTTGTGAAGTTCAGGGGAGTCCCCTTGGCCACCGCGCGTCCCTTCTGGAGCCTGTCCTGCGGGGCCTCCAGAGCCGTCTGCAAGGTGCCGCGGCGGCCCCGCTGTGGGGCGGCTGCAGGGGCTGCGCCCGGGCAGGTGGGGCTCGCAGACCCACCGGGAGCCGCACGGCCACGCCTTGTGGGGCGGCCACGCCTCTTCGGCTCGTGGCCACTGTCTGGGGGCCTCTCCTGCCAGGCCGCTGCCCTGGTGCCGGGTGGGGAGGCTGACCTCAGAGTCCGGACCTGTGCTCAAGCTTCCCGAAATTCACCACCGGAGATCAGATGCAAGTTAAGGAAACATTTATTTTAAATGTAAGCTGATAGTGGTGGCAGCCCTGGACGGCCCTGCTGCCTGCTGGCTGCGGCCTGAGGGCGGTGGGCCGACACTATAAATAGGGCACAGTTGTTGCAGCTCTTAACCCAGAGGGGCCAAGCCAACGGCTGCAAGTGGGGAGGTCAGGTAGAGCCAGCCTACGGCCTGGATGGCCCCCACCCTGGGGGACCCTTCAGTCATGCCCTCTGCCACCTTCGTTGTGCCAACGGGAGGAAGACTCCTGCAGCCCCTCCAGCGTGCAGAGGCCGGGGGACATGCGCCACGTGCCCCCGAGGGCCGGCGTCGTCCAGCTCCCCCAGCACCCAAGTCCTCGACCCCAGTCTGCTCCAGGCATGTGCCTGCGTGTGTAACCACTGTCCTGCCAGCTTGTGCCTCTCCAGGGTGAACCACACCTGCCTTGGTACCTTCCTGGGCGTGGGGCACCAGCCCAGCCCCTCCTCACCCTCAGCTCTGCCTCCCCTGCTGCTTGGAGCCCTGAGGTCCCGCCGTGGGCTTCCTAGCTACTCCGTGCCCGCCCCCGCCAGCTACCCAGTCATCGGAAATAAAGGCGGGGAGTGCTGAGGGGCCCCTGGGACGTGCGCAGCGTCTGGCCGGGCTCCAGGAGCCACCCACAGGCATGCTGGGGAGCTGGCAGCCGGCCAGGCATGTCCCGCCAGGGGCCCGGTGGGGGTGGGGGTGGGAAGCCCACGGGGCGGGTCCCTTCCTGGGAGCCGCGAGGAAGGTTAGCCCCCAGCCCCCAGCCCCACCCCTGCATCAGGAAGCCAGTCCTGTCTGTCCACCTGTTCGCCCCTCCGTGGGGACCAGGGGTCGGAGTCTGGGCTGAGGAGCGCCAGAAGGGTCTCGATACTTTCTAACGCAAACCCCTGGGGTGGGGAAACTGAGGCCCAGAAAGAGGCTGACTCCACCTCCGTCCCCGCCCGGCGATTCCAGGAGGGAGCGGCTGAGGGCTGCTACATGAGAGCACTTTTGATGGAGGTTTGCGGCAGCGTTCTCAGGCTTCACGTGAGTATTATTCCTGCTTTGCTGGTGTGGAACCTGGCATCAGAGGTGTCTGGCCACGGGCAGCGGCAGATCAGGCTCAGGACCACTCTGGGCAGGGCTAACATCACCCTGGGGGCCCCACCTCTCAATTCCCATTTTAGGGGTGCTGAGGCCCAGAGCTGAGTCTGACTGACAGAGCCACTGGCCAGGAGCTCCGGGCAGAGTGGACGCGCCGTGTCCTCCTCCTGTGGCCCAGCTGGCCGGATGCTGGGTGGCTTGAGGCCCCCCGGCCTGGAAGCTGCTGTGAGAGGCCGGCCGTGACTTTGGGTGAAATGAAGCTGCAGCGGCTCCTGGTCTGACCTGCCAGGGCCTAGGGATTCCTTCCATATCCTTGGGTGTCTGTGTGGCCCAGGGGCTCGTTCAGACCTGGGGGGTCTGTAGCTGAGTTGGAGACAGGCTCCCCCACCTGCCTCAGAGCCCCGCTTGCCAGTCGGTGGAGGGGCCGCTGGGAATTTAAGCTACCACCGGGGCTCAGGAGATGGGGCAGCAGGCGAGGTCAGTGCCAGTGTCCCGACGGTGGACAAGGGTGGGCCTTCCAGTGCTGGGGTCTGGGGAGTGGACGAGGGGAGGGGGCACCTTGTCCTTCTCCCCCAGCCCCTGTCTTCTTCTTCACACAGGAGGACAGCTTGCCTCTGGGGCCCGACATGCAGGACAAGCATTGTCTTACCACAGGGAACCATAACGCTGGCCAGGCTGTGCAGAAGCGCCTGCCAAGGTGGCGGAAACCAAGACACCACCGGGAGACCCACGTAGGCCTGCCCCTCCCGCTGGGTCTCAGCCTCCAAAGCCAGCTCATGAGAGAAACAACACTGACCCTGAAATAAAAGTGCGACGGACACGTGGGCCTGACATGCTGACTGAGCCAGGTCCCGGCCTTCCTCACCAGCCGCCTGAGCCTGGGAACAGCGCCTACCTCTCTGTGCTCGGCCTCTGTGCCTGCAGAATGGCGACCCCACCTCCAGGGCCTGAGGAGATGTAACAGGGTACAGTATACAGCAAGTGCTCAATAAACAGACGGCGTCTTTGGATGCGAAACACCCGCAGGTCTGCTGAGACAAACGCAGTCCTTCCACGTCCTGGGCGCTTTCCACGTGTGTCTGTGGCCTTCCTTCCTCCACGGCTTTGGCTGGACGCCGATGAATAGATGCAGGACACAGGCTGCATGCTGGCTGCGGCCTCCGAGCAGCAGAGGACAGAACGTCCCTGCCCTTCCCTGCCTCCTGGAGGGCATGGCTCCCACCCAGATGCCCACAGCCCCTGGGGTGTGAAGACTGTCCAGGGCTTGGCCCCAACTGTGCACCTGGATGGACTTGGTGGGACCAGCCTCCTGGGCCCAGGGGCACCTCCTCTGGGGGACAGGCCAGCGCAGGCCCTCAGGGCCCTCCCTTCAGCCCCTGCATGCCCACCAACCCAGCCCTCCTTCTGGGGCCTTGGGCATCCCAGGGATGGGCTGCATGGTGACCTTCCAGGGTTGCCGGGACCACGCCCCCAGACCACAGCACCCCAACGTAGCCTCCCCAGGGACAGTGTGCTGGGCCCGCTCCCCTGTCTCTGGAGTGCTCTGGAGCCACAGCCACAGCCACAGCCCACTTGGAAAGGAAGTGAGTGGCGGCTACAGGCCCAGAGAGACCTGGTGCGCCATCCGAGGTCCCCCTGTCCTATCTACGCCCCGGGGACCAGGCAGCTCCTGCCCCCACCTCCCGAAGGACAGAGAGGAGGCTGGCCTTGGCTGCCCTAGCGTGTCTCCCCCGGCTCAGCACGGGGCTCTGTCCACATCCCTGGAAAGAGCAGGGAGAGGATGGGGTGGCAGGTGGGGCCTGGCAGCTGTGACCGTGATCTCATGACCTTGGGAGACAACCTGCCGTGGGTCGGCGTGCTGGTCTGGCCTCTGCGGGTCTGCCCTCCATGGGTGACCTCATCCAACCCCCGCAGCCCATCAGCGCAGGGCCTCAGGATCAGCTCCATCACACACATGCAGCAGCCAAGGCACAGGGACGTGAGCTGGGCCCGCCCTCCCCTCCCTGCCACGGCGGTGTGACCGTGGCCGTGTCCTTGAGGTCTGCACTCCTGTCCCCCTCCGGTGCGTCCCACGCTTGGCCAGCGCCCGGCACGCAGCCACCGTGATGACCGGCCAGTGTCCTGGGGCTGCCCTGGAAGGGCCGGATTCGCCCCCCCCGGTTCCGGAGGCCCAGGGGAGTCGGCTCCCTCTCCCTTCAGCCTCGTTAGTTCCTTCCTTCTCTCGGACGCTTCTCCCGTGGCTTCCGTGGACCAGGCCCTGGAGGAGCCGTGACCCCACTGCCCTCCTGGAAGCTTCTTCAAGTCCCCTTGCGCTTCAAAGGCCTGGGAGCCGGGCGACCTCTGTGCCCCCCGGGCGTGGTTTCCGGGTGTTCCTGGGGTGGCAGGCGGCTCTTTGGGGCTATTTTGGGATCGCCACAAACTTCTCTCTCCTCCTGTGAACGGGGACTTTTCATCAAACTCTGCTAAGACGGGGGTGATGTCACTCCCAAATTACAGGGGCTCTGCTGGGTGGGGCGGCGGGCAGGGAGGTGTGACCCCCGCACCCAGCTGGGTGGCCCCAGGCCTGTCACTGGCAGGCAGGCTCGGAGGTCCCCTCCTGAGAGGCCGCACAACCGCGGGGGCACGGCGTGCCTCTGGGAAAATCACGACGCTGGGCTAAACGTCTGCTTGTCTATTTAGGACGGGCAGCTGGACGTGACCGTCCCGGGGAAGTGACTAAACTGCCCTGGTCTTTCCCGGGGACGCCCGGCAGGCGGAGCCTGGAAGGGAGGGGGTTCAGCAGGTCCCAGCCCAGCCCAGAACCTGGGTAACCCAAGCTCTCGGCCTGGACCCATTTGGAGGGGCCTCGCCCCTGCCGAGTGAGGCTGTCTGGCATTGCCCACTGGCCCCTGAGACCCCAGCCACCTCCCCAGGGGCAGAACAAGCCGCAGGCCGGCTCGAGGGGCCTTCCTGGGAGTGGAGAAGGGTCAGCGTGCCCTCTTGCTTCCTTCCCAAATCAGGGTGTTGGGGGGCAGACTGAGGCCGACGAGGACAAGACAGGGAAGGAGGCAGAGACTCTCTCAGGGAAGATGAGCCCCCAGCCTCTGGAGATGTGGCCCCGTGCTCAGGACCCTCTTGGACTGGGAGGGGGACCCCAGCATCAGGAGGCCCCCAGACTCGGCGCAGGCAGGAGGCCCCACAGGCCTGGTGCACCCCTCGCTCATTTATTCATTCACTCAGTGAGCGTCTGGAGCTGCTCTGGGAAGGGGACTAGGCGGGGCCTCTCTCCAGCTCACTTTGAAATTCCATTCGATCCTTTGGGGTCGTGGCACAGAAAACTCCTATTAACGTGCAGCTTGCCCGCCCTTGGTGGGGTGGGAGGAAATCCCGGGCACCTCTGGGCTCCTGCTCCCGCTGGGCTGGCTGGGGGACACGGGGCAGGTGCAGGGGGTGCGCGGAGCAGGGGCTCAGCGCAGGGAGGTGCTGGGCCCCGGGGAGGGGACCACGCGGGAACTGCAGTGTCTGATGGCAGAAAGGGCGGGGCTGGAACCAAGGCGTCAGCCTCCCTGACCCTGGGAGCCGTGCCTCTCCACCCACCGGTACCAGGACCAGGACGGCGTCAGCCTGACCCGGTTCCCAAACTGAGCCATTGTGCGGCACCGTCTGAACTCCCCTCGTCAGTCGCCACGGCACTGTTGTGTGCTCGATGTTCTTCAAAGCAACTCATGTTTTAAGACAGAATTTTAATTGTGTTTTCCCCTCTGAGCCTATGACCAGCTCAGTCCTTGTGAACTTCAGCAATTAGAAAGAGATGCAGTATTTCCGATTGAAAAAATCAGTCACTTGCCCATACTGAGGTTGACCCAAATGACAGACACAGAGCGGAGTGGAGAGTGGGTTCTAGCCGGGGCCGCGTGTGAAGCCGTGTCCTGCGCGTGCAGCCTGCTCCCTCGGCTCTGGGCGTCCGAGGCCGACTGAGACCCAGCGGAGACTTCCTCCTTGAGCAGGAGCTGGAATTACAGAGGGGGTGGGTTTCGCACTCCTGCTCTGTCCTGGGACCTCCCAAGTCACCTCTCGCCCCGCATCGCCCCCCCAGCTGTGAGAATTGCCAGGGAACAGAGGGTTCTTTCGCTGCAGGTGCCAAAACCTGACCGTCTGACCCAAAGTAAAGAAGTTTGTAAGAAAGGAAAGAGGAACCCAGCAGATGGACGTCTCATCCAAGACCAGGAGTCCCTCTGCTCGGCCACCCTTGCGGGGGTGGCCCTTGTCCTCCGTGGGCACGCGCGGCGCAGGGCAGTCGGGAAGCGCAGGGCACAGCTGAGTGCGGCAGGAGAGCGAGAGGAGGGCCCACTCCTCAGGCCTGAGAGCGTCTCCTCCTCCGGCCGACTGGGCTGAGACCCGCAGGTGACGGGCTGGGGATTGGGGCCGGATCACACGATGTTATCGTTTCGCGAGTAATCTGTAAGCACTCTGCTAATGAGCTACTTTCATCTTCCCTTTTTTTGTGCAGACTGTGAAATCTGGTGCGTATTTCACATTTGCAGCACATCCCAATCCGCGCACGGCCTTCTCACTGGAAATGCGTCACCTGCGTTTAGGTTTCATAGACCTCACAGCTGAAAAGCAGACTCACCGAGATGGTTGCCTGGGCCGTACTTGAGAGTCCTCTGATCGCCTCAAACACCCCCAGATGCACCTTTCCTGAACAGCCACTCTTCCGCTGGCAGGACTGCTCCAGGTTGAAGCTTCCCTCCTGCTTCCGCGCGCACTTCCAGCGCATTTTCACGTGCCGTCCTGCTCTGTCACGCCAGCCTTTCTCTAGCCGCTTGTTCTGCCGTGTGCACCTTCTCCGTAGCTGTGAAAGCTGCTTAAGTGACAGAGCTGGTAGCCCTTTGCTGCGATACGGTTTGGAGACGTTTTCCCAGGTTGTCACTGATCTAATTTCTAATTTTTTTGCGAAGCAGAAGGTTTTAAACATAGAAATCACAGGAGAGCCCACCCGTGTTTCCGTCCAGGGTGTCTATCTCTGCACTTCGAATACTTCAAATTTTGAAACATGGACGGAGCCGAGCAAGTGGCAAAGGTGCTACACAGGGTCCCCTCGCCCGTCTCCTCTCTCTGATGGTTGAGCTTCGCACAAATGTGGTCAAAACGGGAAGCTGGCTCTGGAGCGGGGCGGTGTCGGGCCGGCAGTGCCTCACCATGCGGGGGGTTTGTGGGTGCAGCGGCACGGCAGGACAGAGCCGAGCCGTCACCAGAGAGCTCCCTCGCTCCAGTTTCATTTTGTTGATGTTGCATCCGTGTTTTTATTTTACTTCTGGCATGAAGTATAAAGAAAGAATCCAATTCAGTCTTTTTTCATATGAATATCCTACAATCCTGATACCACAACATTCCTTTCTTTAAACAGTACACGAGCTACACATATTTAAAGTGTATATCCGACAAGTTCAGTTACACAGATACACCTGTGAACTGTCATCAAAATCAAGATACTGGATATACTGTTAGCCCAAAGCTTCCTCGAGCCCTGGGTGACCCTCCCGGCACTGCCCCCCACACCCCACTCCACTCCCTGTGGCTTCAGGGCCGCTGGCATGTCTTCTGGTTTTGTGTAAATGAAGTCATGATGTGGTAACCTTTGGCTTCTTTAACTCAGACCATCATCAGTTTCTCCCTTTGTATATTTGCGTAGCATTCATGGTATGAGGGCTGGATCTGTGGGACAGATGGACCCGTAGGGAGGATGGACCCGTGGGGAGGATGGACCCATGGGGGGGATGGACCCGTGGGGGGATGGACTTGTAGGGAGGATGGACTCATGGGGGGATGGACCTGTGGGAGGATGGACCCGTGGGAAGGTGCACATGTTGTGCATCCCACCACCCACTGAGGGGCATTTGTGTTGCCCTAGTTTGTGGCTCTTACAAACAGAGCTTCAGTGAGCATCACGTCCAGGCCTCAGACGTCCATGCACAGCTTGTTCACTGACATTCATGGTGCCTATGTTTTACACTTAGGTTGATGGTAACAAAAATGAAATAAAATTTAAAATTTGATTTCTCATTTGCTCTAAGCACATTTCACGTGCTCAGGAACTGGTTTGATGGTTTCTCAATCTTGTCCAAAACTTCATAAACCATCCGGCCTGAAGGGCTGGGCAGCACGGCCGATGGTGGCAGTACGTCCACGAACGGCCGGGGTGCGTCAGGCAGGGGGACAGCAGGCCAGGGAGCAACCGCGGGGGCGAGTTCAGGGCGTTGGGAGCCTTCCTGCGGGCCACCCGAGGGGAGGCCTGGAGGACAAGTTGGGTGGGGAGCCCGGTCTGTGACGAGCGGGCAGTGGGGAAGGGGAGGGAGGTGGTTTCGGGACGAGGAGGGGCTGGGCCTATCCGAGGACAAGGGAGTGAACACAGGTTCACGCTGTAGAGCACAGGGAACCGTGGTCAAGACCTCTCAGTAACTGAGGGTGGAAAGGGTATGCAAATGAGCACACGTGTGTTCACGCGTGAAGGAAGCACTGTGCCGCACACCGGAAATGGACACACTGTTAACGGAGTGCACGTCGATAGAGACATGCACCGCAGGACAGGGGGCTCCTGTGGGTCTGAGGCTCACCCGTGTGCGGGGGGGCCCTGGAGCGGCTCCTGGGGCCTTTGGCCTTGGCGGGGCCTTGTCCTTCCTTCAGCGTCCGTGCCTGTCCCTGTCCGTCACCCCACGTGTGTTTGGGAGGGAGGAAGGGACTCTCTGCTCCCGCAGAAGCTCCCTGCTGCTGGGGTCCCAGGCCAGCTGTCCTCCCCACGCTGTCTCCCCACACTCCCTGGACCAGTGGCTGCTGCCTGGGAGGCCCTGGGCCTTGCTTCCCTGCTCCCTGGGGCTGTGCAGGGTGGGGGTCCCTGGCCGGGTCTTGGGGGGCCAAGACACAGAATCTGAGCTCCCGGGGGCAGGGTCTGTTCCCGGTGACTCAGAAGAGGCTGCTGACATGCAGGCCGCGCCTCATTTTGGGTAAAGAAAAGGAGGGAACTTGGAAGTCCTCAGCGTCCAGTTAATCCTGGGGCGGGTTCCTGAAAGCAGAGCTGCACTGGGCCCAGAAGGCCTCCTGGGTCAGGACGGGCTCAGGGGGCCCGGCCCCAGGGAGGCTTCGAGCTGGCCCAGTCCCTCCCTCTCCCTCCCCTGTCAGACCTGAGCTCCGGCAGGTGGGTGAGGGAAGGGGGAGAGGTGGCCCTGGGAGACTGAGAAGGGTGTCAAGACCCTGTTTCAAAGCCCGGGGAGCCTAGGAGCTGCCTCAGGGCCGCCGCAGCCCTACGCCAGAGGCTGAGAAGGTGGGGGTGCTGTGCAGGGCGTTGACTGCTCCTGCCCTGCTGTGCGGAGGCAGCGAGGCGGCGATGCGGGACCTCGGCTGTCACCTGTGAGCTGGGGCGAGAGTCACCAGCAGAGCCCCTCAGGGAGCGGTCCTGGGAGGGACCCGACGTGGGGAGGGGTGGAGCCACTGGGAGGGTGCACTGAGGGTGCACAGGGCCTTTCTCCTTCTAGGGGATCAGCTCAAGTTAGAAACTGGAGGAGGGAAGCCTCAGGGAACTGACCTTCCTGACTGAAGAGAGGGCCTGGGATGCAGGAGGGAAACTGAGGCAGAGTCCTTTCTAGCTGTTCAGCTGCAGGGCTGGCAGCCTGAGTGCCCAAAGCCCACTGAGGCTGTGCCAGCCGGTTCACTTCCCTACCTCCATCCACGTGTCCATCCGCTCACCCTGCACCTGTCCATCCATCCATGCATCCATCCATGCACCTATCCATCAATCTACCCATCCATCCATCCATCCCTCCGGCCGTCCAATACCTTTCATAACCTCCTCAGCGTTGGGTGTGGCTCTAGGTGAGGGAGGCACTACGAGACACAGTCTTGTCCTCATGGAGCCGACACTCCAGTGCTCTAATCACTGGGGAACAGAGGTCAGAAGTGCCAGGGCTCCACAAACTCCTTTGCCCCAGGGGCTCCCTCTGGGATGTGGCGGAGGGACCCCCAGGGATCACAGCCAGAGACCAAGGGCTGTCACTGGCCCCCCGCCTTGTGCTCACTAGGGGTTTCCAGGGGCACAAGGGGAGTAAGGGTCCCCACCCTACTTGCCTTTGCTCTGCGGGGTCCGTCCAGCTGGGGCCGGAGAAGTGTCCTTGGGGATCTCGGAGTTCCTGACGGTATTTCTAACGGAGACCCCTGTGAGCTTTTGGCAGGCACTGGGCTGGGAGCTACACTTACTAAGCGCCTGCTGTGTGCGCCTCACACAGTGATAAACTCACTTACACCCTGAAAGAGAGATTCCATTTTGCAGACGGGACGGGCCCTGAGGGATGGGCAAGGGCGTCGCTGTGGGTCGGAACCCAGGTGGTCTGTCTCTCTGGGTGTTTCTCAATAAGAACCTGCCCTTGGGGGAGGGGAGCTGTCGGTGGCTGAGTGCCCGGCCGGGGCACCCGGAGTCTCTCCAAGTCTGACCTCATTCAGAAGCTGGCTGGGGACAACAGGCAGCCGGGCGGCCATCCCAGGTGACCTTTCATCTCACGGCCTCCTGGCCACAGCCCGAGGTGAGTCTCGGCTTCTTTCTGGCCTCTGCTGAGGTTACTCAGTGCATAAAGGGTAACTCAGTCCCGGCTCAAGTGTCAGCCTGGGAAGAGCCAGAGTGCGTGGCCAGGGGCCTCTGCCTGCCGGCTGGATCCGGAAAGACTGTCCCTCCCCCTCTCTGCAGGCGGCTGGGCAGAGATAGCCCTGGACCCGGAATCAGGGGGTCCCAGGTGCAAGTCAGACCCCAGGCCGAGTGTGTCAGTGAATTCGGGCAAACTGGGGCCTGTTCAGTGCCTCTCGCCGCCGCAGGGACGGGCAGACACGGCCCCGGCACAGAGGCTGGCAGGGTGGGTGGGGCTGGGGCGGGCGCAGAGGCCTGGGTGCTGGCATCGTCTCCCTCCTGTGGCCACGCAGAGGCCTCCTGGGGGCAGCGTGCTGCTAACTCCAGCAGCAAGTGGACCTCTGTCCTGATGCTCAACCTGGCCACGCGCCGGTGCTGGACCTCCTGGGCCCTCCGTGGACTGGTTGCACCCCAGCACCTGCCTTCTGCTGTGCAGAATGTGCTGCCAGATTGTGCCACCAGATTCGAAGGCTGAAGCCCTAACCCCGTGGTGTGACTCTGTTTGGAGACCAGGACTTTAGGCAGTACTTAGGTTAAGTGGTGTCATGGGGGGGGCCTGACCCAGTAGGAGTGGTGTCCCTGCAGGAGGAGGAAGAGACACCAGGGCTCTCTCTCCCCATGAGCGCACGAGAAGGTGGAGTCTGCAAGCCAGAGGCAGACCTCACCAGAAGTCTGGTGGCACCTCGATCTTGGATGTCTGGCCTCCAGAACTGTGAGAGATAAATTTCTGTTTCTCATGTCACCCCGTCTGTGGCGACAGTCCTGCAGACCAAGCCCCGGCCCCCAGCTAACTTTCCTCCCTTGAAGTAGCAAATGAAAAAGGGGAGCGGGGATGGGGCATCCCGGGCCTGCCTGGACGCCTGGTGGCAATGTGGCCTCCAACAAGCCCCTTTCGCTTTGTGGGCCTCAGTTTCCCACCAGAAATGAGGACGCTGCTCTGAATGACCGGCTCCTCCACGGGCTTCTCCAGGCCAAGGCCACTGTGCCAGGTGGGGAGGGCTTGTCCTTGGTGAGGATCGCCGGGCACTCTCAGGGCACAGAACTGGGGAGAAATGGACAACTGGCCCTTGCAATGTGATCCTGGAAGATGGGCTCGGCGGGGCCCCACCCTGACGGCTGACGGCAGACCAGGCCACAGGAAGGGGCGACAGGCAGGACCCAGGACGGGACAACAGTCCCACGTGGGAACCCCTGGGCAGGGACCTCCTGTACCCGGCAGCCCAGAGTGGCAGGGTCCCAGTGGCCCCTGCACAGTCCTGGAAGCAGGCACCCACCCCACGGCCCCTGGTCAGTCCTGGCCCTTCGTGGGTGCTTGGGAGGTGGGCTGCCAGCTGGACACCTTCACAGAAACCTGTGGCCAGCTCTGCCCAGAGGCCTGGCCCTGGGCGCCTGTCACCTCGGGGCTCCCTTCCAGCTGGAGCTGTGCAGAGAGAAGAACCTCTTTCTCAGCAAGCCCGGGGCAGCCAGGCGACCCCCAGCAGGAGGCTGGGCTCCCAGCCGGAGCGGGCCGGTCCGGCCAGGTCCCCCGTGCCAGCGCCAGCCCCCCTCAGACCCTTGTGCTTCCCTGGGGTGGCGGAAGTGGCCGCGGCCTTTAGAACAGAGCTGGTCACTGTCGATCTGACAGTGATGGATGGGCCAGGGCTCGGGGCTGCTCCGGGGGCTGAGTCCACTCCCCTCAGGGTGGACACGGCCCCTGGGCCTGGGGAAGGGTGCTCCGGGGGCGCGTCTGGGCGGGTGGGCTCTCTGCTGAAACCAGCATTTCTGCGGCTGTTTCTGCAGGTGGCCCAGTGCCTCCGACCACGGCAGGGTCCTGCTCGGAGAGAAGCTCATTGGGCGCTGCAGAGCATGCTGGGGCCCGTCTGCCTCATGGGGCCGCCAGCCCGAGATGGGGCTCAGCCCTCCTGGCTTAGTGCGGCCTCTCGGCCTGTCTGCTGCTCAGATGAAAAATCCGGATGAGAGGGGGGTCACCCCTACGCTGGGGTACTTGCGGCTGGCCCCCTAGGACGCCTGAGTGTGGGTCTCCCCAGGGGGCTGACTCCCTCCCTCCCTCATTCACCCACTCACTCAGCACCCGGGGACTTTCTCTTTTGGTCTTCGTGTCCTGACACTAAATGGACACAGGGCAATTCTTCTAGGTCGGAGCTGCCCGGTAGCCACAGAATTAGAGCTTCGTGTGTCATTCCAAATTTGCCAGTGTCTGCATCTAAAGGAGTGAAAACCAGCAGGTAAAATTTAATTTCGACTGTGTGTTTATCCAGACAAACCAAAGCATTGTTATTTCTGCATGCAACCTGCATAAAACTCCCTGGAGAGAAATTTCACTTTGCTGGCACCGAGCCTTTGCAATCCGCCTATGTTTTATGTTGTGCTCACCTGCACTGGGACCCACCCAGAGCAGCGATCTGCCCCCACGAGAATCCTCACACCCTGATGGGTCTGCTTCGGGTCTTGAGGTGTGAGGGGAGGGCCTGGCCAGAGAGCAGAGACCGCCGGGCAGGCGCTGAGGTGCGCGGCAGGCCTTGGGTCAGGCAGAGGTGGACGCTCACCCGGGATGCCCTCTGTCCAGGCAGCGGCTCCAAGGCCTGGAGGCCAGGTGGGTCTGGCCTCTCTCCTGTCCTGTCCACTGGGGCCATGTCCGGGCCCAGCTGGGGCAGTCGCCCTGGTGGCACCAGAGGGCATCTAGCCCTGGACTCATGCAGAGAGAGCCCCCTTGCTGGGGGACTCCTGGCTTGTGAATGAGGTGGGTTACATCACCCAAATACAGGGAGGTTAAGTGAGGGCGTTGGGACCCACACACGTCCAGTCCACCTGCCAGCTGCAGGGCCAGCGGTCACTACACAGCTGTGCTCAGGGGCCTCCTGGGCCCACTCTCAGGGTAGGACCAGCCACAGCTGCCCGGGGCCTTGGCCCTTCCGAGGCCGGGAGCAGCTGTGCCAGGGGCAGGTGGAGGTGGGCGGTCTCCCCATTCCGGGCCCGGCCCTGGCCCCCTGCTGAGATCTGAGTTGGGGCACCTCACAGGGCCGGGGGGCCTGTGAATGCACCCAGGATAACTACCTCTGTCCACCTTCGCCTTTGAGCGCCTTTCATCTGATCTGTGAAGCGTTTTACAAACTGGCTCATTAACCTCCCACGGCCTGGAGGTAACTCGGTCCACTTTGTGGGAGGGAAACTGAACCACCCCTTGTTCAAGATTTACAGCTGGGCCACCCACCGAGACACCCCGTCCTGGTTTCCCCCCCGATTCCAGATGCAGGATGTGCTGGCAGGAGCAGGGCCCCCTCACAGGGAGTGAGAACCGAGGGGCTGGTCGCGGGGGCTGAGTGAGGGCCTCTGTGCAGCGGTCTCTGAGCCCAGCGCCCACGTGCTGTTCCGCAGAGGGCTGTGTCTACCAGACGCTGGCTGAATTCTCTCAAGGATTCACGTGCGTCCTGCAAGTCGGTTTGACGCCCCCTCCACAGGTAAGAAAGCAGAGCTTCAGAGAAGTCAGCTCTCTAGGCAAAGCCATCAGAGTGCAGCCCCCTCAGAGCAGTCCAGCCCCCGAGGCCACACGGTCCGTCTGCGCGCGGCCACCTTGAAGGGGCGCCCTGTTCAGGAGCTCACAGTTGAGGTCAGGGTGTGCGCCCCAGGGCAGGGCAGGTGCAACGGAGTGAAAGCCACGTTCTGCGAGGAGGGCGAGTGTGTCTCAGCCAAACTGGAAGCAGACATGGGGAGTGTTTGCAGAGAAGGGCCCTGGCGCCAGCACGTGCCTGTAGCCCCGGAGATACGGGAGGAATGAGCGGGCTCTCGGGACAAGCCTGCGCTCGCCGGCCCACCTGCGCCTGCTTTGCTGACCTGGATGGCACCCGGCTCATTGTCCTCGCCTGTCAGTCAGGCTCCCTTTACTGGCCTCTCCTGCTACTTCAGAGGCCGTCAGCTGTGACTTACAGTGAAAACCGTCTTCTGTTTGACAGGGAGGGGGCGGAAATCACTGTGAACAGAGAAGGGCAGGCTACACAAGTGACTTGTCACCGGAGACCAGGGGCTGAGCCCTGAATCAATTCCCTTGGTAGCCTGGAGCTCGGGGTCCCGCCCTCCGCGGCTCCTGCTCCTCCTCTTCTGGGGCTGCTGTCTCACCCAGGGGGTGAGCTCGCCCCTCTCTCCTCAGCGCATCCCTGCCCCGGAGCGCAGGCCTGGCCGTGGTGCCCCCGGATCCACAGCACAGCCCGGGGCTGCTCCCTCCCCGACCAGTGCCGGTCGCAGGGGCCACGGAAGGGCCCGGCCTGGCCGGAGTCCCAGGCGAGTCTTACAGAGTCAGGCCCCGGGCCAATCGTTTTACGAGACTTACCGCATTTAATTCTCACAACCCCCAGAAGTAGGTGCCCCAGTGCCCACATAGAGCAGCTTGCCTCGGGGTACCTCTGGCCAGTGATGGGGACTTGAGTGTTCTGGGCCACAAAGCCAGGCCCCTTCAGCTCTATGCCAGGTGCCCCCCAGCAAACCCAGACATCCGATTTTCTACTCAGAAAACCCTCCCCTTGTCCGTGCAGTCAGAGTGTGTGTTTGGGGAGGAGAGGGTGGGACAGAGGCTTGGAAATCTGCTTAAACGAAGAGACACTGGGGTGGGGTGGAGGCGGGGAATTGGGGCTTCTGAGGTATGGAGCCCTGTCTGGGGTCTCTGAGGATGTGACAGCATCCCTTCTGTTCCAGAACGGGGCCTTGAGTTGGGGGCTGGCCGAGGGGCTCTGCCCGGGCAGGTGGAGGGTCCCGGCCGCTGAGCTGGGGGGTCCCCAAGGGGCTGAGCCTCACCCGGCCCTGCAGGTGGGACACACGGTCCTGTTCCACAGATGGAGTGGGTAGCGTCAGCCTGGGTGACTCCGCTGTCTGTGCTTCCGTCTGTCCATCCCTCCCCGCTGCAGACCCGCCTGGTGCAGTGCCTCCAGGAAGATTTGTGGGATGAATCTGCTGCGTCTCCATACTCCCTTGCTGGCGTGGAGCGTGGAGGGCAGGCCTGGGTGGTCCCGGGCACCTGGGGGCCTCCCCAGGCCCCGAGCAGAGCCCAGCGGCTCTGTCTGGCCTGTGCTGGTCTGTGCCACAGCCACTGTCCTTTGGAAAGCACGTGGCGCTCAACCCCCCTACCCCTGCGCAGTCATCTGGCAGGATGGCTCCCAGGAAGGGGGCTGAACCTCTGGCCTGGGGAGGGGCTGGCTCTGCAAGCCTGCCTGGCCTGCCTCACGGCTGAGGGCCAGGGCCGGGTCCAGGGAACTGGAGCTGCCCCTGTGGGCGCGGCACGTCCCCAGGGAGGGTGCTGGCCGAGCCCACCATGTGCCCTAGGTCCCTCCAGGCCCTGCCAGGCCTTCCTTCCTTCCTGCCCCTCATCCCTGGGCCAAGCAGTCAGAGCCGGGCTTGGGGGTCAGGGGTCAAGGGTCAGGGGGTGTGACTTTTCTTAGCAGTTCTGTAGAGTCACCCCCAGGACAGGCTGAGCTGCAGCGCTGCCCGCAGAGCTGGGCCCGGCAGAGTGAGCAGGAAGGGGATCCGCAGGGCTGGCTGCACATGTTCCCGTGACCCTCAACTTTCTTCTGAGGGTCAGAGAGGTGAGGTGACTTGCCCGAGGTCACACAGCAGCGCGGGGGGTGAGCTTTGGCCCACCTAGCTCAGGTCAGGTTGGGCTGGGGTGGGGCTCGTTTACCTTTGCAGCCCCTGACGGCCTCGGCCCAGTGAGCTCCCTGCTCTCTCATTCAGGCTCAGCTCCTGCCCCGCACACACCGCCTGAGGGTGGCTGCACTGTCCAGCCTTCATGAACGGCCCCACTGCCCCCCAGGACCTGGACCGTGGATCCCAGACCTTGGAGCCCCAGCCACTAGCTCCCCAGTAGGTAGTCCCTGGCGTGGCTCTCAGGCCCACTGACTGCTGGCCCCTGGCCCCAGCCTCCACCCCACCGCTGGCTCCAGCTCCCTTCCCCGGCCCTACCCCCAGCGGCTCACCGGAGCCTCCGTCCCTTTCCAGCTCTGCAGCTCTCTGCGGTCCCTGGCCCAAGTCTTTCTTCCCAAGGACCACGGGACCTGGGGAGGCTGCCCAGTCTAGGGGCACGGGCGCCGGCCTCCCTTGGAGGCCACACAGTACTCAGATGTGGGGCCAGAGACGTGTCTGGGCCCGTCGGGAGAGGGCCAAGGCTGTCCAGGCTGCTGGTCCCTTTGTTTGAGTCCCCCCCTACCCCTGACTGTGTGGCCGACCCATCGGAGGCAGGAAGCTTCCGTGTGGCCACTCGCGTTATTGGGAGGTCCAGCTGCTTCCCTCCGGCCGGTGTCTGCTGGCCGTGGCCTTCTGTCAGAGGTGAGAGGGCCTGGAGGCAGAACGAGAGGAGTCCAGCCTTTCCCTCCATGTCAGCCATCTTTGCAAAGTTCCTGAGAGCTGGGCTGGCCTTGGAAAGACAGCTCCCTTTCTGGAGACGCAGCCCCTGGCGAGGCCCTGCTGTATGTACATCAGTGGCAGAGAGTGGGCAGGCGGCGCCTGGGCCTGCAACTGCGAGACCTCCCTGCTCGGCTGCTCGGCTGCTCCCTGGAGCCTCCGGGCCTGACCTCATCCCCCAGCGCTGGCTGGTGCAGCGACACCTGCTCAGGTGAGCCTTGGAGGAGTCGGCCTCTGCTAACCTGCACAGGCGGCGTCCCTTGTTGGAATGGCTGCCCTGATGGGGTCTCTGCGGACCTCGCTCCAGGCCCGGGGTGGGGGGGTGTCTGCCGACTTACACACAGTCAGCGCCACCCCCTGTGGCCCCAGCGTGCAGGGAAGACCACAGTGGGGCCCCCACGGCACCGACCCTGCAGATGAGACGCGAGAAGGGCGCCCAGCTCTGACCCCAGCGCGGCCTCACCAGGAACTGGGAGGTGGGTTTTGAGTGTTGATGACGTCCGTTTCTAAGAAGCTGTCCATTTGTATGTTCGCGTAATTTACTGTTTAGTGACGATCCTGTTTAGCCCCCAGCTCACTCCACGCCGGCCACCGCTTGTGCCCCAGCTGAGAGTGTGGGCCTGGTCAGGGCAGCCACGCTCAGCCCGGGGCGGAGGGCCCCTGCTCTCCCAGGGCCCAGCCCTCCCCTCAGGACTAGGGGTCCCACCTGGAGCCCACGCCACCTGCTCTGGCCCACATCCTGGGTGCCAAGACCCTGGCACCCACACCCAAGTGGCTGAGTGACTTGCCTCCTCGCCGCCCCCTCTTGAGGGGCCAGGCCACTGGGCTGTTCAGCCCCAGACGTGAGGGGTGACTGACCAAGGGGCAACTCTGTGGGGGTGCAGCCGGGCACGGTCACTGGGAGCTGGGCATCTGGGGGCCCGCACATCCACTTGCGACAAGGGACCCAGCTGGAGGGGCGTCTCGAGGGGGAGCAGCATGAGGCCACATTTCGTCAGGGACCCCAGAGTTGGAATCTGACCTCCAGGCCACAACTGGGTCTTTTGTAGCGGGGACAGAACCACATTGTGCTTCACAGTTACCACCGAGGAGCCCCAGCCTGGGCATCTGCTTGGAGTCCAGGCTTGTGGGGAGCACAGAGGACCGCGCTGGGGCTCGGATTCCACCACCGAGGGCCGAGGGGCTCGGTTGCCGCCACACAGCCTGTCTGTCTGCAGGGGGCAGAGGGCAGGGCCTTCCTCTCTGCACGAATGTGGCCCTGGTCCCAGCCTTCTGACCGCCAGCGGTGTCCTCTGAGTGTGCCCGGCAATGTGCTAGTGCTGGCTGAAACACTCCGAAGCCCTGTGGCTGCTGCGTCAGGGTTGGGCCCGAGAGGGCGATGGATGCTCAGAGAACCGTTTACCTCGCATGAAAAATGCATGATGGTTCTGGGAACGGCCGTGCAGCCTGCTCCACGCCCAAGAGGGGACCCTGCCACTGACAGGGAGCCCACGTGGCCCTGGCTTGCCTGCAGCACCTGAGAGGGTGCAGCCCCTGAGGCCCTGGCCGGGGCAGAAAACTGGGCTCTGGGCCCCCAGAGGCGGGAGGGCAGCTGGCACGGTGCCACGTACCCCACTGGAAGCTTTGAAAAAGGCTTTGGGCAAAATGGAGGAAGGAAACTGAGTTTAAAAACCAGCTGTGGGCCGAAGGAACTTTCTAGGGCAGGGTGTGCAGTCCACGATGGCAGCCACAGCCACCTGTGGCTATCGAGCTCCTGGACTGTGTCCAGTGCAACTGGGGGACTGACTTGCAAATTTCATTTAATTTTCATTCACTTAAATTTAAGCTGATATAGCCACCACACGGGACAGTACAAGTCCAGGGCGATGACGGCTCCTGACAGGGTCCGGGCTACCCAGGCGTATGCGTTTGTCACAGCTCACAGTCTGGGGCCTTTCAGACTTGTGGATTCCACTGCGAGCAGATGTCACCTGAAACAGACAGGTACTGAGCTCCAGCAATGATGTGCACGGAAGTACTTGGACTGAAGTCTTGTGATGCCTGCAACCTCCTTGGAAATGTGCCCAGTAAAACCTGACGACAGGCACGTGGGGAGGAAAGCATGGCGAGGGCGACTGTGGAATCTGGGCAGTGGGTGGAGGGTATCCTGCACCTCCTCTGCGACGGCTGCCCCGGCGCTCGGCCGGCACAGGGTGCGAGTCCAGCCTGTGTGTGTGTGCTAGATGCGGGGACAGGGCAGGTCTGGGCAGGACATGCTGGTGGACAAGAGGGTGGCCTGAGGTCAGGGCAGGGGGGGTGGGAGGTCCGAGCACCAGGGAGGGGCTGGAGGCTCCAGCTATACCTGGGGAGGGGACGTTCCAGACACGGCATCGTTTCTAGGCCCAGAACGGGCCCCTCTTCCTGTGGCCTCTGCCCTCTGGGTCCAGGCTGCTTTCGAGCCCCGAGCCCCGCCAGCCGATGGATGGCTGCTCACCAAAGGACCTGGGCCCCGAGTCGGTTCTGCTGTCGTTCCCCCACTTCATAGCAACAGCCATTTGCAAGCCCGGCCACCACCCTCTACAGTCTGTCTCTTCCTTAGCAGGCACTCGTCCTGAGCAGCCCAGGTGCGGAGGTAGTGGCCAAACTCCAGCCTGCTAGGAGCCCGCTCCAGCTGGTCTGACTGCCCAGTTTCTTCCTGTGTCTTCCAGTGCCTAGGGGGCCACCCTCTGGCCAGTCCACTGCCCTGAGCACCTAGGACAAACCCTGGATGAGAACTGGCCCCCTGGGATGGGCCGGAGTCCTTGGAGGGAGTGTCCCGTCCAGTCCTGACCACTGGGCTCCCTTGACCCTTCTGCGATTTTGCATCTCTGTTGCTCCCATCTCCTGGGGGCTGCAGCGCCCAGGGCCCCCTCGGGGCCGTTCTTGACCCACCTGGCAGGCAGGTGGCTGCGGGACTAGGGGTCCCTCTCCTCTGCCTGTTCTTTGCTGGCAGGTAGGAGCCTCATGCCCCCTGCAAGCTGGCTCTGCCCGCCCCATGGAGACAGCTGCCCTCCCATTGTGTGGCCAGGGCTGAAGTGCTTGGTTTGGGTGGCTTGCCCATCCCCATCCCACAGGCCTGTGCACTCGCCCTGAAGCCCCACCACCCGCACAGAGGAGAAAGCTCAGCCTTGGGGTGGAGGCGACTGGGGCGAGTGTCCCCCCAGGGGTTCCCTGCTGGAGCTTGAGGCCAGCCTGCTCTGAGGTCACCACACCCCCGACGCTGACTCCTCTGGGTGGATGCAGTTGCTGCCCGACCTGAGCCTGGAGGAAGTGGAGCTTTGCTGCCCCAGGGCTAGTGCAAGGGCTGCAGGCACCTGCTTCTGACTCCCACAGCCCCCATGGTACTGCCCGAGCTGCTGGGGCTTCAACAGGGCTGAGCTCGCAAGCCCTGCCCACAGGTTGGAGCCCCCATCCCACCTGCTGCTGACGGCGGACCCTGGCCCTGGTGTCCCTGAGGTGCCGGGTCCTCTGGAGGTGCTCCCTGGGAGGGGGGGGTAAGCTGTCCCCTAAAGATTGGTTGTGGGAACTCAGGTGACAAAGGGAGTCCAAGCGCCTCCAGCCACTTTCCAGAGGGCCCGCGGCAGCGATGGGCGCCCCGACGCTCCCGGGGTGTGCCCCTGTGCTCACACGCTCACACGTGCTCACACACCCTTCTTCATAGTTGGGTTGTGGTGCCTTTTCTCTGCAGCCTGCTCGTTCCACCTCGTTCTGCCCCGTGTCGCTCTCAACCCGACACAGATCGGCCCCACACCCTTGTCCCCTGTGTTCCACACCCACGCCTCCGCCAGCCCATTGCCTGCCAGCTCCTGGGCTGCACTTCCCAAGTCGGAGAGAGGCGGGCACCAGTGCTCACTGGGCCTCTGCGGGAGCCCCCGGCGCCCTGCGGGTCTCAGGTCGGATCTGAGGCTCCGCGTGTTGAGTGGGCGTGGCCATCTCTTCACGTGTCCGTGGCCCGTTTCCTTTTCTGGCCATGGCCTCTTCTTGCCCTTTGAGGGAAACTGACTTACACCTAAAAAAAGTGTTCTCCCAAGCTCCCTGCCCTGCCCTCCCACTGTGCGGACGGGCGGTGCTGAATGAGCCCTTGTTGGCCGAGAGCTGGGCGCAGGTTGAGAGGGGCCTGTGGACCGAGCCAGGCTGGGAAGAAAGCAGGCAGCCACCTCCCCGGGGAGGGTCGTGCCAGGGGACCCTGAGCCCTGGCAGCAGGGGGAGGAGGCGAGGGGCTGGCCTCAGTTTCTCTGTCCTCTGAGGGGTTCCAGGCCATTGTGCGGGCAGACGGGCTCACGTGCGTGCCTGTGGGACCCTGGGGCGTTCTTGGGGTCTGTCCTCACCGAGCCCTCCCGCCTCCCAGGCGGCCTCCACTGGGGACGTTTCCGGGCTCCTGTCTGAGTGCTGGGCGTGGTTCCTGCTGTGGACGGGTGCAAACTCCCCTGCCCTCAGCTGGGTCTCCTGTGAAGAAGGGACTGCTTTCCCTCCTGCCTCCCTTCCTCCTCGTCAAGGGCCATGTTGGACGCTGCCCGGTCTTTATCTCTGGTCCAGGGGGGACAGTCCCTGCGGGCCGGGTCCTGGGTGCTCAGAGCAGAAATGCATTCTGTTGACAAAAGTGCTGACAGCCTCTCAGGTTCCCTGATGCTCGCCCATCTGTCAGGCGCCCTCACTGACCCTCTGCCTCATCCTCACCCAGCCAAGAGCCCACCAGGAGCAGAGAGGAGGCCACGTGAGTCTGTCTCCTGCCCATGAGCCCTGGACAGGGGCCCTGGCTGGATGTCCGCCTCCCACACCCGTGGCCCGGGTGCCTGCAGGCCCCACCACTGTCCTGGAACTCGAAGGCCTGACTCTGCAGGAGGGAGGCCAGGGGCCCGAGACCCACTCAGGCCCGTGCCCACCCCTGGGGCTCACAGCTGAGGGAGGTAGGGGCCCTGGCCCTGCTGAGGCGGGTTTGCTGAGCATGGCTGACGTCAGGCTTGTTGGCAGCTGGCGATTTTATTCATTCGTGAAGCTGGTCCTCCCCCGCCCCCAAATAGGCCTCTGGCCACAGACTCTGAGTCTCTGCTTCCCCATGGAGGGTCCCCCTTCCTGACGTTCCTGGGCCTTAGACCTCCAATGCTTGCTCCTCTGCAGGAGGGCAGGGTAAGGGCTCCGGGCGCCGTGTGCCAAGGCGGCTGGAGGGCTCGGAGGGGTGTCACAATCAGAGAGGAGAGCCGGCCCCCAGTGGGGGAGTCAGGGTCCTGCAGGAGTCCTGAGCCCGCCGGCCCCCTGGCCTGTCGCAGCCACGGGATGTGGCCTGCGGGCAGCTCCACCTGGGCTGGTCTCCTCACCTGTGTGACCCCACGGAGTGCCACAGCAGCTCTTTCCAGGACAGTGGCCACGAGCCACAGGTGGCTGTTCCAACTCGAATTAATTAAAGTCAAGTAAAATGAGCCCTGAGACCCCAGGGCACCAGCCGCGTTTCCAGTGGCCCACATAGCTGGTGGCCTGTGTGTGGGACAGTGTGGGCACAACACATCCATCCGCTCTGAAAACTCTACCAGCAGCACTGCCTCCGCTGCTGTGGCGCCGTCTCACCTTGCAGCCGGGAGGTGGGGCTCCGCGTTGTCCCAGCTGGGTCCGGAGCTCTGGTCCCCAGGCTTCCTTACTGCCCAGAGGCTCCACGCATCAGACCACCCAGCTGCCCTCCCTCCTTTGTGTTCCCAGTGCTTGCCCTTCCTGGGGATGGATGCTGGGGAGGTTGGGCAGGTCTGTTGGGAGAGGGGGCCCAGGTCCTGCGGCATCGCCCCTTACAGACTCCGTGGTGGGATCAGAGAAGCACCCCCCCGGAGGACCCTGCTGACACTCCCTGGCTCAGAGTGGGACCCCCGCTGCCCCAGCGGAGCCCGGCCAGAGCACACAGGGGTTGGGGGTCTGGGGTCCAGGGCTGGGAGCAGCGGCTCCAGCTCAAACAGGAGAGCCAGCCCAAACGGATTCACTCTTCCTTTTTGGAATTTGGAGAAGGAAATCTGGAAGGAATGTGCCATCAGCAGAAGGAACGAAATGCGAGGGTCCGGGGAGGCGTCAAGGCCAGCCGGGGTGAGCACGGGTGACCGAGGCCATGAGCAGGCAGGGGAAGGAGAGTTCTCAGCTAGTGGCCTGGGGCCTCCGAAGCTCAGAGGTGCTTGGTCAGGGTGCTGAGACGCTGTCTGCCGAGTGACAGCGGGACGGTGGGTCAGAGAGGAAGATGCTCGCTGCTTCCTGTCCAGCCGGACGGCAGAGAGACCCAGGCTGCCCCTCAGCCGCACGTCTCTCCTTTGTGCGGAACAGTGATGTTCAGACAGCCCTGTTATCTCTGCTGACAGGTGGAGGGGTTATCGACCCTCACGGGTAAACGGACGAGAAAGTGGCTCAGGTTTAACTTCCATCACAGGCGGGAGTGAATGGAAACCACAGCAGCAAGAGCTGTCGGGGGGCCTCCGACGTCTCTGAGTTAAAGGCGTTCCGAGGCTAAAAGATCTGAGGACTGTTGGTGCCAGGAGAAGCAGTGGCCCTCAGTGGGGGAGGGCTGCCCCTCCCCCGGCCGCGGCCCTGCCCCTTGTGGCTGGAGTTTGTCTTTTCCTGCAGTCCCTCCCCCTGCGCTGCCTCTTCCCTCCTCTTGCAGGTGGTGCCCTCTGGTCCCCAGGAGAGGGAGCAGGCGGGCGCCTGGGTCCTGGGGACGTGGTGGCGGGGGGCTGCCTGCGAGGCCAGGAGGAGGTTTCCTTTTTGGCAAAACAAAGGCCTGGGGGACTCGGCTGACAGCAGGGCTGACCCTGAGGTGGGTGATGGTGGGGCCCACCTGGCCTCGTCCTGCACGTCCAGGACCGCTGCAGACTTCGCTTTCTCAGTTTCTCGTCTCAGGGTCACAGTGACAGTGGGCAGCCCTTCCAGGCAGAGAGCTGGGGACAGACGCCAGGAAATGTTCGTTTTTGAGGTGTGGTGGCCCAGCCCACACTCAGAAGTAGCTGCTGAGACAATGGTCCCCGACCACCAGCTGCGGGCAGGACACGGACAGCTCTGGAGTGAGGCGTGGGTGGCGGCCCCCAGGGAGGGGTGGACACTGACCACCCGCCTGGACGGCAGTGGGCCATCTGCTCATGCTGACCAGGCTGGGGCGTCGGGCCTGTGGGCACGCCGGTGTTTGCCGAGACTGGCGTCGCCGGCTCCGTCAGAGGATGCCCCAGCCCGGGGGAGGGGGCCCCAGGGATGCTGTGCGGGTCCCTCCGGCCAAGGCCCCTGGCCTTTGACAGTGAGTGGTCAGTCGGGAAGGCCAGGAGTGGCCCTGGATGACTGGGGAGACACAGCCCCGGGCGAGGGAACGTGTTTTGGGTGCAGGGCTGGGTACCCCAGGCTTGTCGAGGGGGTGGCAGCAGAGGGGGCTTTCCTGGGCACAAGCAGAGGCGAAGCGAGCAGCTGGAGGGAGCCCTGGGCTCCAGGCCTCAGAGTCACTGCTGCGGAGGTCAGCTCCCTGGCCCCGCCCAGGCCACGTGCCTGGCCAGCAGCCCTCCCTCTCACTCTTGGCTGCCCCTCCAGGCCTGGATGCGAGCTACAGAGGGGCAGGATTCCAGGCGGAGGGAGCCAAGGGTTCCCTGGACAAACTGGAGTTGCCTCTGGCCAACTGGGATGGGATTCCAGCAAAACACCCTGCCCTCCCGGCCTCTGCCCACTTGCCTTCTCGAACAGGGCTGGGCAGGGGTGCCAGCAAAGTGCTTCCCTGCCGAGAGAAGGGTGGCCTGGGCGCAAAGAGCACAAGGACTCCTTGGCGTGGGGTCAAGGATCAGGGCAAAGGACGGACAGCCCAAGGTCACGCCAAGGTCACGCCGCGGTCGGTCTCGGGGAGCGGCTGCTCCCCGTCTGCCCCTGTCTGAGACCCCCATCTTCCTACCTTGGATAAAGCCCAAACACCCAACTCTCAGGAAAATGATTGTTAACAGTAAACCCATCACATGTTAACATAAATAACGTTTTTAAGAAAAAACAACCATATTCTCAAAAAAAACATGAACAGCACTGTTGTACATTTTTGCAAATGTCCACAATGTTTGGGCTTCAAAGAAAGCGGCTGCTTCTCCCACTTATTCTGCGTCCAGTTCCACACTCCCTCCTGGAGCCTCTGGAAAACCGCTCTAGGGACGCAGAGCAGAGAGAGTCAGAACTGAAAATAGCACCTCAGTGTCACGCCGTGACCCCACGGACACGGGAGGCCCAGGATCTCGCCTTGAGAACTGCTGCTATGAGACATTTAAGTAACACCAAGGAAGAGGGAAGAAGGGGAACCAGGAGAGCAAAAAACGTCTGAAACAAACAGAAAACAGGCAGCAAACGCACAGTGGGTCCAACGACGCCGAGGTTCACGGTGGGCCCTCCGCCCCGCTGGCCTCTGGGGAGTGCGGCGTGAGCCTGGTGGCGGCGGGGCCCTGGGGAGATAGCTTCCCAGTGCGCTCACTGCCACTCTTACAGCCTAGGTCCCTCACTCGCCTGAGCTTGGCGACTGCCCCACCTGTCGGGCCCACCTGGGTCCTCGGCATCTGCCTCGGGGGTCTCGCTCCGGAAGGGTTTGTGGAATAAACCACTGACCCAGCGATTCTGGAAGTCCGCAGAGTGCCCATCTTTCTGGCTGAAACAGACACGAAACGGCAGGTGGGATTCTGTGTGGGGAACTGGTTTTAAAGAACAAAACTGTCAGAAGGAACGTCGGGCAGAAGAACTTCAGGACAGGCACTGGGGGGGAGGTGGGCCTGGGCCAGGGCTCAGGGCAGCTGACTCCTTCTGAGCCCGCGGGCCGGGCAGGCTCGCAGCACCTGCGCAGAGACAACCGCTAAGCATGTGGGGACTTGGCGAGCGGCCGCCGGACTGCCAATAGCTTGCCGTCCGCCGCGGTGGGAGTATTCACAGCAGGGAGACGGGCAGGCTCCATGCGGGGGCTTTCAGTTTGGGTGCCGGGTTGGTAGCACAGCACGGCCTGCAGCCACGCCAGGGACAGAGGACTGGGGCTCCCCTGCTGCTCCCCACGTCTGGGCCTCTGCCGGTTCCTGGGCACTGAGGGGGCTGGGGGCCCCTGGGTGGGGGTGGCTCCCGAGAGGCGGGCCCGGCGGCCTCTCACCTCGCTTGGCCTGCCTGGGGCCTGGCTCTTCCCGGCCTGGAGGGATTTGGACAGAGCCCGTCAGTGGCGATGTGGACAGGCTGGGCGGGACCTAGTCCTTGGGCAACGATGCAGAAAACATGGCCCAGGTGTCCCTGAGAGTCCAGCCTGCAAGCAGCGCCTCCATCCCTTCCCGAGGTGGGCAGGACGAGAAGGAGGCGTCTTCGTGGTTCCTGGCTCAGCCGGCTGCGGCCGCTGTAACAGAGCCTCAGGGACACCGTCACTTCTCAGCCTGGAGGCTGGACGTCCAGACCGAGGCGCAGGCAGGTCTTGTGTCTGGTGAGGACGTCCCTGGGTCCCGGTCTCTGCACACCTTCGACAGCCCTATGAGTTCTGTTCGGGGGGCTCCGCTTCGCAAGTGAGGGATTGCTGCATATCTGCAGTTAGAGGTGGACTGAGCAGGCCGCTGGGCCAGGCCGGCAGTGCGACTCTCCTGCTGACTCCTGTGCCCGCCTGGGGCTGCGGGGGTTTTCGGATCTCCAGCGGCTTTCAGATAAGACCCCCAACCCGGCCCAGCGCGGGGCCCGGGGCCTCTCCCTGAGGGTCAGCCAGCTGCTGGCTGTTGCAGGTGTTGTCCATTAACAGAAACTGGGGCTGTGAGTAAACAGTTGTTGGATTAGCTCAGTTTGCTTGGCAGACAAGATCTTTCAAAACAAGTGTCAGTGTCCCTGCCCCCTCCAGAACCTCTGTACGGCTGCAGGCCTAGTGCGTGTTTGGACAATGTTTACGTCGTCCCCTGTGGTGCCCCGTGGACCCAGAGGAGAGGTCAGCAACTGATCACCACGGCAGTGCGGGGAGGACAGAGAAGGCATCCCACAGATTTCCAGGAAAAGTGCCTCTGGAAACCCTGGGTCCTCCCAGCTAAATTCTGGGGGTGGCGAGAGCTGTTCGGCGGCGGCGTGAGCAGCGAGGAAAGGTTGCTGTTCAGCGTTCTAGGCTGCAGTGAGCTGGTTGTGTTCCGACTGGGCTCCCCCAGGTGGGGAACATGGGAGCCCCTCAGGGAACCTGGGTCCTCCCGCGGCCCAGGCTTGCCCATGGGGGCGCCCTGGCGTGTTATGTCGCGGTGCCCCGTGCCGTGGCACCGAGGGGCATGGTGGATTGTGCCGAGCTGTGGAGCGGTGTGGCTCGCTGCAGAGGAGACTTACTGAGCCCGGCACGGGCAGCTGGGCGGCACTCGGTCCTGGGTGACCGTCACCTCCTGAGGCTCGTTTTGTCCGGATCTCTAAGGGGTTCTCTGCACTCACCCGGCACCTGGATCTGACCACTTTAAACAACTGCCCCTAGGGCACCCCCGTCCAGGAAGGGGAGATGTGTCCTTCAAGCCTGCCCAGCGTTGCTTTCTGCAGCTCAATGTGGGCCAAAGCCAGCTCTGCGACACAGCATGCCTCCTCCCAGGGTCTCGGCCTCCTCTCCCAGAACCTAGTCATGTGAGGGGTGTTGGTGGGGGGCTGTAAATACTTGGTGAATTGTCTGTTCCCTGCGCCAAGGCCACACCCGATAGTAAGCTGTGGTCTCCCGTGCCTGCCGCAGGTGCAGCCCAAGTTCAGCCCAATGCATGAGCCTGAGGTGCAGGAGACAAGCCCTCCACCTCCGCCCGGAGCCTGGGCAGACCTGGCGCATGGGGATGGCGGGAACTGGCAGCACGGGCGTGGAGCCAGGGCAGGGAGCCCCTCCAGGCACTGGCAGCAGTGGTGACGGTTCAGCTTGTCCCCAGGACAAAGCAGGACACCCGGGGGGGCCTGCGTGCTGAGAGGCTGCAGGGGCTGGGCCTTGCCCAGCTTTTTCTGGGCGCCAGTGAGGACCCCTTAGCTGACACACACATGTGCGTGCACGTGCGCCCGCACACACACACACACACACACACACACGAGGCTTGGGTTACGACACGACCCGTCCGTCCTGACGTCTGTAAGTGGGGCACGAGGCGTCCATCCTGACCTGATGGCTTCCCCAGGGCCTTCTCCTTGGGCCTGGAGGTGGGGAGGTGTGGAGAAGGCCTTGGTCGCAGCACAGGTTAGTCCTCGGGCCAGGCTGTGCGGCCTTGTTGAGCAGGAATAAGCACTTTTGTGGGCTAAGGGGGCTCTTGCAAGAAACGTGGATGAGCCTGGTTTTCGGGGAATCCCAGCTGCATTTCCCTGACTCACCCAAGCATTGTGCCTGGAAATGTTGAGTCTGGCAACCAAGTGCAAGCTCCGGTAGATGCCTGCTGGGGCTGAGCTGGGCCCAGGCATCGCTCCTGTGGAGAGGAGGTGGGGGGTCCCTGGTAGTGGGAGGTGGCCCGCAGCTCCTGTCCCCACTGGCCTCCCCTCCAGTCCCCGACTCCTTGGGACGCCACCCCTCACCCTCCAGACAAGCGCCTTGAAAACCCCAAGCCAGAGTCACTCAAGTACCACACCAGGCCCTGAGCTGAAGAGAGGGTCCCTTGAGGAGACCCCCTGACAGGCTCTAGGGATGGTGCCCAGCCGGGGGTCTGGGCGGACCCTCCCCGCACCCCCAGGCGAGGTGGGCTGGGCAGGGGCAGGGCAGCAGGAGGGGCCGACGGGGCTGCTTGGCTGGACTGGACACTGTGGCTAATCCCAGATAATTGCCCCCTGGGGAAGGGGGTGCTTGGGGACCGAGCTGTCTCCTTTTCTCTGCTCTTAGCTCCATCGGACAATCCTGAAAGCAGCTTGCGACGCCTTCAAAGGTCCCGAGTGCATTCCGGTCCCTGGGAAAGCCGGCCTGAGCGTCAGGAAACCTGATCGGGGCCCCTAATTGCCTGGTGGGGATTAGCAGGGCCCTGGGCAGCCCCCCACCCAGGTGCGCACTCCTGCTGCCCCGCCAGGACCACCCTCCCGAGACCTGGGCCTCCTTTGAGCCTGGATTAGTCCAGGCAGACGGAGGAGTCTCTGGGGCTTGAAAGGCCTCTGCACCCCCATCTAGCACCCAGGTGGACAGACCGCAGACAGCTGAGCAGGGAGCCACACGGCCGTCCTGGGTAAGGCCTCTGTGCCCCGCCTCTCCCATGTGTGGCCCTGAGCAGGGCCTGGGGGCTTCCTCTGGTCCTGGCTCCCCTGCGCTTCGGCCCCCCAGCCCCACCAGGCCCCCAACTCCCGGCTGATCTGCTCAGCCCTGCCTCCCTCTGCCGCTCCCCCCACGCCCCTGCCCACCTCTGATGGAGCCTGGCCCCCTCCCCTCCCCCTGCTTCCCTGATGCAACTTGGAGTTTCCCTTGGCCCCTACGGCCACCGCTGCTCCACCCTCACCTCCACCTCTCCTGTTCTGCTTTTGAAAGACAATTACCTTGTCTCCCAGGATCGTAACAGCCTATTGGTTAGTGTTTGTGCTACAGAGCATCTCTCTCTTATCTATCTATCATCTATCATGTGCCTGTCATCCATCTATCTATCATCTATCTTCCCATCCATCCACCCACCCATCCGCCCATCCATCCATCCATCCATCCAACTATCCACCCATCCTTTCATCCATCCATCTATCCACCCACCCATCCACCTATCCATCCATCCACTCATCTATCCACCTATCCATCCACCCATACATTCATCCATCTATCTATCCATCCATCCATTCATCCATTCATCCATCCACCCTTCCATTCATCCACCCATCCATCCAATTATCCATCCATCCATCCACCCACCCATCCATCCATTCATCCATCCACCCTTCCATTCATCCACCCATCCATCCAATCATCCATCCATCTATCCACCCATCAACCTATCCATCCATCCATCCATCCATCCATCCATCCACCCACACTTCCATCCACCCTTCCTTCTATCGATCGACCGATCGATCGATTGATCGATCAACCTAATCTCTCTCTCTGTCATCTAAACTTATCTTGTGACAATTGAGGCCCTTTGCAGGGAATTCAGTTTTCAGGATAAGGGAGAAACTCTCTTTTAAAAAAATTTTAAATTGTGGTTACAAAACACATGACGTAAAATTTACCATCTGAACCATTTTTAAGTGTATAGTTCATAGTGTTAAGTCCATTCACATTGTTGCACAACCATCACCCCATACACCCCCAGAACTCCCCATCTTCCTAAACTGAGACACTGTCCCCATTAAACACTCACTCCCCCTCCCCCAGACCCTGGCCCCTGCCCTCTGCTTCCTGTCTCTGTGACTCTGACTCCTCCAGGGACCTCACAGAAGTGAGGTCACACAGTGTCTGTCTTTCTGTGTCTGGCTTATTTCACTGAGCACTGTGTCCTCAAGGTCCCTTCACACTGTAACAGGTGTCAGAGTTTCCCTCCTTTTTCCAGCTGAATAATATTCCAGTGTGTGGATGGACCACATTGTGTTTATGCATCTTCCTTTGATGGACACCTGGGTTGCTTCCGCCGTTTGGCTTTTGTGTATAATGCTGCAGTGAACGTGGATGTGCAAATATGACTTTGAAATCCTGTTTTTAATTTTTTGGATATACACTCAGGAATGAGATTACTGGGTCATAGGGTAATTCTGGTTTTAACTTTTCAGGAAGCGTCTCCTGTTTTCCGAAGCGGCTGCACCCTTTTACGGTTCCACGAGCAATGCACAAGGGTTCTGACTTCTCCATGTTCTGGCCAACACTGGTTATTTTCCATTTTTTGATCGTAGTCATCCTAATCCCACTGTGGTTCTTACTGGAATTTCTCCAGGGATTAGTGATGTTGAGTATCCTTTCATTTGCTTGTTGGCCAATTGTTTGTCACCTTTGGAGAAATGTCTGTCCAAGTTCTTTGCCTGTTTAGAAAATCAGGTTGCTTTGTTTTTGCTGTGGTTGAGCTGTGGGAGTTCTGGACATATTCTGAATATCGCTCCCTTATCAGGTACATGATTTGCACCTGTTTTCTCCTGTTCTGTGGGCTGCCTCTTCGCTCTGTTGGTGGTTTCCTTTGCTGTGCAGAATGTTCCCAGTCTGATGTTGCCCTGTTCGCCTGTTTTTGCTTCTGTTGCCTGCACGTTCGTGTGAGAAGCTCTCCGCACCCAACTGCTGTTGAGGGAGAGGACGCTGGCTGTCTCCTCCCTCCTCTGCAGGGAGCTCGTTAGTGATCAGACACTTAATTTCTTGGCACATTTGATGTTTCCAAAATACCGTTCTTGCTTTTTTTTTTTGATCTCTGCAAAACCTTGATATTCAAAGTGGGCCTTTGACGCCTGCTCTCCCTGAAGACCTTTTGGGGAGAAGGTTTTGGCCCTATCAGAGGCCCTTGGGGGCCGGCTTTTCTTGGGGAGGGGTGTCCGGCCCAGGGCCAGCCATATGAAAGGCCCCTCATCAACTGTTGGGTGTGGGCAGGTGGGGGAACACCAGGGTGGTCTGGAGATGGGAGGGAGAGTGGGGGAGGGTAGCTTGGAGCCCAAGGGTTTCCAGGCTTGGGGAGCCTGGCAGTGGGCCCAGATTCCCCCAACACCCCCAACCCAGGAGCCTGCAGACCTGAATCTTCAAAACACCAGCTGGTCGTCCACCCTTGTCCCAGCCCCTGCTGGGACCCAGAAACTCAGACAGCTGGTTCGGGCCCTATCTTGGGTCCTGGCGCTCCCCAGACCCCAGCGAGGGGGGTTGCTCGGACTTCAAAGAGTCCTGGGCTCCGGCTTCATGGAGGGAGGCATAGACCAGGAGACAGATGCTCTGGGCAGGACTGGGATAGCCCAGAGGGGTGTGGCCCCTCCATAGGGGAGGGGGAGGGGACTGTATCCAGGCCTAGTGCCAGAGACAAGAAAGGTGAGGGGAGGTGGGAGGAGGGGGGACCGAGAGACAGGAGAGGTGGGGGGAGGGGGGACCCAGAGACAGGAGAGGTGGGGGGAGGGGGGACCCAGAGACAGGAGAGGTGGGGGAGGGGGGACCCAGAGACAGGAGAGGTGGGGGAGGGGGGACCCAGAGACAGGAGAGGTGGGGGGAGGGGGGACCTGTCGGATGCCCCACAGGTGCAGCTCCTCCTGGGATGGCTGCGTTCACCCCGCACAGCACTGGGGGCCGAGGCAGGCGGCCAGCTGGATCAGAGTCCTGGGTGGGTGACCAGAGATGTGACCACAGGGGCGGGGAGGGAGTCCTGGACGTAAGCAGCTCCCAGCCCAGCTGAGGCAAGACCTGCTTCTCAGTTTGTTAAAGCCTTTGCCAAGTGCCACGCGCGCACGTGCAGGAGTGCCCGCCTCCTAAGCCTGCAGCTCCTTCTCTTCTACTTTCTCTTTTTTTTTTTTTTAACAAAACAAGCCCATCTGAGGAGCCAGCACCAGGTCAAGACACAACGTGACCAGCACCCAGAAGTCCCTCCTGATTATTTCTTCCTGCCAGGCTTCAGCTCTGGGGGCAAGTGACCAGCAGGGACTCGGGGGCTCTGGGTGCTGGCAATGTCCCATAGCTTGATCTGGGCGGCGGTCGTGGGACTGCACGTACATGTAAGATCACTGAGCTGCGCAGCTAAGACTTGTGAACTTTTAAGTTACGCTTAAACAAGACAAATATTTGTAGACATACTCTTCATATGACACAAGTTGTATGAGGCTGGAGCATACAAAATTGCCAGCACTCCACTGTTTTGATGTGTGAAAATGAATTTTCCTGTGGCTAAACCAAGAAGCTCTTTGTTCAGGCCAGGCCTCTGATGTCCCAGAGGACTGTGCTCTCCCCTCCCCCCCGGCTACGTCCTCCTTGTCCTCACAAGCCCCCCGTCCCAGCTACACCTGGATGGGGCTGAGTGTTCTCCCCGGGCCACCCCCGCAGCTCATGACACAAGGGGACCTCTCGTGTCCCCGCTCGTGCTTCCGCCGAGGGCAAGGCCCTGCCCCCTCTGTGAGGCCACGTGTTCCCCGAGGGGCTACTCGTGACACGTGGACACCAAGGGGGAAGGACGCGGGGGTGATGGCTTATTGAGCTCCTGCTGTGTGCCAGGCATGGCTCTAGGTGCCGGGAAAATGGGAGAAACAGCTGACAGTGCCTCCCAGCTCCAAGATCATCAGTGCCAGAGAAACAGAGCAACAACCACTTCTCTTCTGCAGAATTAAATATGTATGTGAGGACCTCTGGCCAAGATGAATTAAAGAAGGGAGCAGGTCTACCTTCCTGAGAACAGACACTGCATAGACAACAGTGGTTCTCAGGAGCCTGGGCAGCAGGCAGTCAAGGACAACCCCCAGGAGAAGGGAGGCATGTGGGCTGAGCCCCACAGAAGCGCACCTACTGCCTGGAGAGACCTTTCACACGTGGCACAGGGCAGGGGGACCTGAGTCGAAGAGACAGAGCTGAGAGTTTGGGAAGACCCAGGTGGCTAGAGTTCTTGGGATACAGAATTGCATGGAGACAAAACTCCAGAAGTTTTCAAAGAGTCCCCCTTGAGTGTTCAGGAGATTGGTGCGCAGGAAAAAACGACTAAAGGTGGGGAAAAGAACAACCTCGTCAAGAATGGAGCCTGTTTTCACCGGTCGAGCTGGAACAGCTCAGGGTTCATGGCTCTGGGGAGAGTCCTCCGAGGTCTAGCCTCAAGAATGGAAACTATTACCAGCAAGGTAAAATTTACAATGTCTGGCATCCAACAAAAATCGGCAGTCATGCAAAGAAGAAGAAAATGTGACTCATAATGAGGAGATAAATTGTTCAATTTAAAGTGACACAGAAGTAGCATGGGTGCTAGAATTAGCAGACAAACATTAGAATATTAACACTTTAATGCATCTGCACAAAAAGTTATATAGAAACGTAAAAGATACAGAAAAAGACCAAAGTCAAACTTTCAGAAATGAAAAACCACGGTATTTGAGATAAAAAATTATATGGGGAGAGAGAGAGGGAAGAAAAAGACAGATTAGACATGATAGAAGAAAAGATTAGTGAACGTGGAGACACAGCAACACAAACTAGCCAAAATGAAACCCACAGAGGGGAAGGTTTAAATGGACTTTGGGACAACACACATGTGTCCTTATGTGTGTCACTGGAGCTCCCGAGGAGAGGGGAGAGAGGACAGCGACAGTACCTGGAGAAATAATGGCTGACAAATCTCCACGCTTGGTGCAAAATAGAAATCCGCAGACCCAGTATGCTCAGCGAGTCATGAGCACGAGACACGACGGAAGCCACGTTAAAGCAAGTTATAAATTACACAAAACCAGCGATCAATAGGAAACTCTTAAACGCAGCTAGAGGAGTAAAGTTGCGTTGTGCACAGAGAAACAAACATGTCAGCAGATGCCCATTTGAAACAGTGAAGCTGGAAGACAGCAGAGTAGCACCTTTGAATCCTGGTGTGAGAGTCCTGTAAGCCTAGAGCTCAACGCCAGGGGAACCAATCTTCTTTTTTTGAACAGGCAAAGTAAAGGCAACTCAGACGTGCAGAAGCTGGAAGAACTCACCACCAGCAGAGCTGTTCCGTAAGAAATGCACACAGGGAGCTGTATTCAGTATCTTGTAATAACCTTTCCTGAAAGAGAATTAGAAAATGAATTTATGTGTGTGTACGCATGACTGGGACATGATGCTGTGCACCAGAAACTGACACGTTGTGGCTAACTATACTTCAATTAAAAAAAAGAAGGAATGCAAAAGGAAGACTTTCAAGCAGAGGAAACTGATATCAGACATAAACATGGATCTACACAAAAGAAATAAAAAGGATCAGAAATGGTAAACACAGGTAAACCTGTAAGGTTGATTGTTATTCAAATCTCCTTAAAAGCGATTGAGTTTTGGGAGTGACAGTGTGGGGAGTTTGGCAAGACTTTTCCCCAGACAACGTCTATTAAACTGGTCAAAATTAGCAAAGACAATCATTCAGAGTTGCTGGAGACTGAGCAATGGGCTGACAGAAAATTGGGAGACGTTTATTCAACAAAGTCTGTGGAGCTTGGCAAGAACAGTGAGAGGCTGTGAGACTTGAGCTGCAGGTGGAAGCCAGCCCCATGGCTCTGTGCTGTAGGAGACTGCTCTGGGGGCTTGCAGCTGAGTGCAAGCACCCGTCGCTGCCAGCTCCCCTAGACGGAGGACCCATTCGGTGTGGACTCGCAGACAGTGAGTCCCAGCAGCGCCTGTCTCCCTCAGCGTCCTGGTGTGGAAGAGCTGTTCTGGGTGGGCCCCATCCTGCCTGGCTCTGTGTTGTCCGTGATTTCTACTGGGCGGTGTAGGCACCTGTTACTGCCCTGCCTTCCTCACAGCTCCGACTCTGCGGTGAGGGTCTGCGGGGTGCCTGGTGAAGAGTGCATTCCTCCACCCCCAGCTGCTGTTCCACAGCACAGAGCTTCTGCCCACGGGAGGGTCATCTCAAGCTTCAAAGACTGCCAATGACTTTTGCTTGCCAGCGGGCCTGACTTTGTTTGGATCAGATGAGGGAGCAATATACTCTCCAGAGCATTGCTGAGAACAATAGAGCAATCATCTGGCAACACACTGGTGTGATACCAGTAGAGACAGACAAGCCAGACATTTAATGGGGGGGCTCATGGAAAAGTACACTCAGAGAGAGCCTGGCGAGAACCGCATGATCCTTGGTGGTCTGTTAGACTGCATGTGAGCCAGATCTGCACCCTGGGGAGGGAAAGAAAGGGAACTGCCTCGGAGGGGGCCCAGGTGTGCTTAGCAGACAGAGACGTGGAAGCAACTACTACAAATATGTTCCAGGAAGAAAAGCAAACCACGCTGGAAGACTTAAAGGAAGGCACGGTGGCAATGACTCATGAAATAGAGACCAGCAGAAAAGAGATAGAAATTGTAGAAGAACCAAACGAAAATTCTGGATTGAAGGTATAGTAACCAAAACGAAAAATTCACTGCAGAGGCTCAACGTAGGCCTGAGCTGGCAAAAGAGAAACTCAATGAACTCGAAGATAGAGCAATGCAGGTTATGTAACCTGAATAAAAAAAAGAAAAAAGACTGAAGAAAATGAACAGAGCCAAGGACAAACGTGGGACCCAGCTGAGCAAACAATATATGCATAATGGGAGTCCTAGGAGCAGAGAAGAAAAGTATTTGAAGACATAATGGCTGAAAACGTCCCAGACTGGGAGGATGACAACAGTCTGCATTCAAGAAGGGCAAAAACAAAGAGCTCCACTGTCGGAGGCATCACGGGCAAGACGCCGAGCTCCTGACAGTGTAGGAGGAGAGGGGCTCGCCACGCACAAGACGACCCCCTAAAATAACGCTGATTCTCACCAGAGACAATGGCGGTCAGAAGGCGGTGGGACCATGTAGTCAACGTGCTGAAAGAGAAAAATCTGTCGACCAACAATCCTCTATCCAGCGCAATGGTTTGTCAAAAATGGAGGTGAAACGGAGATATTCCCAGGCAAGCACGCAGACAGAAGCCGCAAGTTCACGCCAAGCTGCCGCATCTGTTCCTCAGGCCGAAGGGGCACGACACCTGACAGTAGTTCAGATCCACAGCAGAACACGGAGCGTGCCAGTGGACGCAATCGCAAAAGACAGTGTGGCTACATGTCGATTCTCCTTTCTTCTCTTAACTGATGTAGAAACCAACTGCATAAAGCAACATCTATAAATTATACCGTCGGAGCTGTAACATGTAGATGTGCCATATGTTTGACAACGACGACACAAAGATGGGGGTGAAATAAAGCTGTATGACGCCAGAGGGTAGCCTGAATCCTCTGGGTGAAATGAAGGAACTGGACATGGTAAGTAAAGGCCATGGTCATGGCACACGTAGTTGGGCAGAGGTGCACCGAGGACACACACCGGGGGAGGAGTGGAGTAAAATGTTTGTGTCTTACTGGAAATAACTTGCATAAATATGAAGTATTTGTTGATAAATCAAGTTGTATGTTGTTAGCCCTAGTAGCCGCTGAAAAAAACTTTAAAAATATAGAAATAGTTTAAATAACTGAAGGAATAGAATTGACACACTAGAAAATGTCCACTAAATACAAATGATAAACAGGCACAAAATACTAGTGGGACATAGAGAAAACAGAAGGTAAAATGTCAGATGTGACTTCAACCTTATCAATAATAGCGTTAAATGTTGATGGATTATGCAATCCAATCAAATACAGAGACCGTCAGCCTGGATTTGAAAAATAAGATCTCACTGTGCACTGTCTACAGGAGATGTACTTCAGACTGGAAGACACAAACAAGTTGAAAGCGGAAGGATGCACAGGGACATGCCACGCCAGCAGCAGCCACGGGAAGCTAGGGGTTTGTGGACTTCACGCCAAGTGGCACACAAAATAGGCTTTACTGGAAGCAAAGCCTGGGATGGTGTCTATCCAGCCTTTGTGAATTCATGTGAAATTGCAAAGGACCTAGAAAAGCTCAGACAACTTCAAAAAAGAAGAAGAAAGTTGGGGGACTGACATCATATGACTTCAAGACTTATTATAAAGCTACAGTAATCACAAGGGTGTGATATTGGCATCAAGTTAGACACACAGATGAATGGGGCAGGGCAGGGTCCAGAAAATCTTTGTCTACAGCCATTTGTCTGTCTGTCTGTCTGTCTGTCTGTCTGTGTGTCTGTCTATCGCTCTATCTATCTAGCATCCACCCATCTATTAATGACCTGTCACGTATCTGTAACACTTTGATCTATACACTACAGCACATACAAAAATTAACTCACAGTAGAACACAGGCCTAAATGCAAAGACAGAAACCCTAGACCTTCTAAGGAACACGTACAAGGAAAAGCTTTCTGGCCTTGAGTGAGGCAAAGGTTTTTTAGCTACGACAACAAAATCACAGTCCCTAAAGAGGAAAAGTTGATACACTGACTTTTTCAAAAGTAAAAATCTTCTGCTCTTGAAAAGACACTGTCAAGATAATGCAAAGACATGTTGAGCCGGGAGCAAAGCCCTTGACATCACACACCTGATGAAGGACTTGCGTTCAGACCACACAAAGCCTCTCACGGAGCAGTAATGACGGTGCAAACAGCCCCAACGAGAGCAGGAGGCACATAGAACGAGGTATACGGACAGCAGGTGAGCACATCAGAAGACGCTCCATGTCATCAGCTGCTGGGGACAGAAGTGAAGGCCACGTGGGATTCACGGCACGCTCGTTAGGACAGTTGAGTTGGAAAAGACCGACCACGCCAGGTGCTGGCGAGGACGGGGAGAAGCTGGACCTCTCATACATCATAAATATTTTAAAAAGTACTTTGTGAAACAGCCTGGAAGTTTTTTTAAAATCAACTTAAACATGCATCTGCCGTATGATCCAGCTATCCTGCACCTGGGGATGCGCCCAAGGGAGGTGAGAACACACGCTCACGCGAAGACGTGTACTCAGATGCTCACAGCACCTTTGTGTAACGGTCTAGAGTTGTAGGCAGCCCACGTACCTATCAATGGCTGAACAGACATACACGTTCCAACATGTTCGTGCCATGGACTAGAGCGCAGCAATGGGAAGGAAAGATAACACACCACACGGATGCCGCTCCGAGTAATTAGGGTGGAAGGAGCCAGATGGAAAGGATCGTACGTCACACAATTCCGTGTGCACAGACTCCAGGAAGTGCGGCCTAGTGCAACGTGGGGGGACGGGCGAGCTCATTATTTTATCGTGGTGATGCTTTTCACAGGTGTGCTTATGCACAAATTGCACACACACGTCACTTATCAGTTTTACACTTTACATACGTGCAGCATATTGCATGATAACAGTAACTCAATTACAGTTGTTTTCTGTGGACAGTCAGTGCTTAAAACTCATTGCCTCCTAATGATTTTACTACCTTTTGCTATTATGTACGACACGGGTTGGCAGAAACTGTTCAGGGCAGGTAGTGAACATTTAGGCTTTCGGGCTGGGTGGTCTGTAAGAATCATTCTCCTCTGAAATCATGGGGGAAACAGCTGTCAGCAACGCTCACGTGGATGACATGGCAGTGTCCCCGTAAAAATGCACTTCACAAAATAGGTGTAAGTTGGATTTGAACTCAGGCCGCAGTTTGCAAACCCCCTTCTGTGTTCTGGAGGACCCTGGGTGGGGTGGGGGGCTACTGGCATCTCCCCCCAGTGCTGACCTCAGAGCTGCTCACAGCTGGACCTCAGCCCTGCTGGGCGCTGGGAGCGCCTACACTGTGGAGTCCAGACATCGCGACACGGTCCTGCCTGGGCGTCTGGGAGGAGGCTCTGTGATGTGTGGGCAGGCCTGGCCGTCCAGAGTGGCCCCAGGTCAAGTGCTGATGAGGAACAAGGGGCTAAGCCTGGGCCAGGGCCTTGCTGGGCTGTGTGGGGACCTCCAGCCCGAGGCCCTGGCCCCACAGCACCTGTGGTTTCAGCCTTACTCTCTCTCCCTTGGGCATGTGTCCCTGGATCACCATGTGACATCCTGTGCTCGTGCCCTGCCCTAGCCCACGAAGCCACCTGGAAGGCCGAGAGACTTGGGAGCAGGACCTGGGCCTAGGTCCTGCCTCCTCCTCTTGCCGACACGCGGCCCTGAGCAGAGGCCAGCGGTGTGGACAGTGAGCTCTGCGACCTGAAACGACGGGGGGAGGAGGGGCCCCACCAGCCCGCCAGCCACCGCGGAGGTTAGTGCCGAGGTCAGGACACTGTGACCGGGGCGCCAGACTCTCGGGCTCTTCATGGGCACGTGCTCACGAATGCCCTTCCCCGCCCAAGTGGGCTTACCCACCCCCACCCCCCAGAAAGAAGGCGGAGTGCTGGGGGCCCCCCTGGACACCAAGTCAAGGGGGCCAGGCTGCAGAACGTGCTGGGAAGGGAAGGCAGTGCCAGAGGCAAACAGGTGGTGAGGGAGGCCCGCCCTCCTTGCTGTCACCCTAGCTCTCCCTCCAGGGGACGGGGCCCCTCCAGATGCACGGCCACCTCCCTGCCTGGCACTGGGAGAGCACTGGGCTTTGCAGGAAGACGTGGCCCTACAGGTGAGTCAGAGCCCTGGCAGGGCTGCCTGCTCTGCGGGGAGGCCAGGGCCCCTGCCAGGTGCAGCCCTGCGGTGGCACTGGGCCCTGGGGGCGCAGCCCATGAGGGTGCGGAGCGCGGGGAGGGCCACACAGCCCTCCATCCGGGCCCCTGGCGGGGGATGTGCACATTCCACAGCGGTGAGCACGCACCTGGGCTTCCCGCAGGAGAATCTGTTCTTACTTGCGGTGGCAGCTGGAAGCCGCCTGAGGCTTTTGGTCCAGCCCTGAGCCACCCGCGGTCTGTGCCTTTCCAGCATCGGGAGCCCCCAGGACAGGCCACACTGTGAGGGACCAGACCTGGCTGTGAGGAGCCCCACATGCTCCCCTGGGAGCAGGAGCACGGGGAGGCCCGCTCTGGCCAGCTGCTCCCCGGCGCCCACAGCTCTGCGTGCCCACGCTGACCCCCTCTGCCTCGGGCAGGCTCTCCCTGCTGCCTGACGCCCCTCTGCACCCCCCTTGCTCTGTGACTTGTGGTGGCCCCTCACTGTCCACAGATAAAAGGCACCTCCCGGAGCTGGCCCCAGGCTGACCGCCCACCACTGCCCTCGGCCCTCCTGAACTCCAGGCCCTGAGCTGCTGGCAGGTTCCTGCATACTCTCTTGCCTCCACATGGTCCCCTCCTCCAGGAAGCCCTCCATGCCCCTCCATGGAAGGTGTCCTAGCTCTCTCTCTGAGGCCCCTCGAGGCCCCCAGCCCTCTCTCCCTCACAGGACAGATGTCTCACTGCTAGTCCTGGTTCACAGCTGGCCCTAGCCCAGGGTGGGGTGTTGGCCTCAGCCCCCAGAGGAGCAGTCTGGCCTCCACAGCCTTCTCCATGCCAGCTGGGACAGGGACTCAGACCTTGGCTTTGCCACAGGAGTCTATCTTTAACTCCTGGACAGCCAATTCCTCTCTATTTTGAGAGAAAAAAATTCCACTCTGATGTCTGGTTCAAAAAGTCCTTGCCCAATTCCCTAGAGAAACCGCTGGCCTTTGCTGTGATCCTGAGGAGGGGGAAGAGGGGGAGGCGGGGGAGGGGAAGATGGGGGAGGCGGAGGGAGGGAATGGGGGCTGAGGGGAGGGGGACCCCAGCCAGAACCTGAGCAGCTGTGCAGAGGTGCCATCTCAGAGGGCCCGCTGCCTGGCTGACGCTGAGGGGTGAGGACCCCCAACCCCGACTGGACCACCTCTCTGGCCTGGCCTCCTCTCCCTCCCCCCTTTCCGGCCACACCAACGTCCACGTTCATACCTTGCTTTTCACTGTTGTCGCTGTTCATATAAATAGAACCACAAGCTGTGTCCTTGTGTCCGGCTCCTGTCACTTGCCGTGGTCGCCTATCATCACTCCTGTGCAGGCTCTGCCACATTCATTCAACCCCCTGTGGTCCCGCACACACGCCCTGGATCCGTGTCTGGTGCACATGCACACACAGCCTTCCTGGGCTGGTCACCCTGGGAAAAGAGAGGAGGCAAGGGCCATGTGGGGCCCGTGGAGCACCTGCCCAGCAGGACCCGTGGCTGATCCCAGCCCCTGGGTGGGGAGGTGTGGCAAGTGAGCTGTCACCCTCTGGGTGACTTGGATTCGAAGCCCCCATCCTGCAGCCGTGGGTCGTGAGAGGGAGCCCCGGCAAGGAGAGTCTCTGTCAGTTTCCGATGCCTCCTTCGTCTCTGTCTGCTCCTTGCCCGAGATGGGGGTGTGGGCGGGAGGCACTGTGGAGGGAGGCTGGGGTCCCCCTCCAGGTTGAGAGGGGAGGAGGGTCTCTGGAAAGGCTGGGCTGCAGTGACTCCCTCGGCTTCCAGACCTGAGGCTTTCTGAGCACCTGTGCTGGGCTCCGAGCTGGGGGCGTGACCCCGTGATTTCTGGGCCCTTGTGTCCAGGCCAAGATGGGCCCCATTCAGAGAGGTCCATCTTCAAGAAGGGAAGTCCTCCTCCTAAAGGAGCTTCTCCTTCTGCTCCAGGATGAAGCAGTGGGGGCACGGGGGCCGGGGTCCAGAGGCACGCGGGAGAGGAAACTGGAGTCCCTCCTCGTAGGGAGCCAGTCTCTTCTCAGTGACGACTACGTGTCACCAAGAGATGGTGGTCGTGCTGCTTAAAGGTAGTCACGCAAGCTCCAGAGATACCAAGGAGGGCGCTCCTCCACCTGGAGACTAGGCATGCTGTGATCGTGGCCGTTCGGCTTCTCGGGACGGCCCTCCCGCTAGAGGATACGGTGGTCGTGATGGCACCGGCGGGGGCCGGGGAGGGGATAATTCTGAATAAGCAAGTGGAGGCGCTTACTGAGACCCACGTGAGAGCTGTGGTGGTTCCCGTGGTGCGCCACCAGCAAGAGGCCCCTCGGGCTCGCGGTGGAGCTAGTACACGAGGTGGACAGGGAGGAGGTCGCGAAAGTTGCTCAGTCAGCCATCGTGAGCGTGGTGCAGACAAGTTTAATGTCTCTATTAAAGGTTTCAGAGTTAAAAAAAAAAAAGATGGGCCCCACTCAGGCCCCAATGGCCAGCCTCACCTGTGTCCTCGGAAGTCAGCAGTGGGTGCCTCCCTACCTCTTCCTCCTCCACCCCGGCCTCTCCTTCCCTGCCTCTTCCCCAGGCTCTGTATTAGGTAGACCCACTGGTCCCCTCCCGAGCTCTGCCCTCCCCTTCCCATCCTGGGCGGGAGGTGGGCGGTGGGAGGCGATAGGCCCCCAGGCTCCTCTTTTGCTGGAGCTGGCCGTCCCCGTGGTGTACTCTGAGCGGAGGCCGAGGGCCGTTTGCCACCCTGGGTCCTTCCAGCAGTCCTCAGGACTCAGGCCCAGACACCCACGGGAACGGAAGTTAGTGGCAGCAGAGGCCGTTTCGGGCCAGTGTGGGCTGGGGTGGAACAGGAGGCCTTCATTATCGTCCGTGCGAGTTTCCGGCAGGCCCAGAAGAAACTCTGTAATGTCCTTTGCGTACCACCCACGAGTGGGCCGTCTAGCCACACTGCTTCACGTCTGGTTAATTAAGAGACGGAGCAGCCCCTGAGGCAGTTTTACTGCGCTCCCCCTGCTCAGAAGTCACCTGCTGGGCTGGAGGACGGCCACAGCCCTTGGATGTGGCTTCCCGGCCTTGGGTTCCCACAAAGAGCCGGATGCCTGCCCGCCAGGAACACAGGCCATCCTGCTCCTGAGCACCCCCCGACCCCGGCCCCAGGTCCTCGGGCCTCCGGGCCCTCCGTCCAGTCACAGCTACTGTGTTGGCCTGGGAGGCGCTCCGGGTGAGGCTTAGCCCCTGGTTGCAGCGTCGGGAGAGGAAACCAAGTGGAGAGAAGAGGAGGAGGTGGCCCAGCTCCCTGGGGCCCCGGACCGTGGCCCCACGGGAAATGGCAAGGCCAGGCTCCTCCTCGTGGGTGCAGAGCGGGGGGCTATGCACCCCAGAGCCTCCGCCTCCTCCTGAGACGTGTTCGTGTCAAGTGCCCTGGATGACACCTGCGCGCAGTGGGTGCTCAGAATGACGGCTGCTGGTTTGTCTGCTCATTAATGATAAGTGATCAATAGAATTATAGATAATTAACAGCTTGAACGTTGGGGGTCGTCTCCACCCTTGAGAACAATCCCGTCTCGGACTGAGAAGGAAACTCTCCCTTCCGAGCTGACCTCGGGTTTTGTCCTGAATGGGCGCTGGGGTTTATCGAGGGCGTCTTCTGCATCGACTGACACGAGTACGTCATGCTTCTTTCTCAGCTGTGGCTCAGTGAATTACATTTCCAGACTCACGTGCTTGGAATGGAGGCCAATTGCCCTTGGTGGATAATTCTTTTCATACGTTGTTGGATGCAGTTTGCCTTTATTTTGTGGAGGGATTTTGCGTCTCAGCTCACGGGAGACATTGTTCTGTGGCGGGTTTTGGTTGCTTTTTGCGCTGTCTTTGCCTGGTTTGTACCAGGGTAATGCCGGCCCCATGAACCTGGCTGTGAAGTGTCCCCTCCTGTTCTTCATTCTGGAAGACATTGTTTAAAGTGGGGGTTGCCCCTTCTTTGAATTTTTGGTAGACTTCTTCGGTGACACCATCGGATCCGGGAGATTCCTTCTGTGGAAGCGTCTGAACTACGGATTCAGTTTCTTCCGCAGTTTCAGGAACATTCAAACGACCTGTGTCATGGTCCTGAGTTTGGGTGGTGCGTGTTTTTCGAGGAATTGGCTCCTCTTCTCAGCAGCAGCACTTACGGACGGGGATTCATCCACGCTGCCGCCGTCGTCCTTCGGGTGTCGCGGTGATCCGGAGGGAGAGCCGGTCTTCTTCTCGGGACGGTGGCTGCGTCCTCCTTCTGCTTTTGTCGGCCCTGCTGAGGTTTAGACATTCTGCTGATTCTCAAAGAGCCGGCTTTACTGCCGCCGGATTTCTCTGCCGTGCTCTCACCAGCTCCACTGACTTCCGTTCTGTATCGCTCCCTTCCTCCCACCAGCTCCACACTTATCTGTGCCTCTTTTTCCGGTTTCTTGAAGCAGAAGCTTCGACGGTGGACCTGAGAACCCCGCTGCTGTGAGCGTGTGCTGCTATGAATTTCCCTTTGAGCACTGCTTTATCTGCACCACAAACACAGGCGTTGTGTCTCCTTCTTCTTCAGTGTAGGACTGTATCTTTCACCAAATTTGAGATGTTTTCGATCATTGCTTGTTTGATTGCTCTTTCAGGCCATCTTGCTTTCTAGCAATCTGATGGGTCCTTTGCTGTTGCTCGCTGGTCCTCAAGGCTCTGCTCGTTTGCGCATTTCTTCAGCCTGTTTCCCTCTGTTGTGCATGCTGTCCTCAGCTCACTGACTGTGTCCTCTGCCACCTCTGCTCCACTACTGGCGCCTGACAGCAGTGCTTATGTCTGCAAGCGGACGTCTCAGTTCCGTAATTTCTGTTTGGTTCTTTTTTATGTTTTCTCCTTCTCTGCTGAGATATTGTGTTTTTCATTTGTTTCTAGAGGACACAGCCTCTGTTTTGGGTGGCATCTTTATGATGGCAACTTTAAAGTCCTCCCCAGGTGATCCCAGCGCCTCGTCCGTCTTGGTGCTGGTGTCAGAGGACTGGCTCCTCCCCTTCAAGCCGTGACTTCTGACTGAGTCCTGGACACTCTGGCTCCGCCCTCAAGAGGCTTGCAGCCCAGCGAGAGCTGCTGTCGCAGCCCCCGTCCAGGTCTGGCGGCTGGGTCCTGGCACACGCTGTGGGCTGGGCTTCGGTGATGTCAGAGCCCCTGTGGCGTTCCTGTGGCTTATCTGGTGCTGCCGGGGTACCCGTGGGTCTGGCTCGGGGGTGCAAGGGCCCCAAGGCCTCACCCAGGAGGGAGTCTCCAACCCTGTGATGGACCAGGTTTCGACATGGGGTTCCACTTCCTGGTGACATTCAGTATCTCTCGGTGGGGGGCAGGGTCTGGTCTGTGGGGACAGAGGGGCTCCACGTGGTGTGGCAGGACTCCTGACTTCAGGCGGGGGGTCCAGAAGCACTAGGCCTGGGTCCTCCTGTTCTGCGGTGACGGCGGGCAGGAGGGGTGTAAGGTTCTGTTTTTGGGAGCTGGTACCCTGCCCCTCTGAATGGCCTTCCTTTGGCTCAGGGAGCAGAATCATTTGTCTGAGGGTCCGGGTGGGAGCTGGCCAGTGGGGCCAGGCGTTGGATTCCAGCCCTGCCTCCTGCCCTGCCTGCAGGCCTGAAGGGGCTCCAGTGAGGCAGCCCCTCCCTCCTGTGCGGTGCCCTCTCCCTCTCTGCCCTCCCCCAGCCAGTGCACACTCCCGGGCCGGCCCCCTCGCGGGCCGTGGTGGACAGCGCCCTGTGGGTCACTGTCTTCACCAGCCCGGGAGGCAGAGGTGCAGCTGAACCCCCCTCCCCAGCCCGTCCCCAGGCGAGAGCAGGGCTCCTGCGCTGCTGGTAGCTGGCTGTTTTCAGGGGAAGTTGCTTCCCTCTCAGGACCTCACGTCCACGCGGAGCTGTGGGCTTTGCGTGAGGTTGCTGGTGAGAGACCCTCCTTTGGTGTCTCTTGGTTCTCCTAGAGATTGGTCCCTGGAAACACACTCTGCCCCCTCACCCTCAACACCAGCTGTGTCCCTTAAAATTCCTGTGAAGTCCTAACCCCTACACCTCCGAATTTGGCCTTATTTGGAAATAGGGTCCTGGCAGGGCGACGTGGGGCAGCGACCTCTGTCAGTGGGGCCGGAGTCTGCCCAGCTCTTCCTTCCAAATGGACTTCTCCCTGTGGCTTCAGACCGGGGCTGCCCCTGCAGAGAACCTGGGGAGGGGACTGCACGTCCAGGGGCGCCTGGCGCGTCCCTCCTGGAGAAGAGGACACCCCCCCCTGGGCCTGGGGATTCCTGGCCTCCTGCCCTGAGCACCGGCAGCCTGAGGGCCGGCCCTGGGGTTGGGGTGGCGTGGGGGACGCAGGCCCCCACTCATGGCCTGGGGGGGTCCTCCGTCCTGACGTAGGACTTGTGTAGGGGCCTTGTGAGACCCCAGATGCACACCAGTCTGCCTGCACCCTCAGCCCTGGGCCGTCTCTCGCGGTTATCCTTGCAACGCAGGGAACCTGTCTGTCTTACTCAGCTGCATTCTCGTGGACTGTCTTGAATGGAAGGTCAGTGACAGTTCCTGGTGGTGATGATGACGGTTTACTGTTGTCCAAGTCCCGGGCAGAGCGCTTTTCCCAGTGAACGTACGAGGTGAGGGCCCTTCCCTCCCCATTTCAGCGGAAAGAAGACTGAGGCCCAGAGGAGCTGAGCGACTTGCTCAAGCTCACCCAGCTACTGAGCAGGGAAGCTGGGATTCAGGCCAGGGTCTCTGACACCTTCACTCTGTCCAGGAGAACTGCTAACTGCTAACTGCTCCCTGGGGCAGCATCTCCCAGCCCCTGGAGGAGGGGGTGCGAGGTCATCCCTGAGCCACTGGGAGCCTTCCTCTAGCCCGTCCAGCCCCGCCTGGAGTCCCTCTCCCACGCCCTCCATCTGGGGCGGCGGCCCCAGTGTGGCTGGCTGGCTGGCTGGCTGGCTTCACGCCTGCTCGTGGCTGAGCCAGAACGGTGGAGAAGGCCTGGAGTCCACTCGGGACCTCCCCCAACTTCCTCACTCTCCTGACCTAGGCTGACTGTGGCACCGGGGCCTGACTGGGTCGGAGATGGCCCCACCGCCCCTCTGGGGATGGGGCACCTGGCTCCAGCCTGTCCACCTCATCTCCATGGAGGCGGGCGGCCTCCCTCCTCCTCCTGGCCTCACCTGCTCCCAGAAGGCCTGAGAGGCCGTCCTAGTTGGGCCAGCTGTTTCTTGCTCCTTCAGGAAGGCTGTCCTGCCCTGGCCTGGGAGCAGAGGTCCCCTAGCTGCCACCCCCGGCCCAGAGTGCCGGGCCGGGTCCTGCCCTGATGGTGGCTACCCCCTTCCCTCAGGCCAGGCTCTTGCAGCACCCAGGGCCCTGCCCTGCCGGGTCCACCTTGCCGCCCCTGCCCTCCCGCCCACCTTGCCCTTCACCAGGAGCCGGGCACGGGGTGGCCCTGAGCCCCGAGGCCATCAGTGCTGATTTCCTTTCCTGACGTGGCTCTAGTAGCAACGATGCCCCCCTGTGCACGGGGATGGAGAGCTTTCCTTGTCCTGGGACTGGGGCTGGGGGAGGACTCAGGCCCAGGAATGGGCAGCTGGTACGGCCCCACGCAGACCCAGGCCTCCGGTTCCAAGCCTGGAAGTGACTCTTTCCTCCTGGGCTTTTGGGATACCAGTTTGCAGGGACTTTTCCCGCAGGGATTAAAAGCACCCCACTTGGTTAACAGAGCTCGCGGTTGGGAGCCCATCCTGGAGCAGAGTTAGGGTGCCCCTTGGCTCTGCCTGAGGTCTGAGGGAGCCACGGCAGAACTGGCGGCTCTGACGGTGGCTTTTCCCAGCTCATGCTCCCGGCACGAGGGGCTCAGCCCTCACAGCGGGGCAGTCTGTCCTTCTGCCTTTGCAGGGGTAGACCTGCGAGGCCGCCGTGTGCAGGATGCTGGGGCTGGAGGTGCTGGGCGTTGTCTGGGAAGCGAGAGGAAGACGGAGGGAGAGCAGCGTGGGCGACAGGGCAGGAGGCGAGGCTCTGCTTGGTTCTCGGTGGTGCGTTTCTGTTGTTTTCAGCTCCAGGAGCAGTGGGTCTTTGTAGTCTGGAAACCTGAGTGAGGAGGAGAGTCACCCCAGCTGAACCCCGTCCAGGGAACTGCACCCCCTCCAGCATGGAGTGGCTCCTCTGATGGGCAGTGGTGAGGGTTCCCCAAGAAACAGGCAGGCTGGACGACACTGCCCTGACTCTACCCACCCCCAGCCGTGGACCCTCTTCTGCGGCCCAGCCTGTCTGCCTCCAGGGACGCCCCAGCTTTAAGGGACTAAGGACCGTCGCCGCGAGGGCTGTCCTAGTCCCACTGAGGACCAGTGTTGTCAGCATTAGCAGCAGAAAAGGCTGTGCTCAGCCCCAAATCTGCTTCTGTGTCTCATGTAGAACTTTCTCTGGTGCCCTGTACAGGCATGGACACGTGGTAGGCACACAGGAAACACCACCGAACCGATGAATGTCTCCAGCTGTGCCTGTCTCTGCATTTTCTGAATTTCTGCTGCACCAACAAGTCATCCATCTTCCCACAGTCCATCCACCCATCTCTCCCCCACCCACCATCCACCCACCCACCATCCATCCATCCACCTACCCACCCACTCTTCCACTCGTCCATCCACCCATCTCTCCCCCATCCACCGATCCATCCACCCACCCACCATCCACCCACCCATCCATCCGTCCGTCCAACCATCCACACACACATCCCCTAGGGAGCATCTGTGTCCGCTCTCTCTGATAAGGTGAGCCTTGTGATAGGCTATTGACTCGTTGCTCAGACAAGGAAGCTGAGCCTCAAGCAGGGGGAGGGTCTCTGATCTCTGGCCCCATGCCTTCCACTCTTGCTGGGAGAACTGGGCCCATCTCATGCCCTCTCACTGTTTGGCTGTTCCCTCGGGCCCCAGTCTTGTTTCCCAGACCCTCTAAGCTGTAGATACGTCCCTCTGTCTCCACAGGACAAGCACTGGGCTGGTCACTAGCAGACACGAGATCATAACCTAAGTCCCAGCTCATGGACCTCTTCTCCGGGTTGGAGGGGCCCGACCTGGAGCGCGAGACGGTGGAGAGTGATGTGGAGCCAGGATGTGTCCCGAGGGGGTGGCTGTGAGGGGTGACGGTGGCGGCTGGCTGAGCTGGCGTGTCCCAGCCCGCGTGGTGCACGCCTGGCTGGGCAGCCACCCTCCAACCTCAACAAGCTGCCGCCTGCCTGTAGCCTCCTTCCTTCCTCCTGGATCCGCCTGAGCTGCTGGGGCCTCGTCCCCCAGCTCCCACCCACCCCCTCCCTCTCCGCCTTTCATTTCCAGCCGGAGAAAAAGGAAAACCTCTTCCTGAGACACTGCCAGCCAGCAGCCAGGGCAGCCTGCCTCCCTCCAGGGCTCCTGCCAGCTGCCCTACTGAACTCCCCACCCCTGGGGCTTTCCAGGGCCACATGGCCCCCTCCCACCATGCTCTCCACGTGGCCTTCATCTGGCCGCACATCACTGCCTTGGGTCCGAGCTCCTGTGGTTCCCATGCCCAGCTGTCCTCCCTCCCCTCTGCCTGGCAAACTCCTCTCCATCCTCCAGGGCCCCGCTTAAATGCCACTTCCCCTGGGAGGACTTCTGGGCTCAGTCAGCAGGCAGGCTCCTAAGAAGAGGGATGTCAGAGATGAGCCCAGGAAAGGGGGCTACGGGTCAGAACGCCCGCCCTCAGCCCCCGGCCCACACACAATGACTCCCTGCCGGGTCCCGGCGCCTCCAGGCCCGGCTCCCAGAGTCCCAGGCTGGGGAGCCACTTCTCATGCATCCGGCTGCTTCTCTCCAGAGAAACTGGGCTGCGTTTTTCCCACGGCCCCAGGAAGCGATGTTCATGGCCTGGGCATGGAGGCATCCGTGAACCTGGAGTGACTCACCTCGTGCCTGGAGACGCCCTCCCGTATCTTCACGGGGTGCCTCTACCCGGCTCTCAGTACTTCCCAGGAGATGCCGCTGGTGCTGCTCTGATTCCCTGTTCCTGGAGCCCTGCTTCTCCATCTATGGGACGAGCCGTGGTGCTGTCCCTGCCCGTCACATGCTGGACAGCCAAGGGACCTGGGGCTTTGGGAGGTCTTGTCCCTCGAAGCTGGCCTTGGCCTCACATGCCTCAGGGTCCTGATCCCCTGAGCTCTGACCTTACCAACCATCACCTTGAAGAGAAACGGACCTTGGGGTCTGGACACTGAAGGTCAGAGTGGTGGAGGATCTCCCCAGGGTCACCTGGCTGGTGGGTGGAGGCTGGATGCAGGAGACCGGCTGCTGGGCTGGGGGTCCATCCCAGCTGGGCTCATTCCCGGAGGCCGTGCGGTGAAAGCTGGGTCGTTTTGGCATCTCCAGGGCTCCTGGGAGCCTTCTGGGGGCCAGCGACCGGTTGGTGTCAGTGCAGGCATGGGTGGAGTCCCTTTGTGGGGTTTCTGCCCTCTTGGCCTCCCTGCAAACCCTGTTCCTCTGGGCTTTCCGCCAGCCGGAGGGGGTGAGGACCAGGCTGCTGGGGCCAGTGTGACGGCCGTGCAGAGGGCAGCCTGGTGATCCAGGTGGCAGGGTCCCCTTCCACCCAGCGGTTTACTCACTCACCAGGGTGCATCCTGGCTGGAATGAGGCAGACGCTGTCCCTGTCTCCCTAAAATGAGCAGCTCTGGTCAGCACAGTAAGTACGGAGACCCAGACGGGGGTTCTGCAAATGGAGCAGAGTGCCCACCTTCCTGTCCAGTCTGCCCCGGCCCCTCCCGTGGCCACACGTCCAGGTCCCCTCCCCTCCTTCCCTCGTCCACTGCGGTGCCTGCTGTGTGCCCCGCCGATGGCCATCTGCCCTTCAGCCAGTCTTCGCTTGCTGGGATCAGGGCTGAGGGAGAAGACTGAACCCTGAATTGAGATGTGTTCCATGTTTTCCCTCCCACCGCACCCTGAGGCCCCTGCGGGTGGAACTGCGGCCCCGTTTCCACCTGCGGGTCCCTGGCACAGGCACCCCTGGAGGGGGACGCAGGAGGGAGGAGGAGGAGCGGGGCAGGGGCTCTGCCCAAAGCCTCGTCAGAAACCCCTTCGTGAGTGCAGGTGGGAAATGCGGGGACTCAGCAGAAACGGGAGGGGGAGGGCCCAGACCTGGAACAGGGTCCCCACTTTTCTAAGATGAGACGGGCGTGCGGGGCAGCTCCAGGGCTGCTCCGGCGCTGAGGCGACGTCCACCCTCCGGAACCTGGCCTGTAAGGGGTAAAGGAGGCCCCCAGACTCAGACGAGGACTCTCCCAGGGCCGCGTCCCTCGTTCCTGGGAGAGGAGTGTGTGCTTCACTGACTTACTGGTTCATTGTTTGTGCCTTTGTTCATGTAAGCGGTCAGACCCCTAAAACTTCAAAAAATATCCATTGGAACTATTTTTCTGGCATCTTTATTTTGGCAAAGTGTATTCACAGTTCCTAGACTTGTGAACGTGACCAGAAGTTTGTGCTTTCTTAAGAACTGGAGGTCAAACGCACCCCAGCCATTGAAGATGCGGGAGCTTGGAGCACAGAGCAGGCGCCCCCAGACCAGACGAAGATGCCCCGCTGCTGGGCTTCCCCAGGTCTAGCTGTGCCTTCGACTCCTCCCGAGTGTCCCCAGCGGCCAGCAGCAGGGGACACCGGGCTTCTCTGGCTACATATGCAGGCTCGGTTGTCTGCAGTGCGGGAGAGACGTCTGGGGAACCCGCGCTGTGGGGTCCCAGACCCCAAGGGTCTGATGCGGGCACGGGGCTGGACTGTTCACAGTGCCAAATGCAGATCAAAGTCAGGGGACGCGGGTGAGCCTGGCGGAGTCTCCAGTCCCCACAATAAAGCCCGGCCAGCCGGTTGCAAAACACAAAGGTCTCGGGTGATGCTTGTGCTGTTTTGGGGAAGGCGGCCAGGCCCCTACTGAAGGGACAGCGTTCCCGGGCCGCCGTCCTGCCACAAAACCGCTTGTCACACATGAAACAGCAGATTAGGAATTTCCTATTCTATTTTTACTGCAAAATTTGCACTGTCAAAGGCTGTTGGGTTTGGAAAAGCTTTCTCCCTTCTGAGCTGCTTGGCTGCCCATGAAAGGGTGGCTGGGCTGGGTCCCCCAGTGGGACACTCACAGCCCTCACAGGGCCCTGGGATGCTGATAAGGAGTCAAAACCCACATTATCTCCTGTTTTTATTGCTCTGGTTAACCATTAAAAAGCTGGGGGGTGGGGGCGGGGGAATTTGGTGAGTTGAGAAAGTAGCTCCTGAGGTCCTTGTCTGAGCCCAAGCTGGGCCAGTCAGAGGTTGGGGGAGCTGAGGGTTCCCCGCCCTGAGGAGGCATCCACCTGCCCCCAGACCTCCAGCTTCTTTCATGTTTTGGTGAAAATGCAGAGGTTTCTGGGTTTGCTCCCCTCAGAGGGGCAACGCCTGTCGGGGGGTCCATGTGCCCAGATGCGGTTCTGGAAAAGTCGGTGGAGACACCCTCTGGGCTCACAGGAGCAGGCCTAAGGAAGAGGGACAATTCAGTGGCCCTGGAGGGCAAGGAAGGGTGAAAGTCAGTTTCCTGCAAGTCCGGGCTGGCTTTGAAAGCAGAGGACCCACAGGTGCCCATGGTGGCCAGTGGCCAGCGGAGCAGTGGCCCCCACGAGCGCGCTTTAGACCCCGAGGCTGTGCTGGGCAGGTCCCAGCTGCGATGGTAGGTGGAGGTGCGTCTGCTGTTCCGGGACCCTCTCGAGTCCCGAGTCCCACGCAAGGGAGGGCTCAGGTCCTTGGACAGAATCTCCTAGTGACAGACTTGCTCTTTAAGAGAAGTCTCACTGAAATTTGAAGGAGCTGCTCTCCTGCCTTCACCCTCCTTTCTCTATTGGATTTGCAACGCCTGCTATTGTGAGTTTTTTTCAAAAGCAAAATGTTGTGCAGTTGAGTCTCTGGATAAAGAGAGAAGAAAAGCTTCCGCCTTCTCAGGGCAAAGACTTTCTGTCCTAAGGTGGGGGTGCAGGGGTGGCTCTGCCCTCCAGTCTCTGAGCTGATCTCCAGACACAGGAACCTGCCGGGATGGCTGGGTGAGCTGAGTGAGCATTTGCACCACGTGTGTGTATGTGTGTGCACACACGGGCAGGCACACGGGCACACATACGCACACACACGAACACATGCTTGTGTGCACAGACCTGCACACGCCTGCTGACACGCACACATATGAACACACCTGTACACACACACGCACGCACCCACATGCACACAGGCAGGTGGTGAAAGCTGCCCCCAAATTCAGGTGCCACAGCAGTTTCGGGGGCTCCCTGACACCCAGGCGCTGACTTGATTCTGAGACGTCCCCCTGAGGGAACCACATGGAAGCACTTTTCTGCGGGAGAGGAAGCTGTCTTGGGAGGGAAGTCACAGCCTAAGGTCACAGGGAGGCAGGGACAGAGGGACAGTGACCGCAAGGCTTGGGACTCCCTGCTCAGCCCTTCCTGCCCGGGATGGACACAGATTCTGTGAGATTTCCCTCCCGAGGAGCGGGGAGGGTGCAGTGAGGTTGCTTTGGGTGGAATCTGCCCCACTGCCCCTGGGCACCTCCTGGGAGAGCTGGGCGTCCACCAGCACCCAGCTGACACCCGGGACAGTGGGTTGGCCCCCGCCACAGGCTGCGGACCTGCGGTCTGCATTCAAATCCAGGCCAGCGTTTGCCCCCCGCACCCACCTGGTCGGTTCCTCAGCGACCTTTTCTGGGTGGTGGTAGTTCCACCCAAGAAGTCATTGGCGGGGCTGGAAGGAGGCCGGAGTGCACCCCGTGTCCCACGAGTCACTGGCCAGCTCACAGAGCCGGCCAGTCCTGTGCTGCCATCGGGGGGCATCCCCTCGTTGTCTGGATGGCCCTCCAGCCTCTGTGGCTTGACCAGGGTCATCTAGGAGGGAAGAGAGTGGGGAGTCGTCCACTGCCTCTCTGGCCCGTGTCCCTCCTGTAACTGGACCCAGTGCCTTGGACCCCGATCTGGGAACCTCTGTGTATGTAGAGGGCAGCCTGGCTAAGTGGTCGGGGGTTCAGGGAACAGCGCTGGGAGCCAAGGGTGGTGTTCCCCTCCACCTGCCTCGAATGGCAAGAGGGCCGGCTCGCGTCCTGTAACTGGCTGGGAAAGGCGTGTGGGACCCGAAGCTGTTCGGGACTTAGCATGTTTTATGAGCAGCACACGAACCCAGCAACCAGAGAGGAAGGGTCACAGACCTACTCATCTGAATGTTTAACACTTCTGTATGGATGTTAAAACGCAATGACAGCACGGGAGGGTGTGCGCTCTACAGAGCTGACACCCCGGTTACAGAAAGGGCGTCTGCGAGAGGAGAGGAAACGACAGAAGAGGAGCACAGGACAGAGAGGACAGGGCCCGCCCACAGGGGGTCCAGGAGACCCGCCTCCGCCCCCTGTCTGCTGGGGGAATGCTGGCTACCAGACCAGTCAGCTGCAGACCTGCAGGCGTTTTGTTCTGGGCGGGCGAGGCTGCAGCCGTGCCTCCTCATGCAAGGAGTGTGGGCTGGGCCCGGCGTCCTGGAGGGCGTGCGCCAGTGCCCAGCGTGCACACTCAGAATCCCACTTTGGAATCTCTCACTAAGACGCTGGCGGACAATCCCGGCGCAGTCACTGGTAGGAGCAAAAAACGGAAGCAATCTAGAAGCCCCGCGTAGGCTGCTGCGCCACGGGAAGGACTGTCATGCCGCCGTGGAAGGCGTGGTGGAGCTGGGGGCTGACAGCAGCGCTGTCAGGGCATCCGGGTGCAGGGTGGTCCTTACACCAGGACCCCTTTGTGAAGCCACCGTCTGGAAGGGTCGCACCCGGCGTGGGCTGACGTCCTCCACGAGGCGAGTGGCGGAGGGGTCGGCTGCTGTGGGATTCCAGTGAAGCGAGTTCCTCCCAAACCGCAGGGACTCCGTTGCTCCCACTGACTCAGCTGCCAAATCGACGTCGGGAAGTTGAAACTGTCGAATCACACACCCTCCCTGTGGCCCCAAGTCGTCTCTGTCCCCAGAGATCTGGGGCTGGTTCTCTGCGGCGTCTTTGTCTCTAAGCGCGTCCTTTGGTTCTGGACATTTTCTTGACGTTTCTTTAGTGATTTCCCTACGTCTTCTCTAGTCTCTTTCTCTAAACTTCGGTTTGGATGTTGGACGTCCTGACCTGCTTGTCCAGCCTGAAGACTCTGTCCAGTTTTGTACCACTGGGTCCTTTGACTCTACTTTTTGGAAGATTTCTTCAACCCCGTCACCCAGACGTCCTGTTCTACTACAGAATTTGATTTCCAAGACTTCTTCCTGTTCCAGCAGCGCCCGATGCCATGTCACGGCCTCGAGGAGTCCTCCCCACGCGGAAGACGTTCGTGTCACCTCTTGTTTGAGGCCCCCCCCCCCCGCCCCGGTCTCTGTCCTGCACCAGTGTCTCTGTGTTTCCTGCTGCAGCCTGGGGACCGCAGTTTGGGCCTCGTGAGACAAGGCTGGGCTCTTTTGCCGGGAAACCCCAGGCCTGTGTCCTCCTGGGGTGGGGGTTCCCATTTCCTGGGAAGACCCTCCTGGCTCCTGCTGGGAATGAAGGCTTGGCTGAGTCCTGTGTCCAGGGCTTCTGGTCACGTCCACCCCGGGAGTCCCGTTTGTCCTTGGTTTCTGGTTCTCACCAGTCTGGCATGGCAGAGACCAGGTTGTCTGAGCAGATCTCTGCATGCTGCTGGGGTCGGGGAGGGTCACCTGGGCACAGAGTGGGGCTCACAGGGGGCCCCCGAGTCTCCCCGGAGCCACTACTCCCTGCCCTACGTAGCTTCTGTGTCACGACGAGGCACACAGGCTTGCAGCCCTCGGGCCGCTGTGGCCTCTGCCCACTTCCCCTGGGCTCTGCCTCTGGGGGCAGTGTCCCACGGCCCGGTCTGCGGGAGGCTAGCCGGGCTGGGAGCCACGGTGCCCCACCCGGCTCCTCCCCTCGGGCGAGTACTGCTTTTTAAAATGTTTTCTTTCAGACAAAGAGTGTATTTATTGCTCTGCTAAAGAGGGTGGGCTTCTGTCCAGGTGGGCTGGGGTGGAATCCAGGCACAGCCACTTTATAACCTGCACGACCTTGGCCGCCCCCTCGCCTCTCAGAACCCCATCTCCTTATCTGTTTAATGGGAGCAAAAATCCCACCTGGCAGGGCTGTTGTGGGGCACAGAGGAGATAATGCGTCATAAAGTGCCCTCTGAGGGCTTGGCACCGCAGCTGGTGTGGCTGTGAGAGCTGCCTTTGTGCCCCGGCCCGGACGGAGCCAGGGCCTCTGGATGCGCATCCCCACATGTTCTGCAGCACCACCGACGCTCGCGGACCGGCCACCAGCTCCACTCTGGGGGCCGGCTCCAGGGTGCAGGGGGCCCCCACCCAGGAATGCCATCCATCTTCCCAGCCCCAGGGCTGGGCTCCCGCCTCCAATAGGCCACCTGCAGCCCCGACAGGCGGCCCTATGGGCCTGGCTGTCAGCGCCAGGAGGGGCCGCCCGTCCCCGCAAGACCAGGCCTGTGCTGGAACCACATCCGGAATTTGGCAGAGCCGCCCATGTCTCCTCTTGTCCAGGAATGTCCTCCGTCCTCCCTCCTCCTGAGCGCCTGCTGTCCTGGCCCCTCGCCCGGCACCATCCTGCCTCTGCTCTGGGAGGACACGTCCTGGCCGCAGGACCAAGTGTCTAGAGGGACCCGGCTGCCCAGGGATGTTGGGGAGAATCTCGGGGTCCTTGGCTGGGGTCTTCCCTGGTGCCGAATCTAGGCTCACGTTTTGCAGGAGAAAGTGCCTGTGGGTTCGGAAAGAGTGTCCCCTCTTCCCCTCCCCTGAATGAGCCGAAGTCACTGAGCGGCTGCATGAAAATAGACCAGCTGGCCCAGGACCAAAGTGGTGCTGGGAGAACCTCGACTCCAAGCTGCGGGCTGACCTGGGTACCCCAGTCTGCAGTCTGAGCGGTCATGATGACCGACCTCTGGGGTCACCAGTGCCCGTGGCCACGGCAGGAGTCTGCATAGGGCACAGATGAGCTCCCCTTTCTTTTCTGCCCTTCTGTGATGTCCAGGGTGCTGGCCACTGGAGGGACACCCGATCCCCAGTGGCCAGCTGGCAGGCCAGATAGAGTTCTGCTGGACGCATGGAGAAGGGACCGCGTGGGGAACCGTTCTCAAACCTGGTGCCCACAGACATCCCGGGGTGGAGAAGTGATTCCGGGTGCCCCCACAGCAGCTCCCATCAGCAGGCCCAGGTGCCGGGGTCCCTGATGTTCTGGGGACGGTGTGGGCGGGAGGTTGGTCAGACCCTGTCCCACTCCTTGCTGGCAGGCAGCCAACCCTGAAGCCCTGGCTGCTGGGCCTGTGAAACGGGCATGTGGTTCTTGGAAGAACCCTCCAGGGTGGGGTGAGGGCCGGAGACAGCAGCCACCCTGCCAGTGTGCCTGGAGCGGGGTGTCAGTCTCTTGTCTGCTGCCCACGTTTGAAAGACAAGTGTGTCACATTGATTTACGCCCCTTCTGTCAGAGTCCAGCACACAAGTGAGCAATGCAAATCTCACCAAAGTTAAGTCGCGGTCACCGGAATTTCCTGACCCCCTGGGGCCACCAGGAGCCTCTCCTCTGAGTGAAGGCGATTCCGACCTCAGGCCAGCGCTCCAGGGAGGCGCGGGGCCCAGGCAGAACCAGAGGTTGCCTTGCCTGCCCCAGAGCCCCCCGCGGGCTCACTCACTCAGCTTCCTCCTCCTTGAGCCGCAGGACGAGACCGAGTCTGCTTCTTTCACTCAGCGCCATGCCGCCCTCACCAGTGCGACTCTGCCGTTTGTTCCTCTCAGCCGGTGTGTCGTGTCCCCACCTCTGGACAAACCACGGCCCCGTAGATGCACAGGTGGGCGGCTTCCAGCTCTCGGCTCCGAGGACAAAGCAGATTCGACTTCCCCACCACCGTTTTTGCTCAGTGTCCTTCTGGAGGTCCCAGCCAAAGCCACAAGGTGCGAAAAGTAAATAAAAGGTACAAAGCTTGGCAAGGAGAATGCAGACTTTCACTTTTCCCGAAGGACACGGTGATGCGTGTAGAAAGGGCTAAGGAACATAGAGATAAATGGCCAAGTTAATGGGAGGCCTAGGACGCGTGCTGGATTCAAAATCAACACATGAAAGTTCGTTGCTTCTCTCAACACCAGCAACAAACAGATTTGAAAAGGTATCACTTACAAAGGCCTGAAAACATGAAACAAGTAGGGAAAAAAGAGATGTGCAAAATGTTTGCAGAGGAAATTGACCTAAAACCGCTGTTGGCCCGAGCAACCAGCAGTGACAAGCAGCGTCCGAGAACCGGAGGCCCTCAAAGGGGCCCATGGGCTTTACATAATCCCTGTCTTCCTCATGACCCGGTGGCGCTGAAGCGGCCCAGACAGACTGCATCCGATGGACGGCAGTGGAGGCCCACTTCGGGCCCTGGTTCCACATTCTAGGAGCTGGGGAGTCACCAATCCGTCCTCACGACAAGAAGACGATCAGACGGAAAAGGCAGACACTTGTCTCTGGTTCATGAGGGGTGGGGAGGTCACAGGGCAACCGCTGCCCTGTGACTGGGGAGGCCAAAGGGCATTGAGAACAGATCAACAGCAACCAGAAGGGTCATGGGCAAAGCCGTGAGGACCAGTGCCAGGCAGGAAACCTAACTGTGGTGGCTGTGGGCGGACAAGTCTCTGAGCTAACCCCGGGGACCAAGTCATGAGGGGCCCTACAATATCGCGAGATTTACCTCCAGGGGCTCGACCCTGTTCCATAGAAATATCAGAGAAAAATCCCCGGGGGCTTCCTGCAGGAGGAGGAGAAAAGGGATGATCCTGAGGTTGCTGGAGCACTGTGCTCTCCTTAACAAGGCCCTTCCTCCGGGGAAACCAGTTAACCAGAGCCAGATCTGGGGGTTTATCAGAGCCCAGCTGACCCAGGAGGGTACAGCCCGCCCCCTCAGCCCTCTCCAGCCGTCCTGTCCCACCGAAGGGGGAGAAAGAGCAGAAGCACTCGGGAAGATCACCATCCGGGGGCTCAGGCTCGCTGAGGGTCCCTTACCCAGCACCTCGTGTCGGGCTGTCAGGAAGAAACGACCAGTCGCACGAAAGGGCAGAAAACACTGTCTGGAGAGTCAGAGCAAGCATCAGAGTCAGACCTGGCCAGACGCTGGGGTGATCAGACCAGGGGCTTATCGACAACGGTGAACCCACTAAGGGCTCCCAGGACAGAGCCGTCAGCACACGGGAGCAGGTGGCAGGTGAGCAGAGCTGGGAGCTGAAGGAAGAACCAAGGAAGGCCCCCAGGACAGGAAACATAACAGAGGAGAGCGCCTGCGAGGGGCGAGTGGGCAGGCGGGACTCGGCCAGGGAGCAGCCTCAGTGCTCTTGGGGGTCTCCCCCGAAGCCTGCACGGTGGAGGAGCATGGAGAGCAGGTGGAGAAGACGGAGCACAGGGGCTGTGGGCCACCACGAGCGTGCCGCACGCAGAGGAGGGACACCAGGAGGAGGAGGGACGAAGGAGCAGAAGAAACAGGGAGACTGCGGGGAAGAGAGTTTCCCCAGCTGAAACCACAGCCCCAGGGAGCAAGGTGAGCACCCGGCAAGGTAAATGGGGAGAACCCACACCAGGCGCGTCCCCTTCAAATCACAGGCAATCGAGGACAGAGAAAGAGCCCAGGGGCCGGCGGAAAGACCCCCAGACTCAGGCAGGCGTCACACCGGCTCCGCAGACACCAGGCGGGAGCAAGAAACCACCAGCCTGAGTCCATATCCAGCAAAATCATCCTTCAGAGGGGAGGGAGAAATAAGGACCTTCTCAGACAAGCAAAAATTGGGGTATTTCTTTGAGAAACATGGGGGGCGGAGGGCAGAGGGCCGTTCTCAGAGGGCAGGAGGACGATGCAGGTAGGAAGCTCAGGCCTGCAGAGAGAAGGAGAGGGCCCTGGAGAAAAGGTAGGCGAAGGTAAATGAGACTTCCTTTCTGCTCGTTCCACAAACATTTATGATGCTGTAATGCGGTAGCTCTTGGTCGCTGCAGCACCAGGTAAGCCGAAGCAGAGCACTGAGCCAGGAGCACTAGGCTTTTCAACGTGAGAATGAAATACACGGGGGGAGTCGAAACAACGCCCAGCGCCTGGGGCGGCACGGAAAGGAGGCCTCCAGCGGGGAAGCCAGGCTCGCCCAGGAGCTCGCTCGTGCGGCTTACGGTAACGCACCTCTTTTCCTTCTCCTCAGTTGATCCAGCAGGCGTCGGCTTGTTCACAGTGCTAATGCCAGCAGCGTGTTCAGTTACGTGTGAATGTCTGTGCCCACGTGCGTGTCTGTGAGCCAGGCGGTGGCCGCAGTGCCTCCAGCGATGGGAGGGGCGGGGGGAGGGTTGCCTTGCTATTACAAGGCCTCACACCAGCCGTGAGTGCTCGGTGCCATTTGAAAGTGCACTTGCATTGTTTGTAGGTGTGTATCGCACGCAAACTCCAGGGCAACCGCTGAAAAAAGTAAAAGAGAAGCATAACTGATTCCTAAGAAAGGAGAGAAGTGGAAGCGTGTGAAATGCTCAGCTAAACCCCCAAAAGGCAGGAACAGAGTGGAAGACGAAAGCAGGGAGACAGAACCAGGGTGACGAACAGAACACCGTGCCGACTGTGGTGGACACTGACCCGACGGTTTCAGCCGTCGCTCTGAGCACCAGCGGTCTGAATGCTGCCGCTCAGAGACAGAGATGTCAGAGTGGACCCCAAACAGGACCCCCTATGTGCGGTTTTTACGAGAACCCCGCTTTGAATAGAAAGACACAGAGACTCAAAGTGAAGAGATGGAGGAAAGACAGCCGGCTAGTGACACTCGGCAGGAGAAAGCAGGGGTGGCCGTGCTAACCTCAGGCGGAGACGACCCCGGAGCCAGCGGAGCAAGGAGCGGGACGGAGGGCACGTGGGGAGGGGGGATCTGCTCTCCAGGAAGACGCTGCACCCTTGACACGGAGGGCGGGGGGGCCGAGGTGGGGAAGGATGGGCTTTCTGCGGATGGTTCTGGGACCACGTACCCTCTCACCACGAGTGGCAAGTGTGGTTTGGCTTCACACAAAGATACAGAACCCAACAGACAAATGCCTAAAAGTAAAAGAAAAGTAGAGTGGGTTTAGAGGAGTGTGACAGTGTAACTGCGTAACTGTGGCTGGGATGGAAGTCTTCAGGAATTTACAAAATAGTAGGCAAAAAAGGCAAAGACTGGTTGATTTGATGCATAAGAGCGAAGAAATTCTGTTTCATTAAAAGCCCCCGTAAAAGGAGCAAGAGGCAACTGACAGGCAGGAGGAGATTTGCATACATGCAGCTGAGGAAGGAAGGCCCGGAGCCAGACTTTGATAGAAATCAGTGGGACGGAGCTCCGCACCTAACGCCGCCGCCAGGCGAGCGGCTCAGCAGAGAGGAACCAGACAGCATCAGACCTCGCTGGTCATCAGGAAAAATCGTTAAGGTCCCAGCGCAACGTCATTACTCACCGGCAGGTTGGCAGAGGTTGAAAAAGTGACCAGCCGAGTGGCTGCCCAGGGTGTGGGGCCCTCACGCCCCGCCGGGTGGGGACACTTGGCAGCTGCATTTCGGGAAGGCCTGGGGCCGGCCCCTCCGCTCCATTGTCAGGCCCAGAGAAATTCCCGAGCAGCGGGCTCAGGGACTTTTGTGGGAATGTCCACAGCGGTGTTATTTTTAAAGCAAAAAAGCTGGAAACAACCCAAACGTAACACTCAGAGCAGCGTGAACAACGTGTGGGGTATTTGCACAGCAGAGCCACCGACACCGGCAGGAAGGACTGGGCTCAGGGGACAAGCCGGGCACGGATCACGGGAAGCACGATTTTGCTCATTAGGGAAGAAACGGGCAAGGCTAGCTACCTCGTGATCAAAGCACACAGAAAAGCAAGGCAGTGACCACCGGGAGGCCCAGGGCAGGGGGAGGAGGGCAGGAGGTCTGTTCCGTGTCTCCCCAGGGCGGGGGGCAAACATGGGGGTCCCGCCAGCGTGTGTGTGCAAATGCCACACGTGGGGTCTGAATTCACTCTGCCATGGGCACGACTCGTCTCCCAAGTTTGGGAAAACTAAACGTTAAGACAGAGGGAATTGATTCTGTTTCAAGCTGTGCTCAGCTGCCTCCCCCTGGCCCCACACAGCTGCTTCCTCCTGCCAGCTCTTGGCAGCCTCGTCCCCGTCCCGGAGCCCTCTCTCCACAGGTCAGATATCCCTCATCCTCCTTTCTCCCCAAGAGGCTTTCCCATTGACCTCAGCTCCCGCTAGCGAGTGATCAGGGTCCGACCAGACACACAGGTGGAGGGGATGGGAGCCCGGCCAGGCCCCGCAGGGTAGACAGACCCTCCAGGAAGCGGGCTGTTCTGGCTTCAGGAGGGCCCCCACCTGCAGGGACCCGATGTCCCCAAATATGCCAGGAAGACATGCCAACCTGGGTTGTGGGCCGGGCCCCAGAGCGGACCAGGCTACCCGGGGTCTTGGGCCCAACTCACCAGACTGCACGTGCCAGGTGCCCTCTGCTCAGGGACCAGGATCACTGGAGCCAATTCACGGCTCCACAGCACAGACCGGGGGTCTAGGGCCGCCTGGGTCTGCTATGTGTGCCAAGGCTTCCTGACGTTCCATCCCCAGAGCAAATTGTTTGTTTAACTTTCAGAGAAAAAATAGCTATGAGTCAGCTTTGAGAAAACAGCCTGTGGGAAGGATACTGGGCTGGGGCAGTGCAGCTGCCTACCTGCTGGGCGACCTCCGGCCAACTCCACGGCCTCTCTGGGCCTCCCTCTGTGCGTCCCTAACCCTCCTGGGGCTGATGGCTCTGCTCTGGGCATCTGCTCCTGGCAGGAGAAGTGGGCTGGTCTCCCTCTCTGCAGGGGTGGGCCCAGTGGGGACAGATGGCCTTGGGTGGACAAATGGCACCTCAGGACCTGCAGGCTCCTTGGTATGTGGCTGGACCCCGCCCCCCTTCAGAAGTTCTCTCCAAACACTCAGGTCCACTGTCACCATGCAGGTGGCCAAGAAGCCCCCTCAGGTGCCCCTACAGGAGTGGAAACCCTGAAGGACCCGGGAGTCTGGCCCAGGCCGGACCTGCTAGTCCAGGGACAGGGTGGACGGTGTGGAAGTGCTCCCGGGGTGGGGGCAGAGGGAAGCCCCTCTTCTCTTGGGGCCTGTCACAGGCTGAACCATGTTGCCCAGCCCGACCCCAGGGTCCCAGGTTGATGGCACTTGGGAATGGGGCTTCTAGGACGTTATTATGTTCAGTGGGTCATAAGGATGGGGTTCTGATCCCATAGGACTGTGTCCTCATCAGAAGAGGGGGAGGAAGAGCTGGTGCACATGACACAAGGTGGCACCTAGAGGCCAGGAATAGAGGTCCCACCAGGAAAGACCCTGATGGACCCTGATCTGGGACATCCAGCCTCCGGAATTTGAGAGAGAAATGTCTGTTGTTGGAGCTGCTGGGTCTGTGGTGTTTGTTTGGCAGCTGAGCTGACATGGCCTCTCAGAACCTGAGTCCTGCTGGACCCCAAGGCCTCCTTCTTCCCGTCTGACCCACTGAGAAAGCTCCAGAATTCAAGCTCCAAAAACGTACAAAAGCATGTTAGTTATGTGTAGCTGTGTAACAAGTCACCCAGACCAGCGGTTTAAAAGGATAATAACCATTCCCTTTGTCTCTGGCTTCTGTGGATGGAATTGAGAGGGTCTCCCACCTGGGGAGTTGGGAAGAACAGCTCAGGTTCTCCTCATCATCTGCAGGTTTGATCCAGGGGGTGATGATGATGGTGATGGTGGTGATGTTGATGATGATGGTGGTGATGGTGATGGTGGTGATGATGGTGATGATGATGGGTGATGGTGATGATGGTGGTGATGGTGATGATGGTGATGATGGTGATGATGGTGATGTTGGTGGTGATGTGATGGTGATGGTGGTGGTGGTGATGGTGGTGGTGATGATGGTGGTGGTGATGATGGTGATGATGGTGATGGTGATGATGTGATGGTTGATGGTGGTGATAATGGTGGTGATGGTGGTGGTGATGATGGTGGTGATGGTGATTATGGTGGTGGTGATGGTGGTGGTGATGATGGTGGTGGTGATGATGGCAGTGATGGTGATGGTGATGATGTGATGGTTGATGGTGGTGATGGTGGTGATGGTGGTGGTGGTGATGATGGTGGTGGTGATGATGGTGATGATGGTGATGATGGTGATGGTGATGATGTGATGGTTGATGGTGGTGATGGTGGTGGTGGTGGTGATGGTGGTGGTGATGATGGTGATGATGGTGATGGTGATGATGTGATGATTGATGGTGGTGATGATGGTGGTGATGGTGGTGGTGATGATGTTGGTGATGGTGATTATGGTGGTGGTGATGGTGGTGATGGTGATGATGGTGGTGATGATGGTGGTGATGATGATGGTGGTGGTGATGATGGGATAGTGGTGATGGTGGTGGTGGTGGTGACGTTGGTGGTGGTGATGGTGGTGATGGTAGTGGTGATGGTGATGATGGTGATGGTGATGATGTGATGATTGATGGTGGTGATGGTGGTGATGGTGGTGGTGATGGTGGTGGTGATGATGGTGGTGATGGTGATTATGGTGGTGGTGATGGTGGTGGTGATGATGGTGGTGATGGTGATTATGGTGGTGATGATGGTGGTGGTGATGATGGTGGTGATGGTGATAGTGGTGGTTATGGTGGTGATGATGACGGTGGTGATGATGGTGGCTCTAAGAACAGCAGTGAGGACAGCAGACACCCCGGAGTCCTGACCGGCCAGGCTCATGATCATCTTTCATGATAACTCATTTCTCCTCATGGCTACTCTATGAGTAGTTTGCAAGCTTTGCTGTAAACAGAGAATCACGTGGGAGTTTTCACAATTCTGAAGCCCAGGTCACAGCCCCATCAGTTAGGGCTGCATGTCCGGGAGTGGGACCTGGGCATCAAGTCTTGCTCAGGACCCCGGGTGATTGCATGTGCAGCAAAGCCGGAGACCCCTGAGTGGGGCACTCCCTGTGCTGACAGTGAGAGGCTGGGGGAGCCAGAGTTGCACCCCAGGTCACCAGATTCCTGAGCCAGGGCTCTTGACCTCTATGCTGCCGTGTAAGACGGAGGACAGGTGGCCCTCCTGGCCCAGCCTGACACCTTCCATGGAGAGGACATGGCTATAGGAGGACCTGCTGTGGACAGAGCTCCAAGACCCCCATGGCTCTGCATCATGCTCCAGGAGACAGGGGGCAGTAGTGGGGTTCAGGACAGCCCCGGAGGGTAGGGAGCAGGGCCCTCTTTTCTGGAGTTCCTTACAGACTTCAAAACTTGCTCTTCTCCAAAGATGAGCAGGGGGCTCAAAACTTCCCCAGCCAGGACTTAACCTCATACCTAGCGATGCTTGTGCAAATGGAGTCCTGCTTCTTAAGGACAGAAGCCCCAGTCAAGACATTCATTTATTAAGCACCTACTGTGTGCGAGCCTTAGCATGAACGGTCTTACTAGGGCCATCTCCTGGGACCCTCCTGCAAGTCACTGAGGCGGGCACTGAGTGGCCTCTGCTGTTTAGAGAAGGTGATGTAGGACGTGCTCAAGGCCATCCTGCTTGAGAAAAGAGACAGGGACCTGGCCCCAGGCCTCCGTCTCGAGCCCAGGCTGTCCCTTCCTGGGGCCTGGGGCTAGTGCAGGACGCGGCCCATTGAGGTGCACACCCTTGGAGACCGAATTCAGCCTTACGCTCCCTCCTGGCATCCACTCCCTGGCAACTGGCACAGCCTGGAAAGAATGTTCCAGAGCCTGTTGGCATCTGGGGCTCGTCCTGAGGGCTTTCCCTGTGGGCACTGTGCCCACACCCCCGGGGAGTCTCGGATCATGAGAGCCGGACCAGCAGCCAGATGCCTGCTCCCTCCCTGTCCCCGTTTGCCCTGTGCAACTCGGAGTCACCCAGACTCCTCAGAAACCAGGACCAGCTGCAGCACAGGGCAGAGGGCAGAGGGCAGGGGGCAGGCGCAGAGGGGTGACCTGACCTGAGCTCCTCCTTCGCCTGGTCGGGAAACGGGAAACCCTGCCCTGCTGGCATCTCTGTTGGGTGGGTGTCACAGACACCTGTGGCTGTGTCGTCACCTGGCCCTGGGACCCTGACCACTTCTCCCTCCTCTTTCCACCTTTCAGAGTCTCCCGCGTGGCCTGGAATGGACCCCAGACCCCGTCCTGGCCCCAGGCTCTGCTTCATCTCAGACACTATCATCAAGCCCAGGTCTGCAGAGGTGTGGCTGGTTGCCCTCAGGACCAAGTCCACAGGCCAGAGAGTCCAGAGGTGCTTCTGTTCCCCTCAGTAGGCCTCGGCCACACAGCAGGGCAGGTGAAGGGTGCCCTGTGGTCCCTGGTTCCTGGATTCTTTGCTGATTGGTTGAGAATCTGAGCCACTGTCCTGGGGAAGGGCCTGTTTGCAGCAGGAACCCACTCCCAGGCCAGGAGGGTGTCCAGCGCAGCCTCCCATCCCTGAGATGTGCAGACCAACCTCCATGGGCCCTGGCTTCTGTCCACAGGTCCTGGCCCCCAGGAGGGGTCCCAGTGCTGGCCGCAGAGCCATCCTCAGTCAAATGAGTGGGGAGGGGAGGATGCCTGCCTTTACCGTTGTGATTATTCAGGTTAAATTAAACCAGAAGCCCAGAATTCCTCCAGATGCAGCCAGAAGCAGGAAGAGGAAATTGGTTTTCTCAAGCCTCGCAAGAGAGCTGGGGAGGCAGAAGCTTCCCTTGCTGCTGTGGCCCCGATGCCGAGGGGCGGGGGCCTCCGCCGGCCTGCACACCCTGCCCTCCTGCGAGGGGCTCCTGGGAGGCGGTGCACCCAGGCCTATCATCCACGTGAGGAGCCGAGGGCCCAGGAGGAATGAGGATCCCCGCCTGGCAGGACACTGGGAAGGGACCAGGTGCACAGGCCAGTCCTGGCCCAGCCAGGTGGGGCCCCTTGCACTGACTACTTGGGGAGAAGTCACTGAGGACCCCAATCGAGGCTTTCAGTTAAAACCCCTTCCTTCATCCAGTCCTGCAGTGAGTCTGGCTGTAGCTCCACGAGTCACCCGGAGGGATGCAGCCAGGAAAAGTCAAACTGCCCTGGAGGCTTCAAAGCCCCAACATCTGACATGGTCCGCAATTGCAACACCCACCATGGCAGCGGGGGGGCCCTGGCTAAGAGCAGGGTAGAGGTCACCCAGCCACAAGCCAGCTGAAGGCCCTGGGACATCTGAACCCACTGGCACCGGGTCTCCTGCGGTCCCCTCCCACTGCCGATGCCCTCCACGACCTCTGCAGCGCTCCCGCACCCCTAGAAGTATCTGGTGACTCACTCTGGTGCCTCGGTCCTCAGTCCCCAAAGCACCCCCACCCTGAGCCCCCAACCCCATAAAGTCACCCTGACAATGCAGTGGGCGGCGGGACTCTGGCATCTGACCCGTCATTCGAGGCAGTGTCTTCATGAGTTCTGGGCTGCCACTCTGGGCCACCTCTGCCCTTCCCTGCCCTCTTCTCTCCTGCATGTCTCCTCCCCATCCTCTCTTTCTCCATCACATATAATAGCTCACAATTTTCTCCACATTAGCTGAAAAAAAAAAAAAAAACCAAGACAAAACAAGAAGAAAACCCCAGAAACTATCACCATGCAATTCTGTAAAAAGTCAGAATGGTAGAAGTCATCCACAGAAAATAAAATCCACACAAACTGAACTGCCTGCTTAAATTTTGCTTTGTTCTAAGTGGAGAGAAAATTGTGCAAAATTTGACCCAGAAAAAGCAGACATTGGTGTCTGCAAAGATGGAAAGGGGGCAAGTGAGGGGTCCTCAGTGATCTGTCCTTGGGTGTCCCCCAGGTCCCTGAAGACCCCCTGAGAGAAGCTCTAATCAGAAAAACTCATACGAACAATGAATGATGAAGAAATCATATTTTTTTGTAAATTGAAATGGAGGAGAAGTGATTGCTATGAATAGAATTTCAGTGGAATGAGAAAAAGCTAACTGGAAACTGTTTGATTTCAAGCTTAGACGATTGACAAGGATTAATTATATTGGATTAATAGAGTTTGCTCTGGAAAAGTGTTTTTTTGTTGAACATTAGTCAACGAAGGCAAGGTCATAGTAACATTTTTTGTATTCAAATGTCACTGGGGTCCCCACAGCTTCACTCTCTGCAACACATGCACATACCATAAACACACACACACCCCTGCACACACGGTACACACATCCACACAACATCCGCATACCTGCACACACCTGCATACACCATACACATGCAAGCACACCATTCACACATGCACATAGTGACACATGGTGTAGATGTGCACACACTGCACACAGATGCACACACTGCACACATGGCACAGACATACACATGCATGCACAGACTCCCTCTCCAGGCTGGGCTCTGCCCTCCATCTCTTACTGGACGTGTGCCCGCTTCGGGGTCGGGGACCAGCCTGAGTCCTGGCTGTCCTCCCGGCTCTGACCTCAGTCCTTGTCTGGGTTGGGTGAGTCCTGAGTCTTGTCAGTGTCCCTGCTGCCCCTCTGGGTGAAGCTGTGAAGCCATTTTCCCTAGGAATTTGTCCGTTCCACCTAGAATGACCATCTCATTGGCATAAACTAGAATCATATTATTATTATGTAATATTATAAAAATGTAATTAATTGGTATAAGGTATAAAAATGACACCTGTGAGGCCCCTGGCAGGAGGCACCCGCTCGGCGGCCCAGGCCCCCCACTGGCCACCACCAGACTACTCAGCGCACACACACTGCCCACTCCCAGCCTGTCCCCAAAGATCACCCTCCATGGGGGCCCCTCTGCTCCTGGGCAACCTTGGCTGTCCCCTGGCTCTCCCAGGAAAGGACTCAGCCTGGACCCCCTCTGATGGCCTGGCTTCTCCCAGCCCAGAATGGACAGTCTGTACTCTGAGGTCTGACCCCAGCTGCTTCCACTCGCCGTGTGCCCTCCGCTGGGGGCTAGGGGGGGACCCTGGGGCCCGCGGGGGGCAGGTCTCTGGAATAAGCTCCATCTGCAGAAGAGTTGGGGAAGCTTCACCTGGGGTGGGGCGTCCATGTCCTCCTCCCCCCCAGCATACACCCCATGGCAATTACAAGGCTCAGCTGGGGCATGGGGGGGCCTCTTTTTACCGTCCCCAGAGCTCTGCCACCATCCGGCGAGGGCCCACTGCCCTCTGTCACTGTCCACTGGCTGTGTGGTCATCTGAGCACCCGTGTCCCTCCAAAGGGCAGGGAGACGGCCCATCCGGGCTCCTGGGCTGGGCCCGGTGCCAGTGTCACCCGTGAGAGAATGTGTGAAGCTGTGGCCTGGCCTGGGCTCACCAGGAATGATTAACTCCCCGCCCTGAGCACTTTGTTTCTCCCGGGCTGGGGCCTGGGATGGGTACAGCCTCTACCCTCTCGCAGCCCTGTCTTATCTCCCCCAGGCCTCCCTCTGTTTGTTCTGACGTTAGAGTAGGGTTTATCTCCTGCTCTCAGAGTGTCAATAAAACCCCAGACCCTGCTGAGAAGCCTCTCCAGGGTCCTGGCCTCTGGGGGTGGGCTGAGGGGTCACAGCCCGCAGCACAGAGGGGAGGGGAGGGGAGGGGAGGGGAGGGGAGGGCCCCCCCGGAGCCAAAGCTCCAGAGGGTCTGAGGGTCCCACCGAGGCTGCAGGGGCAGCTGCCACTTACTTTTAAGGGCGCAGGGGCCGAAAGCCCAGCAGGCCAGCCCCACCTCAGGGTTTCAGAAGCAGTGGCATGTGGGTGGGCAGGGCGAAGATGCCAGCCTGCCCTCCCGGCACTGCCCAGCCCTGGTGGTCCAGGGCCTCTTGGCAGAGCTGGGACCTGCCAGTGGGCCTGGTTTATACAGCACTTGCTCCCTGAGGGCTGGACAGCGAAGTTGCTCTTTTCCCAAAAAGAACGCACCCTTCTTGCTCGGGTGAGCCTCTAGGGGTGGGGCTGCTGAGTGATGAGGCTTGGGGAGAGCAGACAAAGTTTAAAGCCCCGGGCCAAGGGGACACACCCTCTCCTCCACCTGGACTGGGGCCTGGAGCCAACCCCACTGTCCCTGCTCCTGGGCCTCATCCTCCTTGTCTGGGCCCCAGAGGCCCCGCCTGTCAGGCAGCCAGGCCCCGTGGAGGGTAAACTCCCAGACCTGCCCGCCGGGACCACCCCCACGGCCCCGAGCCAGGCACACAGGGGCCAGAAATGGGGCAGGTGCCATGGGAAGTCCGATTAGACTCCCGTGGATCTGGAAACGCAAACACCGATAGGAGCCGGGAGACTGAGCGCTCTCTGCCATGAGGTATGATGTCACCTGCGGCACCTGTTTCTGGTCGGAGCTGTGGGAACAGGCGGGTGTGTCCATGAACTGGCACTGCCCAGAGCAGTGATAGGTGTAATCGCCTGGGGGCTCCGGTCGGGGCCCTGGCGAGACAAAGCCAGAGTGTGTGCAGAGCTGGGTCCCGGCCTGCTGGGCTCGCCAAGCCCAGCTGGCCCAGCCCCGCCTGGCCAGCAGACACAGGGCCAAACAGGGCAGCTCTGGGCCTCCCGGAACTTATCTTGAGTCAATAGGATGCCGGGCGATGGTGGAGGCTGTTGACCAGGCCAGAGACAAGGGCCGCATTCAGGCCACAGCCTGTTTCCAATGAGCTCAGCTGCTCCACAGCTGGGGCCAGGGACGGGCTCGCACCCCACCCGCCAGGGCTGTTTTCCCCACTGACTCCCCCCGGGCTGGGGTGCTGGGAGGGGGAGCCCTCAGGCGAGGCGCGCCTGGAGCAGGTGCCGCGAGGGGAAGCTGTCAGGGGGCCAGGGAGCTGCCCACCACGGGTGGCCTGAGGAGGCTCAGTGGCCACGTCCCCTGCGTTCCCTGCAGGACGCTGGTTCCGCAACAGGTTTTGCAAAAAAACACTTGCTGGTCAGGAAACCTGGGGAGGGAGTGAGAGCCCCTGGTACTGCCGTGGGAGCTGCCCGTGTGGGTCTGCGGGTGGACGTGGAGCTGGTGTCCTGTCTCCGCAGGCAGGCGGCTCAGGACAGGCTGTCCGTGTGTCTGTCCATCTGGGCCAGCTTCTCAACTGTGGACATGCCGAGGGGTTGCCTGAAGGTGTCCATGAGCACAGCTCTGCCTCCGGGCAGAGCCTGGGGTTCTGCTCTCCCCACGAGCTCCTGAGATGAGGGTGCTGCCTGGGACTCGCTGTGAGTGGCTGGGCTGGAGGAGGCTGTGGTGGGGACCTCATTTCAGGAGACACGGTCTTCATGTTAAGAGGTGTTAGGGTGGCTCGGAGGAGTCCAGGATGTTGGGAGATGACACTGAGGGCTGGAGCAGGGAGGGACAGCAAGAAGGAGGAGGGCACATGGTGAAGGGGCCGCCTTCTAGCCCCGTGGGCTACACGCAGGAGCACAGGCGCCCCGGCAGACCCCAGGGCCCATGGCCCCTCTCCACTGTGGCCTATGGTGAGTGTTGGTGTGTGAGTGTGGAGACTTTCCCAGACCCTGTCCCTGGAAACCCTGTACTGGATTGACAGTGTCCTCCACAATATGTGTCCACCTGGCACCTCAGAAGGTGACTGTCCCCAGTGCCCCGGCCACCACGACAGAGCACGGCAGGCTGGCCAGGCAGGTAAACAGTCCACGTCTCACAGTCTGGAGGCTGGACGTCCGAGATCGAGGCAGGTGCCCTGCCGGGGAGGACCCGCAGCCTGGCTCGTGGATGGTGCCTCCTCGCTGTGTCCTCACTCGGGGAAGGGGCCAGGGGCTCTCTGGGTCTCCCCTAAAAAGGCACTAATCTCATCCCGAGGGCCCCACCCTCATGACCTCATTGCCCCAGAGCCCCGCCTCCTGACACCTGCACTTTGGGGGTTAGGATTTAACACGTGAATCTGGGAGATGTGAACACTAACCCCAAGCTGTGACCTCATTCAGAAACAGGGTCTTTGCACATGTATATCGTTATGGACCTCAGGTGAAGTCATCCCAGATTCAGAGTGGGCCCTATGTCATGTGACAGGCATCCTGCTCAGACGAGGGACTCAGGAAGGAGATATGTCAGAAGGAGGCAGAGATTGGAGTGAGGCACGTGCACCAGGAGCCCTGAGATTGCTGGCAGCACCAGAAGCCAGGAGAGCCTGGAAAAGAGGCTGCCTCACAGCCTCAGAGGAGCCACCCTGCCAACACCTTGACTTTCAACTTCAGAATCAATTTTCCTCATTTAAGCCACCCAGCGTGTGGTCACTCCCACAGCCCTGGGACTTTCTCAAATCCCTAATCTGCAGCCTGTCACCTCCTGTTTTCAAACATCCGGCATGTTGCTGTAATGCCTTCATTTAACACATGCTTGTTCTCCTGTGTGCCAGGTGCAGGGAGAAGACAGACACAGGGAGCAGACAGGTACAGGCTGCAGACAGGTATGGGATACAGACAGGCACGGGGTGCAGACAGGGGCAGGGAGCAGACAGGTACAGGTAGCAGACAGGTACGGGGTGCAGACAGGTACAGGGAGCAGACAGGTACAGGTAGCAGACAGGTACGGGGAGCAGACAGGTACGGGGTGCAGACAGGTGCAGGGAGCAGACAGGTACGGGGTGCAGACAGGTGCAGGGAGCAGACAGGTACAGGGAGCAGACAGGTGCAGGGAGCAGACAGGTGCAGGGAGCAGACACGTACAGGGAGCAGACAGGTACAGGGAGCAGACAGGTGCAGGGTGCAGACAGGTATGGGGAGCAGACAGGTACGGGGTGCAGACAGGCATGGGGAGCAGACAGGTGCAGGGAGCAGACAGGTACGGGGTGCAGACACGTACAGGGAGCAGACAGGTGCAGGGAGCAGACAGGTGCAGGGAGCAGACAGGTACGGGGTGCAGACACGTACAGGGAGCAGACAGGTGCAGGGAGCAGACAGGTGCAGGGAGCAGACAGGTACGGGGTGCAGACAGGTACAGGGAGCAGACAGGTACAGGTAGCAGACAGGTACGGGGAGCAGACAGGTACGGGGTGCAGACAGGCACGGGGAGCAGACAGGTGCAGGGAGCAGACAGGTATGGGGTGCAGACAGGTACGGGGTGCAGACAGGTACAGGGAGCAGACAGGTACAGGTAGCAGACAGGTATGGGGAGCAGACAGATACGGGGTGCAGACAGGCACGGGGAGCAGACAGGTGCAGGGAGCAGACAGGTACGGGGTGCAGACAGGTGCAGGGAGCAGACAGGTACAGGGAGCAGACAGGTGCAGGGAGCAGACAGGTGCAGGGAGCAGACAGGTACGGGGTGCAGACAGGTGCAGGGAGCAGACAGGTATGGGGTGCAGACAGGTGCAGGGAGCAGACAGGTGCAGGGAGCAGACACGTACAGGGAGCAGACAGGTACAGGGAGCAGACAGGTGCAGGGTGCAGACAGGTATGGGGAGCAGACAGGTACGGGGTGCAGACAGGCACGGGGAGCAGACAGGTGCAGGGAGCAGACAGGTACGGGGTGCAGACACGTACAGGGAGCAGACAGGTGCAGGGAGCAGACAGGTGCAGGGAGCAGACAGGTACGGGGTGCAGACACGTACAGGGAGCAGACAGGTGCAGGGAGCAGACAGGTGCAGGGAGCAGACAGGTACGGGGTGCAGACAGGTGCAGGGAGCAGACAGGTACAGGGAACAGACAGGTGCAGGGAGCAGACAGGTGCAGGGTGCAGACAGGTATGGGGAGCAGACAGGTACGGGGTGCAGACAGGCACGGGGAGCAGACAGGTACAGGTAGCAGACAGGTATGGGGAGCAGACAGATACGGGGTGCAGACAGGCACGGGGAGCAGACAGGTGCAGGGAGCAGACAGGTACGGGGTGCAGACAGGTGCAGGGAGCAGACAGGTACAGGGAGCAGACAGGTGCAGGGAGCAGACAGGTGCAGGGAGCAGACAGGTGCAGGGAGCAGACAGGTACGGGGTGCAGACAGGTGCAGGGAGCAGACAGGTGCAGGGAGCAGACACGTACAGGGAGCAGACAGGTGCAGGGAGCAGACAGGTACGGGGTGCAGACAGGTACAGGGAGCAGACAGGTGCAGGGTGCAGACAGGTACGGGGAGCAGACAGGTACGGGGTGCAGACAGGCACGGGGAGCAGACAGGTGCAGGGAGCAGACAGGTGCAGGGAGCAGACAGGTACGGGGTGCAGACAGGTGCAGGGAGCAGACAGGTACGGGGTGCAGACAGGTGCAGGGAGCAGACAGGTACAGGGAGCAGACAGGTGCAGGGAGCAGACAGGTGCAGGGAGCAGACACGTACAGGGAGCAGACAGGTACAGGGAGCAGACAGGTGCAGGGAGCAGACAGGTACGGGGTGCAGACAGGTGCAGGGAGCAGACAGGTGCAGGGTGCAGACAGGTACGGGGAGCAGACAGGTACGGGGTGCAGACAGGCACGGGGAGCAGACAGGTGCGGGGAGCAGACAGGTACGGGGTGCAGACAGGCACGGGGAGCAGACAGGTGCAGGGAGCAGACAGGTACGGGGTGCAGACACGTACAGGGAGCAGACAGGTGCAGGGTGCAGACAGGTATGGGGAGCAGACAGGTACGGGGTGCAGACAGGCACGGGGAGCAGACAGGTGCAGGGAGCAGACAGGTGCAGGGAGCAGACAGGTGCAGGGAGCAGACAGGTACGGGGTGCAGACACGTACAGGGAGCAGACAGGTGCAGGGAGCAGACAGGTGCAGGGAGCAGACAGGTACGGGGTGCAGAGAGGTGCAGGGAGCAGACAGGTGCAGGGAGCAGACAGGTACGGGGTGCAGACAGGTGCAGGGAGCAGACAGGTACGGGGTGCAGACAGGTGCAGGGAGCAGACAGGTACAGGGAGCAGACAGGTGCAGGGAGCAGACAGGTGCAGGGAGCAGACACGTACAGGGAGCAGACAGGTACAGGGAGCAGACAGGTGCAGGGAGCAGACAGGTGCAGGGAGCAGACAGGTACGGGGTGCAGACAGGTGCAGGGAGCAGACAGGTGCAGGGTGCAGACAGGTACGGGGAGCAGACAGGTACGGGGTGCAGACAGGCACGGGGAGCAGACAGGTGCAGGGAGCAGACAGGTACGGGGTGCAGACACGTACAGGGAGCAGACAGGTGCAGGGAGCAGACAGGTGCAGGGAGCAGACAGGTACGGGGTGCAGACACGTACAGGGAGCAGACAGGTGCAGGGAGCAGACAGGTGCAGGGAGCAGACAGGTGCAGGGAGCAGACAGGTACGGGGTGCAGACACGTACAGGGAGCAGACAGGTGCAGGGAGCAGACAGGTGCAGGGAGCAGACAGGTACGGGGTGCAGACAGGTGCAGGGAGCAGACAGGTGCAGGGTGCAGACAGGTATGGGGAGCAGACAGGTACGGGGTGCAGACAGGCACGGGGAGCAGACAGGTGCAGGGAGCAGACAGGTACGGGGTGCAGACACGTACAGGGAGCAGACAGGTGCAGGGAGCAGACAGGTGCAGGGAGCAGACAGGTACGGGGTGCAGACAGGTACAGGGAGCAGACAGGTGCAGGGAGCAGACAGGTACGGGGTGCAGACAGGTGCAGGGAGCAGACAGGTGCAGGGTGCAGACAGGTATGGGGAGCAGACAGGTACGGGGTGCAGACAGGCACGGGGAGCAGACAGGTGCAGGGAGCAGACAGGTACGGGGTGCAGACACGTACAGGGAGCAGACAGGTGCAGGGAGCAGACAGGTGCAGGGAGCAGACAGGTACGGGGTGCAGACACGTACAGGGAGTAGACACGTGCAGGGAGCAGACAGGTGCAGGGAGCAGACAGGTGCAGGGAGCAGACAGGTACGGGGTGCAGACACGTACAGGGAGCAGACAGGTGCAGGGAGCAGACAGGTGCAGGGAGCAGACAGGTACGGGGTGCAGACAGGTGCAGGGAGCAGACAGGTGCAGGGTGCAGACAGGTACGGGGAGCAGACAGGTACGGGGTGCAGACAGGCACGGGGAGCAGACAGGTGCAGGGAGCAGACAGGTACGGGGTGCAGACACGTACAGGGAGCAGACAGGTGCAGGGAGCAGACAGGTGCAGGGAGCAGACAGGTACGGGGTGCAGACACGTACAGGGAGCAGACAGGTGCAGGGAGCAGACAGGTGCAGGGAGCAGACAGGTACGGGGTGCAGACAGGTGCAGGGAGCAGACAGGTGCAGGGAGCAGACAGGTACGGGGTGCAGACAGGTGCAGGGAGCAGACAGGTACGGGGTGCAGACAGGTGCAGGGAGCAGACAGGTACAGGGAGCAGACAGGTGCAGGGAGCAGACAGGTGCAGGGAGCAGACACGTACAGGGAGCAGACAGGTACAGGGAGCAGACAGGTGCAGGGTGCAGACAGGTATGGGGAGCAGACAGGTACGGGGTGCAGACAGGCACGGGGAGCAGACAGGTGCAGGGAGCAGACAGGTACGGGGTGCAGACACGTACAGGGAGCAGACAGGTGCAGGGAGCAGACAGGTGCAGGGAGCAGACAGGTACGGGGTGCAGACACGTACAGGGAGCAGACAGGTGCAGGGAGCAGACAGGTGCAGGGAGCAGACAGGTACGGGGTGCAGACAGGTACAGGGAGCAGACAGGTACAGGTAGCAGACAGGTACGGGGAGCAGACAGGTACGGGGTGCAGATAGGCACGGGGAGCAGACAGGTGCAGGGAGCAGACAGGTACGGGGTGCAGACACGTACAGGGAGCAGACAGGTGCAGGGAGCAGACAGGTGCAGGGTGCAGACAGGTGCAGGGAGCAGACAGGTGCAGGGAGCAGACAGGTACGGGGTGCAGACAGGTGCAGGGAGCAGACAGGTATGGGATGCAGACAGGTGCAGGGAGCAGACAGGCATAGGAAGCAGGGCAGAAGGTGCAGTTTTTTCCCTGGGGAGACTTGCTGCTTCAGCAGACACAGCTGGGGTCCCACCTGCTGCCCCTTGGCCCACCTCCGAGGTCACCTGCAGCCTGGTCCACGGCCCACCACCAGGCACCAATGCCCCTGAGGGCTCTCTGTGTCAGGGAGATGTGTCTGTCCCTCGGAGCAGCCTGAAGCTGCCAGGGCCTGGGCCCCGCTGGGCAGCCTGGGGCCAGCACAGACGGTGCCCAGGGTGAGCCTCCGTGGATTCCTCCCCGTGGACGGTGCTGAGGGCCGTTCCACCAGCTCCTCACAGTGACCCTCACCCTGAGCTGGGCGGGGCCGGGAAGGTGGGGTGCCATTCCCAGTCTTCCTGTCTGACCCCAGAGCCCCCACCCTCCCCACCGTGCTTTCCGAGACTCCTCCCAAAGCCCCCGTGGGAAAACCTGGAGCGGGACATGGCCGTCCCGTCCCAAATCTCTGCTCTCTGAGAGGATTCCCATGTCACCACCAGGATAGGATGGGGTCAGGGAGGATGGGGCCCAGGGGGAGGGAGCTGGGAGGAAGAGGCATCCTTTGGTCACCAAGCGGCCTCAGGCTTTGAGCGCCTACTGTTTGCTCAGCCTTGTGCTGGGGCGTAGCAGTGAGCCAGGTGGGACCTTTGCAGTCGAGGGGATTTGGGGGTCAGGGGCTAGTGGTCAGAGGGCTCATTGCGAGAATGTGTTCTGCTGGAAGCCAAGCTCTCTTACAAATGCACTGAATGAGAGGGGCGGACCCTGGGCTGTGGGAGGTCAGAGATGGCAGAGGAGGGGCTCAGGGCACTCAGAGGCTCAGGACTCAGGACTGCGGCCCACGGTGGCAGGCAATTTTGGGCACCCCGTCCATGCCTGCTGCTCTGCTGGGTGCCTTAGAGCCTGCCCCTCCTTTAGACCCCCCCGACCCCACAGCCCTCTTCTGCAGTCGGGAAAACGGGCCAAGGAGGGGCTCACCCAGCGCATGTAAAGCCAGGAGCACCCGAAGCCCAGCTGGGAGCACCCAGGGGACTCCACACAGCCCACAAGCACTCTGGACGCGGCCACCCTAGCCGCCTGGATGGTGGGTCCCTGGAGGCCACCTTCCTGAGCCCTGAGAGGCATGCAGGTGAGTGACAGGCCCAGGCTCTGGGACTCGGGGGGTCAATTGCCCTTTCTGGGCCTCGGTTTCCTCATCTGTGGAAGGGGCTCACAGTTCACTCGGAGCCGGGCTGTCCAGCCAGCCACCTCTGGAGGGCGTGGAGCCCATGTCCTGCCACGTGGGTGGGCCCCCTGGGCAGCCCCAGGGAACAGTGGGCTGCTGCGGGCCTGGGTCCCAGGTGCCCCCCGACCCTGCAGACCTGCCCAGAGTCTGGCCAGGCTCGTAGCTACCATGTCCCTCAGACACCGCCCAGAGCCCAGCCTCCCCGGCACCCAGCATCAGGAGGCCAGGAGCGCTGAATCACACGTCTGTCGGTGCCTGTGAGCTCCAGCTGCTTGCCGGAGCCTAATTACTTAATTTGCACTAATTCTCGTGCTATTAATAAACGCTGCCTAAAATAACATTGCCTAGAAAACGAACTTGTCTATGACACTATTTTTATCATTTTTTGAGGGAAAAAAATTAGTCACGTTGTCAGTGTTTCCAGCTGTTTCCCGTTTCTTTCCCTTTATTTGCTGTTTGGTGCTAAACTTGGAGACGGGAATTCTGGGAGACTGCCAAAGGGACAGCAGCTTCTGTTCACAAGTCAGACTGGACACCATGCCCCTCCGGCCCTCCTGTGGATGTGTCCGCCCCGGGTGTGCTGGCACCCCCGCTGCCGTGCACCTGCCCTGCTCCTGACACAGACTGCCAAGGGCACCCTGGCAGTGCACAGTGTCCACACGTGAGCGGTGGGCCTCCAGCCCCTGGGCCCTGCGTCAGTGTAGGTGTCTTGAGGCTCTGTCCCTGGGGGCTGCCGGGCGGCGAGGCAGGGGCCCCAGAAGTGCCAGGGCCTCGATGAACCAGGAGTGACCTTCCGTCGACCAGGAAATCAGCATTCCAGCCCCACTGCCCCTAGTGGATCCAGAGGCCAGAGCCATGGTCTGCTTTGAACACTCCTGCTCTCAGCTCCCTCCACCCTGCTTCCTGAGACCCCCCAGATAAGCCACCAGTACTCAATTCTAGTCTTAGACCCTGCTTGTAGGAACCCAGACAAGGAGGGCACGTCTACTGACGCTTGTGAACGCGTGTGTGTGCGCGCACCTACACAGGTTAGCACAGTGCAGGCGGTAGGCTGGGTACGGCCCCTCCCCCAAAAGAAGACCTCTGCTTTCTAATCCCTGGAAACTGGAAGCGTCACCTGGCGTAACAAGAGGGCCTGCTCAGGTGTGGTGCAGTGAGGTTCTGAAGCGGACGGTCCTGGATTGTCTTGGGGGCCTACATGCTGCATATGTGCTTCGTACAAGGGAGGTGGGAGGAGAAGAGGGGTGGGACTGGGGGTCTCAGGCAGAGGGGCTCTCTAGGCAAAGGCAGGTGGCAGGAAGGAAGGTGGGGTGGGCACTTGAAGGGCACCCTCAGTGGGGGTGCCAGGCTGAGGGTCAGTGGGCCAGGCTGTGCAGAGCCAGCGGGGGCAACCCTCTGCTGGGCACCACTTTCATTCCCGTCTCATGAAAGATGAAGGAACCATTGGCTAACATTTGAGAGAAAACCCAATGCAAATGGCCCAAAGTAACAACAGGGCTACGGGCTCCGAGCCTGGAGGGTGGGAGTAGGTGCGGGCTTCAGGACTGGTTTGATCCAGCCCTCAGCGAAGTCATCAAGCACCTGTCTTCTCAGGCCCTCTGTGGGGCTGGCACTGCCCCAGGCAGCTTTCCCCATCATGATGGAAAGGCTGTCTCGGCCCCCGTGTCCACTCCATGCTGGGCTCCCCAGGACAAGGTCTGAAGTTCCTGCCATCTTGTTGGCTGGGATCAGGTGCCCCACCCACAGGCCAAGGTGGAGGGCTGTCCACTTGGGCCACCCCAGGGGTCATTGTAGAGGGACGTGGTGAAAACCCCCACCCCTGCCCCAGCCTGGCCCATGCCGGACAGACCCCTAGGGAAGTGTGGAAAGCGAGGATACCATGGTCACAGTGAGGTGACAAGTAGCAGGGATGACCATTGTCTGTCCCTGCAGGGTGGCAGTGAGGGGCCTCTGGGGGCCCCTGGAGCGATGTGTCTTGTCTGAGGCCAGTGACCTGGGTGTGCAGAGGGGGTCACCAGGGGCTGATTTCCCCAGGTTGAAGGACAAGTTTCAGACCAGTCCAGACCTGGCTCCCTGGTGGGAGCAACCTTGAGCTCCCTGACTCCTCCTGTTGGCTGCTCCGAGCTCGTGTGTGTGTGTGTGTGTGTGTGTGTGTGTGTGTGTGCACGTGCACATGCACGTGCACATCTCGTCTAAGGGTCCCTGTGTGCACACATGTCTGCACATGGTCCGTGTGCATCCCTGGGTGCAGACGCCCTTGTGCAGACGAGTGCCTGTGGGGGGGGGCCCCGTCTACACACGTCTGCACATGTGTGAACAGGGAGACGGAGTGGCACCAGGTCCCCTGGAAACCCTCACTTGCTGCGCTCCGAGCGGTCTCCATTGTCATGTCAACCAGGTATCTCCAGCTCCATGCCCAGGGCCTCTGGAGTGCCCTGTCTCCTCACTGCTTGCAAAACCCGGCCAGACTTCCAAACCGCTAAGCAGATTTTGAGTCCCTTTTCTTAGCCGTCGAGTGAAACAAAATAAGCAAACACAAATCTGCCGATCCCAGCCTGCCTCGTCTTCTGGGGAATTCAATTTCTGAGCTTTGATCTGATACCAGGACCCAGAGGACTTGTTATTTCTGAATAATGAGCTGAATGTTTGTGCTCGGAGCCTGAACTTTTCTGGTTTGGGGAAAAATATGACTTTTCATAGAAGTTCTTTGATGCGGCCAGTGGCGCTGTCCACACAGGAATGAAAAGGCCTTTCAGAGGCCAGCGGTGGGGTGGGGGGCAGTCAGGGTGGAGGCCGCGGTGCCGGCCCTCAGGACAATGGCCTCACCGGCCTTGTGGGCAGTGTGGGCAGCAAGAGGGGTCACTGGGACCCTCTGTTCCCCTCCCCGGGGGCCTTGCACTGTCTGTGCTCCATCTGCAAGATGTCAGGGACTTGTGGGGGTCAGAGAACAGCCCCCAGGCAAGGAAGGACAAGGTATCCTGGATGAACCTCGGAGCCCACTCTGTCGTGCTGAAAGGCTCCCGCACCGCCTCCCTGGGGGCTCCTTTGGAGGAAACCCTGCCACCAGGTTAGTGCCTCAAACCAAGTTTGGGGGCCAGACCCCTGCTCTAGAGGAGGGGGCTGGAGGCCGGGCAGGCAGCCGAGGGCTGTCGCTGCAAAGGCACCTTGGGAGAGTCAGACCTGCAGGTGCACGGCCAGCTTGTGAGCCGGTGCATAAGCCAAGGCAGAGCCCCCTTGGCGGGCGCAGGGCTGGGGAAGCAGGCGCTGGCTGGGCCATAGCACCCCGAGCCCTCTCCCCGAGCCCCTCAGCTGGGCACTGTCCTCAGGTGCACCTCAGCCGTGGTGGGCCAGGCTTGGGGTCACGGGGGCCAGGCAGCTCCTGGGGTCCTCCTCAGAGCTCCAGCTGCTTCCTTCTGCCCCGGGGCCACTGGCTTCTGCAGGACGGCCATGCTCTGCCTGGAAAATGACCGTTCCAGGTCTGGGCTGGAGTGAGCCCGACCCACCCCCAGGCACAGGTGACTTCATGCCCCGGGACGGCTGATTTCACACCTCATATGGCGTTTCTCCGGAGAGCAGCCTAGAGCGGCCGCAGGCCTGTCCCCAGAGGTCAAGAGGCAAACATGGACCGTCATCCGCCCCGATGATGAGCTCTCGTGCAGCCTGGAAGGAACTACCCAGCTGTTCTTGGAGCTTCCACCCTGAACCTTGTTCCCACCGCGTCTGCTGGCAGCCAGAGGCCAGTCAACTGAGGTTCTGCGGAGCCGGGGCTCCAACAGGCGCTGGGGCACAGGGTGCCCACCGCCTTCCCCTGTTCCAGATGCAGCCCCCCGCCCTGGATTCACACCTAGGGCAGCCCGACCTGGCCTGGACCTAATGGTCACAGGTCCCGGTCCACTCGTGGGCCAGAGTAGGATTTGGACATGCTTAAAAAAGAAATTCAATAATTGAATTAACAGGAAATACAGTGACATGGTTCCAAACCCCAGGCAGGTCTGTAAGCAGCCAGGAGCCCAGCGGGAGAACGAATGAGGTGGAACGAGGTGGACGCATCAAGGATAGGGCGTCTGTCCTGTGTCGGTCAGGGAACCGTGCTCCCGCGACACTACTGACGGGGAGACAGCAGGCCGGGTGGACGGGGCTCCCTGTGCAGTCCTCACACTTTTTCTGTACATCTAAACATATTCTAAAATAAAAGTTTTATTTAAAGAAAAGTTGGGTGGGGGCTGGCCACATGCTGGGGGACAGGCTGGGACCCCCGCTGTGGCAGGTGCTGGCTCTCTGGGGAGGCAGAGGCCCAGGGCATCAGCAGGCATGGTCTGAACCCAGAGGGCGGATTGGGGCGGGCCCAGCAGCCGAGGGGAGCAGTGGTCAGAGTCTGGGCGTTTTCTGAAGCTGAAAAGTGAAGCTTGAGGCCCAGTCTTGCCCGAGGAAGAGGCCAGGGCTGCACTGACCAGCGAGCGGGAGGCGGGAGCGGGTGTGAGCTGGATGGGGTTCCGTCCAGGTGTGTCCTGACTCCCGACCACCGTGTTGTCTCCCGGACCAGCGATTCCAGGTTGAGAGAGAGGGCTTGGGGTCCAAGTGGGAGCCGTGGGTGCACCCGGGTCCCTGCTTCAGTCTGTACCCCAGCACCGCCCGCCCGACCGCAGAGCGAGTCTCCCGGGGTCCAGCCACGAGGGCCTGGCTGCGTGGGATGGCGTGAAGCTACAGCCGCCTGAGGAGAGGCCTGCAGAGGTGGGACTCCACGCCCCTCCTTGTCCTGGCCGCCACGGCAGCTCTGATGCCCCTGGCAGAGGCTCCCTGCCACCTTGTTCATCAAAGCAAAACCAGGCTCCCTGTCTCCTTACAGCTTGTATCTCATCTCACGGGCCTATTCACATGGACTTATGCCACAATTCTCTCTTGCTGGGCTCTTAGGTCATCATAAGTAAGGATGCACCGAATTCCTGTGCAGGAAACACCTCGCCCGTGCACGAAGCAGAGCCACCGGGCACTCCTGTCTCTGGTTGCTTCTGTTGACCTCTGACCCTGGCTGTGCCCCGTGCCCCTCTGCCAGTGGGAGGGTCCCTGTGTTGCCACAGGTTTGCTGAGACCCAGCGTGGTCCAACATTTCTCTCTGTGCCAATCTGCTAACACAATGGAATCTCCATTTCGTTCTAACTTGCATTTCTCTTGTCATGAGCGTGTCGAGCATGTTTCTATGTGTGAAAAAGCCACTTGCTTATCTGTGCTCTATTCCCAGGTTTCAGTTGGACTGCTGGCCTCTGTCTCGCGGTTTTGCAGGCGCTCTTTATGTATTTGGGAAACTAGCTCGTTTTTTCACATGATTGCTAAAACCTTTCCCCAGCTGGTTGACTATCTTCTAACTTTGCTTGCAGTATCTTAACAGTTTCTTTAGAAACACCTGGCACATTTCTAGTCTGCTGATTCCTAGATAAATGTGCCTTTTGCCACAGCTGGAATATTTCACCTCTCTGTTGGGATGTGAAGCCAGTACTCCGGCAACAGTAAAGTCGGCCACAGCCAAGAAAATGACAGATGTTTACTGGGAGTCTCAGAGGACTCAAAATATTCTGAGTGAAGAGGACTCACTGGGTGTGGAGGGGACACGGGATTTGCTGGGAAGGACGAACTGGACACAAAAGCCCACATCAGATGGTGAGTGGTGTGTGACACCAGGTGAGCAGTTAGGACCAAGCGAATCAATCAGACGTGCTTTGTGCTCGGAGGCCAGAGCACCGGGTAAGCCCCGGGCTGGACTGGGAGGGGCCGCTGGGCACAGGACACAGCTGATTTACATTTCACATATGCTCGTGCACCTCAACACAGCATGCATCTGAGGTAGGAAGGAACACAAGAGTAAAAACTGTTTTGGAGACAGAAGCCCCCTCCTGTTTCCACAGAGACAAGTAGCAACACAGCAGTGACTCTGCCCCGACCGAGAACCACACCTGGGCTGCCCAGAGCCTGCGACCGCAGTGGGTGGGCCCCGGGCCTCGGTCTAGCCGTGAACCAGAAGCAGGTGGGGCTGTCGCCACCCCGGGATGACACCAAATCTCACAGCGGAGCCAGGAGACCGGGGGTCAGGTTCGGGGGGGGGGTCGCGTGGCCAGGCAGCCGCCTGGAATCCCGCCCGACCGCTCACCGTCCGGTCTGGTTGGGAGGACCCACGGAGGCCAGTCAGGGGTGGGGCTGCTGTCACTATCAGCCGAATGTATCTGCTTTGAAATGTGTCTCTTCACACAGAAGAGAAGAGTGTAGTTGGGCTGAACTCGGCCAGATCACCCGGACTCCACCCTGGCTCTGACACGGGTGGCCGCGGGACCTTTGGCCTGATCTCTGGCCCATTCCTCCCTCAGGGGCCATCCTCCCGACTGCGTGTTGAGCGCAAGCAGTTCACGGTGAGGTGCGGGCAGGGAGCCACACGGTCTTGCTGGGGAGCAGGTGGCACCAAGTAAGGAAGTAAACATGGGAGTGTGATTACAACTGTGCGGTGAAGGACATGAGCCAGGTGCTGACGGAGGGGCAGCAGGGGGCCGAGAGGGAGGTGCCAGCTAAAGGAGAAGAGGACAGTGCAAAGGAGCCACCGTGGAGAGGGGGCGGGGCTCTGGATCCGCCAGCCAGGCCAGTCGGGTCATGTCCAGTAGAATGGTCCGTGCACGTGACTCAGCCACAGGCAAACATCTCGTGTCAAGCTCCCCGCGCTCGGATAAACCGGGAGCATTCCGGATGCCTCACAGGCTGGCCAGTCAGAGAGGGCTGCCTGGAGTCACCGGCCTGAGAAATGACCTCAGAGCATCTTGCTTGTTACTGATTAATTTTGTTTGATGTGGGAGTCTGCATGGAGTTTTAACAAGCACTAGCCAGGACTGTAGACCGACTGAGCCTTCCAGAATCACCAAGTGCATTTCAGGGTGTTTGCACGCCCAGCACTTCTGGGCTCGTGACTAGACGGCTGAGGAAGGAAAACCTGGGCTCCCGTTGACTCAGCCGTGAAATTAGGGATCTATCAGGGCCTGCAGTTTTCCCCCTTCAACTCCAGCCTGGAGACTTGTGTGCCTCCCACCGAGAAGTGGAGGTGTTGGCCTAGACAATGGAAAGGAAAAAACAGAGAAAAGTCCAGAGTCTCCAAAGCCAGGGGAGACCCGTGTGCCCCTGTGTCCGTCCAACCTGCTCTGAGGGAGGGGAGCTTGTGACAGGTGAGAGAACTGTGGCCCGACTGGGAAGAGGGGGTGTGGGCTGTGGGCACTGGGGGTGGGGAAGGATGGATGTTGACTGGGCAACCTTGAATACTCAAGACAGTCCAGGTGGAGCGGGGGCCACAGCATCACAGGCCAGGTAGAGGGGAGCTTGCACGCTGGGGCAATGCATTTGGGTTTTATTTCCAAGAAACTCGAGAGCTGGAAGTGTCTTGTGGGCAGGAGGGAGGGAGGCCCACGCAGGCTTGCCTGGGGAGGAGGGGCTCCGTACCCAGAGGCGGGGTCGGGGCGGGGGGCTGGCACGCTCTCTTCTAACCGGGCACCCAGCCGGCTCCGGGCCACCTCCCCGCGCACCGTGTCCCCACCCCGTCGGCAGGGTGGGTGCTTGTGCCGTTCTCGCTTTGCAGGCTCAGTGGAGACTCGGGCAGGGAATGGATGGTTCTTGAGACCGCACAGTGCCGTCGGGGCTCAAGCCCAGTCAGCCAGGTCCTTCCCAACCTGACACTGGGAACCGGAAGGCCAGGCGGGCAGCCCTTTCCAGGAGGAGGGTCCAGGGCCAGACTGAGGCTCCTTGTGGAGGCCAGGGGGCCAGATAGACAGCAGCGGGGAGGTCCAGGGATCAGAGAGGGGACCTGCTTGGCTTTCGGAGCCTTTGCTTTGGAGACAGTGGGAGGGAGCGAGCGGCCTGGCCTAGGCGGAGCCTTTGCGAAAGACTTGGGATGGATCCCGACTGTGTTCTCTCTGCCCCGTGTGTGCTGGTTCACGGAAAACTGACAACAATGTAAATGATTCGTGTCCACAGAAGCCGAGTTAATTTTGTCTGGCGGAATGCAATGGATCACACCTGCGGGCGGACGCCCTTCACATCCCTTATTCCCACGGGTGGGGGGTTTTGAATTCTCCTGAGAGCCTGTTCTACTGTCCTGATGTCCTCACTGAGTTCAGTAAAATCTTTGATGCATTTTAAGTTTGTATGATAGTCATGACTTCACCCTTTAAGATGATCCTTCAATCCCCACCTCGGTCATCCGAGGTGAGGTCTGGGGCTCAGGGATAGGCAGGGCTTGGGGGGCTGGGCAGGGCTCCAGGACAGATGCCGAGCTCAGGACAGTGTCATGTGGGTCTGCCCGGCCCCTGTCCTGCCCTGTGTCTCCCTCCTGACAGCACCCACCCCGGGCCCTCCCCTTGGGTCTGGGACAGCCCTGCACCCCCACCCTGCAGTGCTGGCATCCTCCGGACTCCCAGCAAATTCACTCTTACACAGTGTTAGTGGCTGATGGTGGCTTTCTGTGGGCTTTCTTTAACATTTCTATGAGGATACCTTCAAAACCAGAGGGACACCACAAGGTGCCCCGACCAGGATACGGGGGCACAGCCCCAAACAGCGCCACCCAAGTTCAAACTTGCTTCAACATTCCTGTTTTTGAAATAAGATTTCATGGAAACATTGCATTCTGTGCCAAAGGACCAAGGCTTATTTCAGTGCAAAACACTAGGCAGACAGGTTAGAGACAGTCTATGGATTTCCAAACTCTGCAGCTCCCTCCAAGGGGCACCTGGGGGGACCACACTGAGAGACCCCCTCAAGGCAGCCGTGCAAGCGTCTGTCCCAGCCTCAGGCAGGGCCTGAGGTCGGAGCAAAACCCCTCCTCAGACAGGAGAGGAATGACAGGCCTCATGTTCACTCAGAGACCCTGAAAGGGTATTTGGGGATGGCCAGGGACCAGGGAACACGAGAGCAAACAGAAGCTGGACATCTCGGTGTCTGCTTCTCAGGGCCCGTGTCCAGGAGTCCCACTGGACAGCCGTCCTACAGGACCCCCACCGGACCACCCTGAGCGGCAGTGGGAGGAGGTGGGGAGGAGCTGTGCTGGGCCAGAGGGGCCATCTGGGCCGTGTCTCAGCTCAGGCTGGAGTGGAGCTGGGTGTGGAGGGTGACGGGCATTCAGTCTCCCGGAGGTGCCCACGAGGGGCCAGCTCACTTCACGGTGGAGCACCGGTCAGGGGTGGGGGTCAGCTCACACCCTCCGTTTCTCTGCCTGTGGCCCAGGTGTTCGGTGAGACGTCTGGAGGCCCTCTAGGTGTCAGTGCCCTGCTCCGCAAACGGGGTCTTCCGGGTAACGATTCCAGGAGAGCAAGTGTCAGGTCCCTAGACAGGCCCGGCCGCGGGTAAGCCCGCTCGGTGGCAGAGCCCACCTGCCGCCCTCGCCGCCGGCTCCATCTTGCCCTGCGCACACTTTCCTTCAGGAGGTGGTCCTGGAAGACCCTGGGCTCCAGACCTGGGCACCTTTCAGTGTGGGGGCGGGGCCTGCTCCGTGGGGCGGGGCCTGGACCAGGGAGGGGGCGTCTGGGCGGGGTCCGGATCACTACCGCCCCCGCCCAGCCTCCCGGCTCCGCTGACCGGCCCATCCCTGGCGCTCTGCTGCCACCTGGTGGCAAGGTGTGGGCGCGCACCCCCGGGCCCCACCTGTGGGAGACGCAGGTGCCGTTCTTGTCCCTGCAAGGCCGGATGAGCAGATGAGGATGTCGCGCTTTTAGGCGTCCTGAGGCCCAGGCGCAGGAGGTCCGCGGAGAGAGAGTGGGCGCAAAGGGAAAGCTGCTCATCCCCCAAAGTTCAGCCGGGCTCAGCTTCTGTGCTGAGAGGGGTCCCTGCCGAGTACATCGCTACCCCTGGTGCAGAGACACCTGGGCTGCACCTGGAGCGCTAAGACGGGCTGTGCTTCCACGCACTGCGAAACTGGGGCTAGAGAGGCCGCTGTAGCTTGGCCTACGGGCGGGCCTCTCCTGCTATGAGCCAGCGCTGGTCTGGAGCCGCGGAGGAAGCTCTCGTCTGTAGGTGGAGCCTGTACTCCAGTGAGAGGGACGACAAACGCCAGAAAATTGTACTATAATTAACATAATACAGCATCACGAAGCATGCTGGGGAGTGCAGTGAAAAACAAGGTAAAGGGAAAAGACAGCCGCTAGGGTGGTTGCTGGCTGGGTCGGGTGGCGGGGAAGGCCACTGGACAGATGGCATTGAGTGGAGACCATTCCAGGCCAGGAGACAGTGGTCCCAAGGCCCTGGAGCAGGAAAGCCAGGAGGCTGCAGTCCGTGGGTGGGGAGGGAGGGAGAGGAGAGGGTGGGGACAGGAGCAGACCCTGGCCTGGCGGGGCCGCGGCACAGGGATGAACTTTGTTCCAGGTGCAGGACAGCCTGGCTCGGGGCGGGGCGGGGGGGGGGGCGCACACAGGGAAAAGGTGGTCCGAGTGGTGGGGGATTGGTCCCAGCCACCCTGCTTTGGCTGCAGGCTGGGTAATGTCGGGGGGGAGCAGGTGGACACTCGCTGCCTTCAGGTGAGTGAGGTGGGGAGGGGCTCAGGGCTGAGGCTGTAGGAAGTAACTGTGTTCAGCACAAAGGCTGCTGTGGGTGCGGCTGTGGGTGGAGGCAGGTAAGATGAAGGCCGCCTCCCAGGTGTCAGGCCCTAATCACCCACAGGTGTGATGGGAGCGGGCCAGGTGACGTGTTGTCCGTGGCTGCACTTGGTGAGCCTCGTGTCACACCGCAGGCATTATCTCATTTATTTAGTGCAATAACCTGAGCTCTGTGCCTTATCTCGCCCGCTCAGCACAGCAGCCCCGTGAGTCAGGCTTGTTGTCCCAGTCTCCGCACAAGGAAATGGACGCCTAGACGGGGACGCGCTCTTGTTTTCTGTGGCCCGGGGCCTGAGCAGGGCTCGCACCCCAGCTCAGGTAGTGTGTGTGCAGCTGTAAAATTGAGATAATCCACATAACACGAAACTCAATATTTTAAAGGGCACAGTTCACAACGTTGAACAACCATCACCACTATGGAGTTCTAGAACATTCTCATTGCCTCAGAAAAACCCCACACCTCCAGCGATCACTTCCATCTCCCCCTCCCTCCTTTCCTGGGTGACCACTGACCCCAACCCGCCCCCCCCCGCCCCCCCCAGGACCCGTGATGTGAGCTGTGCCAGGTTCCCCTGACTTTTGTAACCAGGGCCCCTGAGGCCTCAGCCTTCTCCCTGCTGAGCGTCCAGTGCTCACAGTTACACCTCTCAGACTCCCTGGAATCAGGGAGGAGTCAGCCCCCCGCAGGTAACACGGGTGGGAGAGGGTGGGCAACACAGGCTTTGTGCGGCAATGTCCATGATGCACTGCTGGGGTGTGGAGAGCAGGACCAATTTGTGTAACAAGTGTTGGGTAGAATTGTAGGTCTGTGTCTGCCGAGAAAGGTGTGTGAGTGTGGCCCACAAAGTGTGCAGGGCGCCTGCCTTTGGGGTTCGGGATTGTGGGGAAGTGGCTGAAGTGGGTAAATTGCCCAGAAATGAACACCCACTTCCCCGAGGGAAGTGCCCTTCCTGGCCCTGGACTTGGGGTGTGGCTGTGTGACTCGCTCTGGACACAGGATGTGTGGACGTGGTCCCGGCGGAGGATTTGCATCTGTGCTGCCCTCTTGCACCTCTGAGGCCTTTGCAGAAGGAGCTTCCCCCAGGTGGTCTGAACCCCAGAAAATGCAGACAGCAGCCTGAGCCCAGCCTGCAGTGAGGGCAGCACAAGCATAGTTCAGGCTGAGGCCGAGCCCAGCCCTGCTGCACACTCTTTGCTTGAGCTGCTGAGTTTTGGGGTAGCCATTTCTCGGCATTATCTTGGCAGGAGCTGATGGATACAAAGGGAGAGTGAGCAGGGGAGTTCACATTTTACCCTGTATCCGAACATTTTTAAGCAAACACAGTTTAGAATAAAAAGAGGTGTCACAGAGTGGTGGGGGTTGGGGTACACCTACTAACATCCAGCTGGCCCCGATGTCATGAAGGAGAGAGGTGACGTCATTGCAGAGTCTGAGTATTAGGAGGGTCCTGAGGGAATATTAGGAACCATTTTCATTAATCAGACAACATATGTGAAATGTGCAAATTCCTTAAAAATTGCAAACTGCCAAACCTCATTAAAAAACAGACAACCTGATTAGCCCTATGTTTATTAAAGAAATCAAATTAGTAATTAAAGCCATTCCTGCACAGAAAGCTCATGTGGCTTCAGTGGCCACAATTCTACCAAAATGTAAATTCTACACCAATTCTTCATAAATTTGAAAAGGTGGGAATACTTTCGGACTCATCCTGTAAGAGCAGATCAGTGTTCCCTCGTTATCAAAGCCAGACCACATCCTCAGAGGGAAGCTGCAGCCGTCTCCCTCTTGAACGCAGATACAAAAAGTCTGAACAAGATCCTATCAAACTGAATCCAGTGTTTATAAAAAGACAAATATGTCGTGGCCAAGGGGAGTTTATCCCGGGAGTGGAGGGGTGTTGTAATGTTTACAGTCAACGCCATCACCTGCAGTCACGACAGGGAGGGGCGATAACTTTCAAGAGCCATTGAGGGCTTTATGGAATTCTCCCTGGTGAACATCGGGGACCTCTAGAGGGTGCTGTGGTCAAAGCAGGAAGGAAGAACGCTGGAGTCAGAGCTGCTAGGGCAGGTGGTGGGGTCCTCGACACCTTCCAGCCCAGCCCAGACAGTCCAGGAAGGCTTCCTGGAGGAGGCAGCATGATCACTAAGTCTTGAGCACAAACATGAGTTAGAAAGCTGAGAGGGGAAGGTGCCCAAGCGGAGGGAGTGGAGAAAGCCAGGAAGGCAGGCTCAGCCTGGAGGGCTGGAGGATCCCCGGCTCTGGGTTGGGGAGGAGGACTTGGTCAGGGTCTCTGGAGACAGAGACCGGGTGAGGGAACACTTATTTACTGAAGTTGCAGGAATGTTAAACAATGAAAAATTACTTTGTTCTAAGATGGAATAACTGGCCAAACAGGGCTGTGTTTTTTAAGGGTGGTCTTAATGCTTAGGTTCCACCACATGTAACAGACTGCGAGTGTCACCTCACTGGACAGAGTATAGAAAATGTACCCGCAGCCCCCTGCAGACATGCGGCCCGGAGCCCCAACATGCTCCTGCTCAAGCCCTGGCCTTGGGCCGGATCCCAGCCATCGGGGTGCCCGGCGGCCCCAGGGAGGGTCTCCGCCTTGATCAGCGTGCCCTGCGGGGGGCCAGCAGCCACAGGCAGACAGAGGCGCTGGGGCCTGGACAGAGAGGGCAGAAAAGGGGCTGCAGGGGAGGAAGGGTCGCCGGTGGAGCTGAGCTTTCTGTCTGGAGGAGACCACGCTGGCCCATCAGGGACGACCCCAGGGGACGTTTGGAAAGTTCTCACGGTCGGATCCCATTTGTGACACAAGCCGGGTGGCCCAGGGCCCAGTGCTGGACATGCACTCCCTCCTGGGAGGCAGCCGAGGCTTCCACGCCGCGTGAGAGGCTGTCAGATGGAGGTGGTTATGGACGTGATTTTTCTGAGGTTCTATGAGCAGGTGCCAGGTCCGCGGCCCCACCCAGATTACGTCTCAGTCAGGGTTAAAAGGCATCTGGCGTTTCCCTGTGATTTATGTTCTGACCTTTACAGCCAGCGGCGCTAATTGCTTCACCAGCCCTGCCACCCCTGCTCTGAGAGGTGTCTCACAGCAGCCCCTGAGCGGCGCCCTGAGACCTGGCGGGACCCCCACCAGCCACCCCCGCAGAGGAAGCCTTCCTGTGAGACCTGGGGAGCTCATACACTTCTTAGCATGTAAAGGATTGGAAAAGATGTTTGTGTTACCATGACACACGCACACGAGCTCACCCACGTGAGCACACTTACATGTGCAGTGCTCACCTACGTGCACACACAGTGTACATTCACACCCACGTGTGCACTCACCAGTGCGCACAGGCACATACCTGGCAGACGTGCAGGCACGGCCCCACGTGTGCCAGTATGCAGACGCACGCAGAGCGCCCCAGATGGTTGAGCTGATGGAGGAGAAACCCTTTCTGCCCGTGCTGGGCAGGGCCCCAGGGCAGACAGGACTTCCGCGTGTGTGTGTTGGTGGGGGAGGGGTGCAGAGTAGGGTGGCCAGTCCCCAGACGCGGGCCTGAGGTGGACTTGGTGCAGCTGCTGTTTCAGAGGTGACGCCGGGGAACACTGCGGGGGAGCGTGAGTGGCGGGCACAAGTGCAGGAGTAGGTAGGGTTCGTGCAGGTGTTTTGCACATTTATCCCCTATTGTTAAGAAATATCGAAACACCTTTTGTATGAATCAGGACTCCTTCGGTTGGATGTGTCAGAATCACAAGTCACTCTATTGCCTTAAGCCCAGTAGAGTGTTGTTGGTATAGTCAATGGAAAGCAATGGCTTCAGGCATGGCTGGATCTGGGCGCTTCTGGTGCTGTCAGGGCCTTTGGCCCTGCTTTCGGCTGTGCAGTTCATCCTCCCGCAGGCTGCTCTGGGCAGTGGTGAGATGGTCACCTTCAGCCAGGCTCATTCTGTAGGCAGACAGCGCTCCTTCCCCATAGTTCCAGCGGAAGCCAGGACAGGGTTTATCCTGTTGTTTTGGGGTCACGTGGCCCTCCTTGCACGGATCTCTGTGGTCAAGGGGGAGGGGTCCTATGCCCGTCCAGGCCCTCAGTGCACTGCCTTCGCTGCACTTGCGGTGTCTCTCATGCCTGGGCCATGCGGTCTGCAGCTCACCTCTGCATCTGAGGGTGGAGACAGACGTGAAGCGCCTGACGCAGGAGTAGATCCAAGTCCCTCACCACCTGGAGCCCAGTGTGTCCTGTCAGCGTTTTCAGAGAGGCTGATCTGAACTGTCTCTTCTTGCTCCGGTTCAGGAACAGAGAGTGTTGTCTCTGGACACCAGAACTCACTTTTCTAGCTCACTCTCGACCTGGGATGGAGTAGGTTTGGAGGGTGAGGCACCCTTGGGCGAAAAGAAGCAATCGTGGGGAGCTCTGGGTGTGGAGAGGCAGGGGAACAGGTGAGCCGGCCCCAGAGGACAAGGCTACTTGGAGAGCAGTGTGGATGTGACCAGTGAGCAGGTGGTAGCCGGGCAGGGGCCCAGGAAGGGGACCCGGTGCCCCCAGCCCCTACTCACATTCAGCACAGAGCAGAGTAAAGTCGGGTGAAGTTCAATGTTTTCACTCAGTTTCCTCTCTGTTTTAGAAATGGCAAAGCTGTGCGACCTCTCTCAGTTTATTATAAATCTAATACCATGAGTTTCAGTTGAGTGAGTTCACATCTTGTTGGACCCTGGGCCCGAAGTCGCCCAAAGCTGGGGAAACGTAATTGCACAGACGTGTGAGGACAGTTAATTTGTCCTCAGCAACGGCCTGACCAGCGGTGCCTTCAGTTCCAGGTCCATTTACATAAGATGCACTTGGTATTTTTAACGGGATGAAAACTTACAATTTTGCAAATGTTTATGGACTGTTAATTTGGCTGAATGCAAAATCAAATTACAGGTAATAGACTGTGTACTTCAGGGTTCCTCCTAAAGTAATTACTGGGGGGCGGTGCACAGGTTGATCCCCGTGGGCTGACTCCCCCTGACTAAGGGGGCTGGAGGTCAGGCTGCACAGGCTCCAGAACTCAAATTTCCGGTTCGGACCCCTCGAACTTGCTCCAGTGCCGAGTATTGGTGGACAAGGGGAGGGAACGGAGGGCTGGAGTGTGATGACATTTAACCTCTCAGGGGGATGGGTGGACAGAGTGGGTGGGGGCTTGGGGTGTGGAGACTCTGGACCCGTCCGCCTGAATGACCCCCCGACCGCCACAGTCCTGTTCGACCACCAATGACCCTGGCCCTCTAGACAGACTGTGGCCGGTGTGGTCAGACCCCTGAGTTCAAATCCACCGCACAGCAAAACCAGGGCAAGGAACCCCTGGCTTCTCAAGGCCTTGAAGGTTGGGAGTGCTCTGAGGGGTCCAGGCACGGAGAACCCTGAGAAACCCCAGGCGGGCTGCTGTTTTATCAGGACGACTGTCTGCCTGGGCTCCGACTGTGCGGGGCTTGTGGGTGCAGCCAGCTGCTCTGGGAGGGACGTGCCCCAGCCCAGGGAGACCTGCATGAGCAGCAACAACTCCATCTTCTGCGCAGGAAGGCGGCCACAGACAGGCTGCCCGTGCCCCTTCCCTGCTCCTCCCCTGCCGTGGGGTCTGCGCCTGTGGCCCTGTTGCTGTCATGTACACCCTCCCCCTGACCGGTTATTGTGGGGCCTCGGTCTGATGGGGGCACCCCTGAAACCCTCCCCCTCCCCAGTTCCCATTTCAGCCGTCTTCCGTCCAAGGAGACCTCGTCTCCCGTGAACGCCCTCCAGGTGGGACTAGAGCCTCGGACACTTGACTGTTCAAAGTCCAGTCACCTTGATGCAAAGTGTCGGCTTCCCTTCTGATGGGAGATCCCCCCTCTCGCCCCCGCAGCCCCCGGACTCCAGGCTGGTGGGTGGGGGCCTTAGTGCTGCCCCCTTCCTCTCCCTTCACGGGCTCCCGGGTGGGAGGCACTGCCATGGGGTTGGTCTCCCAGTCTGTTGCGGGGCCTCCTCCCCTGTCCCGGGCACCATGCAGTGAGAGCGGATGGGCCTCCCTCCCGCTCACCCTCGGGGCCCCAAGGAGAAGCCAGCCCCCTCTGTACCCACAGACTAGAGGACACGGGGGCTTCCCTGAGTGCCCCCAAAGCCTCTTAGATTTGAAGGTTACCAGAAGCTCCGAAATCCGCGCGGCCAGGAAGGGGGTCTCATCGAAGCTGGTCAAGGGTCTGGGTGGGAAGCGCTCACCCCACACGGAACACACCCACGGAGGGCAGACTGGGAGGCGCAGGCCTAGGGGCCAGGGGGCCCAGGCGGGCTGGCAAAGACGGGGGCCTGAGGGGTGGGAGGAGAGAGGGGGCCCCTGTGTGCCCGGTGCCGGGGCCCCCGGCCCTCAGGCCGGCCTGAGGGGCTTGCTTTCAGCTCATGCTCTGGGGAGAAACAGGCCTGTCTGGGCTCCTAATGTAGGATGTTTATGCGGAGGAGTCCAGGGTCCTGGCGTCGAGATAAACTCGGTCCTGCTGGGTCTGCACCCACACAGCCGGAGCCGGCCCCGTGGGAGGCGGGACCAGAGGAGTTTCAGAGGCAGCCCAGCCCCCGGGGTGGTGACTGGGGGTGCCTCTGCTCCCAGCCCAGTGCAGCACCGAGCACCTCACTTCACATGGAGAAACCAAGGCAAAGGAGGAGCCCTGCTCGACTCCTGAGCAGGAGGCCCTGTGGACGCAGGTTGGGGGAGGAGTCCTGCCCTTCGGGAGGGAGGAAGCTGGCAGTGCCCAGAGGCAGAGGGCAGGGTCCCAGGGGAGGAGCAGGGGTCTGGGGGCTGCTTCAGGAGGGGAGGTGCCCAGAGGACTGCCTGCCTGGGAGACCGATTTCCATGGGGCACCTTCAGCCAGGCAATGCCCCTCCATCCCTTCCTGCTGGGTCCTGGTGCCCTGGAGCAGGGGATAGGGCGTAGGGGGCATGAGACAGGACACAGACCTGGTCCAGTGCCACCGGTCCAGCCTGTGACGTCTCAGCTAAGCCCCAGCATGTGTGCAGGCCTGTGTTGGGTGAAGAACCCCAGGCTCTAGTAGGCAAGTGAGCAGTCTGAGGGTACACAGCTGGCAAGACCCCCAGCCTGGTGTCCCCCACACTCCTGCCCAGGGAGGCCAGGACTGTGGCATGTTGAGGGCCACTCTAGGGCAGCCAGCCAAGGCCTGGTTGATGCCAAGGAGGGCTGGTGCTGAGGGGGCTCCAGAAGACCCCTCCCACCTCCTTGCAGCATCCTCACCAGCTGTGCCCACCAGCTGCCCTGCCTCTGGGTCTTGGGTCCCTGAACTCTGTTTCGTGAGCTCAGGATGGGGCAGGTCAGGGAGAAATGCTTGGGGATAAGACCAGGAGTCCTGTGGTGTGTGCTCAAGCAAGTCAGCCGGCATGGAGGCCACATTAACCAAGGCTAAGCACCAGAACATGGGAGGTGATTGCCCTGCAGGAGTTCCATGTGTCAGAAAGAACAGGCAAATGCAGGAGAGGAAAGAATGTGAAGAGAAATGAAGCCAAGCCCTTACTCTGCTGCCCGGAGGAGGACCAGGGGCCAATGGGCAGCAGGTCCAGGAGTCCTGTTCAGCTGGTAGAGGGACGTGTCTGAGCACGGCACTGTCAGCTGAGGGAGGCCCCTCTGGGGGGACACAGGGATGCTCTGCCCCAGAGTCAGAAACGGGGCAGAGGAGGGACCCCTCCCCTACAGCCAGGCTGCACTCACAGACCCACTCGTGCCCGCATCCTGCGGCTCCGTCCCTCCCCAGGGAGGCTGGGTGAGGAGGATCCCCCATGCTGCCCCTCCCTCACCCTTGAGCACCGTGCTTGTCCCAGCTGCTGGGAACAGGGACACCCCACAGTCTGCAGGCTGGACGCTGCCCAGCCTGGATCTCGCGCTGCACGATGGAGATTTCTCGCTTCACTGAACTTCCACGTGCAGCCTCCCAACTTTGTTAATGGAAACCTGTGATCCGTGACGCGTGTGGCAGACATCTGCTCGGGGTGATGTTGTGGTGATGTACGTATCGGTGATCAATCAGCGGATTTGCGGGAGAGGTACAGAGTATTTAATTATAATTGCGTTGGGCAGGTGTGCGTGGTGGAGGCGACATTTGAATAGGTCAGACCAGCCCTCACCCTGCTGTGTTGTTTGCTATTAAATGCCATTCACTCTGAGGGCCGGGAGCCTTTCCCAAGTCGCAGGATATCACATGCTGGCAAATTGAAAATGTCCCTCTGCTTTTAAAAGCATGATTGATATCCTTTGCAAAACAAATACTACACGTCACAGCACACAGATCTCACCGCCTGGTGCCGCCCCTTGGCTCTGGCGACGTCTGCGCCGGACCTTGCGCATCAGTCGCCTCGTCTCCCTGCAAGGCTGGCACCTCCACAGATTGTCCTACTCACGGCAAAGAGTCTTCCTGTCTCAGTGAGGCTTCGATCACCAGAAGGAAACGCAGAAAGAGAACTCAAAATGCAAACTTTATTTGCTCGGTCGGTAGCAGAAAAATACATCTTCAGATACTCTGTGTGCCGAATGCTTACATCTAGAACCTCTGTTGTATCACCGTCTGGTTAATATATGGTATAACTTAAAACGAGGCTTTCAGCACACCTGACAAAGGGCTGTAAAGAGCAGGAACGAGGCAGACACCCCACTCGCCCAGGATGCATGGGCACAGCCACGCCCGGAGGAAGCCACGTGCTAGCAGCCTGACCCCAGAGCCAGACGACTGCGCCCTAGACCTGGGCCTGTGGCACGGCAGGTCCCGATCTGTCAAGTGGGGTGAGGAGCCCAGCACCCCCTCCCCGGGCTGGCGTGCTGGCGGGAGACGCCTGGCATCCGGGGCCCAGCTCCGTGCCTGGCTGGCAGCGAGCACCCACAGACACTGGCCGCTCTGGGTGCCTGCAAAGGCTAAGTGGCCTCTGTGTTACGTACGGGCCCTTGTCCTCTCCTCAGGCAGAGGCTGCAGTTGTCGGCCTGGCCGGCCCAAGGGGGCGCTGGTGGCAGGAGTGGATGTCTCACAACAGTGCCCGTCTCTGGAGTTGGGGCCACACACTTCTTACCCTCCCCCCTCTTCTCAAAGCAACTCACAGGGTGGGTGAAGGAAGCAACAGTGCGACTTAAGGAGATGCCTGGCCTTGTGAATGGGAAATGCAGCCAAGTGTGAATGCATCCCTTGCACGATTCAGTCCGTCTCATCTACCCCAGCCCCAGCTTCTTCATTCCGACAAAACAAGACTGTAATTCCTCGTCGAGACAGCAGCCTCCGTGGGTGTGTTTTTGTCATTTACAAAATTAGCCAATCATTGTCACCTAGTGAATCAGATTAGGTGTAATCCATACTAATGTTCAAATTAAGTCATGGAAAGCAATTAACTCTGCAAAACTGGGCTGGTGAAAAATGGTAAGGTTGGTCAAATAGTCTCACTGTGCATAATTGTGTTTTTTTAAATGCCCATCTCCACAAGTAATTAAATCATTTACATTTCAAATGGAGTGTGCGCACCTCCAAAGCTTGTAACTGTGCACTTCCTAATTGCACACTTCGCAGCGTAGCAGGGATTTATCAGCTGCCTGCTACCCGATGTCTGTTTTCTCAGGAACCTGCTGGATGCAACGTGCATGAGTAGGGCTTACTCCCTGCTCAGAAGAATAAAGAAAAGTGTGCTTTGCCCCAACGCCAGCCCACGGTTGGGCCCCCCTCCCTTCCCCACTCCCACCGTTCCCTTCTTCCTTCCTCCCTTCCTGTATAAAAAAGTCCATGGGTTTTTTTTTAAACAATCATCAAATATTCTCCCCACAACCCAAGATGCATTTGTCACTGTCAGTCACATCGTACACAACAGGGACACAGTTAAAAAGCTTGGGCAACATTCACAGGATCAATGAGGAGCTGGCTTGACCGTCTGCACTTTATTGTTGCCATTTTTGGCTGGAGAAGGGGGTGCGGTAGGTGCCTGTTGACTTCACTGCCTGTGCACTCAGCTGACTGGCAGCTTCCGGGTGTGGCTAAGCGGCAAGATTTCCAGCGTGGCTCTGAGTAAAAGTGACCCTCACACCCCTTTCACGAGGTCACCCTCTTTCCCTCCCACCCAGCTGCTTTCGGCACCGAGCCCGAGTCTGTGGAAGTTTGTAGGACGCGGCGAAACCTCACTTCTCCACTCAACGTGGGGCTGAAATCACCCCGGAGGCCCCCGGCTGCTTGGGCGCCAGCCCTGCAGGGGGCTGGCCTCAGCCCCGCTCACACTGTCCAGAGGTGGAGGTGCCTCTGCTGGGCCTCCGGCCGGGGGCGTGCGCCCTCCTGCGCGCAGGGCGGCTTGAGCCCAGGAACGGGGTCGGGGGCGGAGAGGATGTAGTCGATGCTGAACCTGAGGTCCCTGTGCTCCGCCCTCCCGGGGACCGGGGGCTCCTGCGCGCTGGCGCTGGCGGGCTCGGGGGCTCCCGGGGGCCCCTCGGCGTCCGCCACGCGAGCTCCTCTGGGCCCCTCGCGCTTGGGGCCGCGGCGCCGCCGCCGGCGCCGGAAGTTGCCGTTCTCGAAGAGGTCTAGCAGCGACTCGCAGCCGCCGGCGAACGTCCAGTAGCTGCCTTTGCCCTTCGCGTGGCCCTCTGTCCGCGGCACCTGTGCGAGCGAGCGCGGGGCTCAGCGCCGGGCTGTCTCCCAGCCCGAGCCGCGTGGGGCGTCAGGGTGAGCCCTGGACAGCCCTGAAATGACGCCTCGGCCTGGGGCTGAGCAGCTGGAGGCCGACCAGTTTGCTAAGACTGAATGTTCCAAAAACCGCCGTGCAAATGCCACCTCCCCCCACAGCTCAGGGATGACTCGGCCCAGGTGTCACTAGACCAGGGGCGCCCAGAGGCTGCTCCGGGGGGCGGGGGGGCTCACCTTGACGAAGCAGCTGTTGAGGGACAGGTTGTGGCGGATGGAGTTCTGCCAGGCGCGCTGGTTGGCGCGGTAATAGGGAAACTTGCGCATGATGAAGTCGTAGATGCCGGCCAGGGTCACCCTGCCCGCCGGGCTCTGCTGAATGGCCATGGCGATCAGCGCGATGTAGCTGCGGACAGGGGCGCTCAGGCCACGCGGCGCGGAGGGAGGGCTGCCCAGAGCGCGGCTGGAGCTCCCCCTCGCCCGCGCCCTCGCGTCAGCCCGTCCCGCGCTGGCGCTTCCGCGGGGACCCTCTCTTCTCTCCCCTCCCCCAGGGCGCCCTGGGGTGTTGGAGGTGGACGGCGGGAAGGCATTACTTGGGTCGGGGACACCTTGCACCTGGGGGCTTCCCCCCACCCCGGGGAGGCTGGGTCCCTCGTCCCAGTCCCAGGCAGGTCCTGGCCCCTCGCGGAGGAGGGTCGCCGGCCCCCGCGGCTCCGCCCCAGCCCCGCGGTCACCTGTACGCGGGCCGTGTGAGCCGCTGCTCTTCGTCGGAGCTGCCCGCCGGGTAGTCGTCGGCGTCGTAATTGAAGCAATTGTAGGGATACTGCGAGCTGTCAAACATCCTGAGGGGCCCCCTCCGCCGCCGCTGCTGCTGCTGCCGCCGCCGCCGCCGCCTCCTCCTCCGCGCCGCCCGCCGGCCCTCCAGGTCTGTGCGGAGGTTCTCTCGGGCGCGGACGAGCGGCGCGTGCACTGCGGGCTGCTCTCTGCCGGAGCTGGGAACCTAGCCTCCTGGGGTCCCCCCGCCCGCCCCCACCTGGTCCTCTCGTATCCAATCCCGGCGTGGGGGGGGGGGGCTGTCGCCGGTGAAGCGGCCGAGGGGAGCTGAACGGGCTCTTGGTGACCCTCTGACTGGCCTCGGGAGGAGGGAGCGGGGAGCGGCGCGCTGGGTGGTCCAGCGGGCGGGGCCCCGCAGCGCCGGGCGGGTGGGGGCAGGAGGGAAGTGCGGGCTGTGAAAGGCAGCGTGAGGGTGGGCGCGGGGGGGAGGGTCCCCCAGAGTTTTGTGAGATATCACCGCTGCGGGGAACGGTACAGGATACAGGGGTTCTCTCTGGATTATTTCTTACAACTGGGTGGAATCTACAATTATCTCGGAATAAAAAGTTTAATTAAAAATCCACGGATGGTTTTGGAGACCCTCTCTCCCCGCCCCTTCGTCTTCCGGTTATGGGGCTGAAGCTGTGAGAGGCAGTCAGAGGACAGAGCAGTCTGGTCGCTGGGTCTCAGGTCAGCACCGCAGGGAGAGAGGTCCCCGCCTTGGTCTGGGCCTTTCTGAGCTGTGCTGCCCACACCTGCGCCCCTGCGGGCTGGGTCCTGCCCTCCTCCTCTCTCTCCACTTCCTTTGTCAAGCCCAGGTTCTGGGGTCGCCCCCACCCGGAGCCCCACAGTCAGGCAGAAGCAGAGGAGAGGGGGCTGGCGCTGTGAAGCCCCAGGACGCCTGTCCCAGCCGGTGAGGTCTGCGGCTTCTGTGCCCCTGGGGGCTGAAGATGAGGACGCTGGTCCCTTGTCAGATACACGATTACAAATGCAAACAAGGGCTGCTACTTCCCTCCAGCCGTCTGTGTCTCAGTGAAGGCCGCTGTGGCCAACCCGAGCGCAGATCTGCACAGTCACAGCTTTCTTGGATCCATCAGAGAACTAAGGGGCAAGGCCACACCCCAAACCCAGGGGAGTGGACCCAGGACCTATCCAAGTGCTCGCTCACCTGCGGCAGGGCCCAGGGACGCGGGTTGGGTGCGGTGAATGCTAACGCCTTGTTCAAGGCCACGCGAGGGCCCGCGGGAGAGCCCGGACCCCTGGAACAGGTGGAAGGATGGCAGGCTTGTCCATGACCTTGCTGAACACTCAGGAGGAAAAGATGGAGCAGGTGACAGTCTGGAGGGGCCTCCTGCAGGCCAGGCCTAGGGGCGGGGTCTAGAACAAACCTGAATCCGCCCAGGGAAGGTGGGAGCCAGCTGGTGCCTCATCCCAGAGATGCTGCAGGTCCTAAGACAGGGTCTTGGGGTGTGGTGCTGGGAGCTTCTGAAGCATTAAAGGAAGGAGGCTGAAGAACGGATAGTGGAGGAAACAGCTCAAGTTATTTATTTCTTTAATTGAATAGAAAATGAAGGCTGACCGGTTAGAGAACCTTTTTGAATGTGTTTTGGTTTCTTGGAGTTCTGAAACGTGTGCTTGAGTTACTTCTGAAAAATCACTTCCAATTTAGCACCTGGCAATGAGAAAGTAAGCTTCTCCGATCTTCAGCGAAAAATTCCCTGAAAATACCACTGGTCACAGCAGCATCAGCCACAAGCACAGGCCAGCAGTTTTCTGAGGTTTTTCACATTTTTTCAGGACAATCCTGTGA